>NW_026782132.1:1200000-1666881 GCF_031769215.1 Ylistrum balloti | reverse complement strand
CAGCATAACTATTTATAAATCAATGTGTTTAAAAGTGATCAATCAAAACGTATTTGGTCCTTCTTCGACTCTTCTTGCATTTGGCAGTGACGGGAAAAAACAAGTATATTTTAGCACATGCATTTTTTTACTTGGACGTACGTCATCTGACCTACTTGACAATGTCAAACTGTTAAAATTTCAATAATCTTAATTTTCAATTCATGTTGCAGGAAAATTTAATGCATGTTCAGTGTCTTAAAATATAAGCAGCATTTTGACTTGGGACAGAAAGACTAAAGAGTCGAGCCTCTGTTGGGAAGCTCACCATTATCATCTTTTTCACTCTCATTAAATACAGCTTATATTTTTAAACACTGACTTTGCAGTATCTATGTAGATATGTGACACAATTAACTGGTATGAAATAGAATTTAGAAGAATGCCTCTATTTTGAAATTGGAACAAGCACAAGCACGTTGGATTTAATACAGCGTGGTATGAATAGCCATTTTCCTGTTATGGTGATTCATGATAATGTTGACTGTACTAAGGCAGAAACCATAAAGTACATAGTTTAGAAATCTCGAGTACAATAGCACTACTATTGACCCGTTATACTAATAGGATCACAGGGGAGCATAAAGGTTTTTTTCTTATTAAAACAACTCCTGGAACTACTGTCTCTGAAAACGACATAATAATACTGTGCATGCAGCCTCCTTAGCAGACGTGTGTGATAGTAACACCGTGAAGATAATCTTCGGGAAATAGTACCTAAATTGACCTCTCTTCTTTACGTAGTCCAAAGTCTCCAGAGAAATTACAGATAGAGACGACTATATAGAGGAAAGCAATTGTATGCTAATTATTTTTTCAATTGCAAGTTTTAGTTCATGTACTTTGCAAAGGACAGAATCCAACACCGTGATTTTGAGTGTGAAAACTTTCATTGGCCATTTTAACGATACCAGGGGAAAAACAATCACATACATGGGTGTTTGATACGTTTGGTATTTAATTTTTAATTCCCTAATTACCCTTTTTGCGTAGTTCAGTGCTTGAGTATACTTCAGTGTGGTGACAAACAGGCTTACAGGAACATGTTACAACTTCCCATAAGCATGCATTCAACATATGTGTTCACCTTACATACACAGGGAAGCCGCCCTTAAATGATGATGATGATGATGATAGGCCATTAAACAATATAAAACCAAACGGAAAAAAATTTGACTCTTGTCATCTACATCAGAAAAAAAACAAGAATATACCAATATATCAATACAATCATAATCCAAACTCAAATTCAATAAAACTTTGCAATATATGAATAAAAGAACTATTTAGACGGTGACTCCTGAAACAGCACAAGGAAAATATGACTAGGTGTTCCGGAAGAGCAAGCATCTTCTGCTTCATTGACGACACTCACCATGTAAGTCTTGGTCAATCCAAGTTATGTCATGTTATTAAATGAAAACAATGTATTTAACAATGGAGCCAACAGGCAAATTAACGATCATCAAACACGTCCAGCATTCATTTCGCACAAAGAATTAGAATATTTCTCAATGAGATCACTGCAACAATCAAACTAATTTTTATCAACCTGCATCATTGAAACCCTGAGTTACGAGTTTGTCCGTCAGGTGACGACTTCTTGAATGAAAATCCTAATAATGGGTACAGGTCCTTCGAATCTGCACTGCTGAAATGTTGTTATCCAGAAATACAAAACTCACAATAGGGAAATGGAAATCAATATGTCTATAGTTAAACAGATTTAGTCTATATTTGATATTTTGATATAGATAATTTCACATCAACAATGATATTGATACAAACATATACAACCGGTATAGACCAATTGTAACCTTTACATATGCACAGCCAGTATGGACCAATGATATGGTAAACTTTACATATCTAGAGTTAGTGAAAACCAATCAAGTTTTTACGTTTACATAAATACGGTTACCACTGACCATCATGTTGTAACTTTTACATATCTGCAATTACTATGTAAAAATCATGCTGCACACATCTTACGTAAAGCAGACCGATATGAAAACCAGAATCGCAATCAAAGCATGCTCTACCTCGGAATACTGAATCTATTTATACTATAAGGGCTTTATTTTCGATGATTGTTGGTCCTCTGAAGGGATATTCCGCACAAGGATACTTTTGAGGAAAACTGTACAAAATCATCTACTTGGAAATGGAAATCGTACACGTCAGGTTACCACTTCAACAAACATTTGCAATTAAATTTGTGGAAATTCTTCATAGATCTAGCTAGATCGATTTACCCACGTTCGCAGGGCCCTGATTACGTCATAACAGGATTGAGATGTTATAAGCCGAACTGAATGAATTGTTTGTGTAAATTATAAAATCAACAGATAAAAGGCGAATGAAACAATGAAAAGGTAATTCCAGCAGAAATTTTATTGAACAACATACACACTAGCGTATTGGCCTCATACTCTCCATGATCCACTGACTTTTCAGTTCCGGATTTCCAGATACGCTATATTGAGACGGTTATGCTGGGAGTATTCCCAACAATTTCGACTGTCCAAAATGACCAGAGGAAAGACATTTTGATGCTAACAATAGTTTTAAGGTCAATAGAATGAGTTCTTAAATGGTACAGAACGGCCAGAAATTTTGAAACTTGGGCGGAATATCCATTTAATCTAATGTGGAAGCACATATACCCATGAAGTTTTGACATGATTTCCTTGTACTAGTAAATTGTATGAGTATCATTTATTTGCCGAATCAAGTGTTCAACTAGATGATACTCAAAGACCACGAAATTATAACCCGACGAAAAGTAGGAGTGATATCCGTTGTGTATTGTCTGCCAGGAGTTTTTATCATTAAATATTGTTAAGCGTGTGTGAAAATGACTAAAGCTGTTGTTTAAGATGCAAGCCTTATCACATTTTAACTTCCTGTCCGTAGCTGTCAAATGTTCATCTATTTTATTATCACGATAATTTCCTCATTTTCTCGAGGAGACAAGGTATATACATTTTTCCATTAAAAGCATCCATAGGTTGCCGTTAAAGACAACCTTTTCTGATAAGGTTGTTTTATGAAGCACAAGTCAATCGATAATTTTGCGATATCGAAATTAGTTGAAAGGTGGAACAGGTTTATTGTTTCTGCATTAGCAATAACAAGATCGTATCATGCACCGATATCTGTGTCAGCGGGACCGATACAGTCTCTAGAGGTCCGCCACCAAGTCTTAAATTGACAGTGGATGTCAACCGATTATCTTATCTACGTGAACACGGATTGTTATTTCTTTAGAAAATTATTTCGGTCAATTCCAAACACGTTCAGTTTAAAGAGCAATTGTCCATTGTTGGAATGAGTTTGTTGATACATAAATGATTTAAATTAACACATTCACCGTTTGGATGATGTCTAACACTCCCTATCGCCCAAAATGTTTAGCAATTTTGCGTCCGACTTTGATTGTGTTTCCATTTTATGGCTGTGGCCTTTAAAGACGTTGAAGATAAAACAACAGTTAGATAATTGATAACAAAGTAGAATTCGACAGGTGATATTATGACGGTAATAAATGTGAGCACCAGCAGTATCTTGTTATTTTGTATAGTGATTTCTTTCTTTCGTTTGATAGGGCCCATTCCTTTAATCACACCGCAGAAATAAACTACACTAATTTTTCAAATGTATACCATAACGCGATGAAATAAAAACAGGCACTTGGCCATTTAGATATCGTTTCACAACACGGGATAATGTAACCACAGACTAATGAAACCGCAGGCTAATGTAATCAGAGTTGATTTAACCACAGACTAATATAACCACATAATGTAACCACAGACTAATGTAACCGCAGACTAATGTAACCACTGATTAATGTAACCACAGACTAATGTAACCGCAGACTAATGTAACTGCAGACTAATGTAACCGCAGACTAATGTAACCGCAGACTAATGTAACCACAGACTAATGTAACCACAGACTAATGTAACCACTGATTAATGTAACCACAGACTAATGTAACCACAGACTAATGTAAGTGCAGACTAATGTAACTACAGACTAATGTAACCGCAGACTAATGTAACCACAGACTAATGTAACCACAGACTAATGTAACCACAGACTAATGTAACCGCAGACTAATGTAACTGCAGACTAATGTAACCACAGACTAATGTAACTACAGACTAATGTAACCACAGACTAATGTAACCGCAGACTAATGTAACCACAGACTAATGTAACCGCAGACTAATGTAACTGCAGACTAATGTAACAACAGACTAATGTAACCACAGACTAATGTAACCGCAGACTAATGTAACCACTGATTAATGTAACTGCAGACTAATGTAACTGCAGATTAATGTAACCGCAGACTAATGTAACTGCAGACTAATGTAACCACAGACTAATGTAACCAGAGTTAATGTAACTGCAGACTAATGTAACCACAGACTAATGTAACTGCAGACTAATGTAACCACAGACAAATATAACCACAGACTAATGTAACCACAGACTAATGTAACCAGAGTTAATGTAACCACAGACTAGTGAACCAACAACTTGATATAGACATTTGAATATTTTGTCATTTAAAGAAATGTCAACTCCAAAGGACGGGCAACTACTTCCCGCACCATGGCATGACTTCTCTTATCCTTAGGAGAAAACAGAACAGAATAATGTGTAATAAAAAAATAAAGCCGAACTTACTAGCACATAAATTATCATTGAAAAAGATATAAATACCATAGAACAACCCACCTCTCGTGTGAACAGGGTTTCAAAAGATACAGGTTGTTGAAATATTCGGGAAGTTTAACCGGTCGTCATAGTGATATCATTGAGAAATGTTCTATTTCTTTGTGCGATGAGACGCTGGGCGTGTTTGATGCTCGTTAGTTTACGTTTTCGTAAACTCTGTTCTCGCTTGAACGTGACTTACTTAGATTGGCCAAAATTTACATGGCGGGTGTCGTCGATGAAGCTGAAGACGCTTACTCTTCCTGAACACCTATTTATGTTCTCCTTGCAATTTAATATTACATAATAATTGCTCGGAAAGCTGCTAATCTTTGTTGATATGTATATTTTTTGCATCCTGCAACTCTCCCAAGTACTTCGATAAAAGGCATTGATCATTGATAAAATATCAAAATGTAAATAAATGTAATAATTCTACGATAAAAGAACACGATCATATAGTAAGCATTTCTACTAATGACAAAGATTTACAAGGAAAACAGTTTAACAGCATATCACCTTTTTCTTAAATTTTTCATTGCTTACGAAGAAACAACTCTACTAAATTGGAAGGGATAGCCGAAAGAAACAATCAGCATAAATACTTTCAATATCATCTGTTCAAAAAAGTAAGACTTCTTCAAGATCCATCCTTTCCGAATTTTGTCGACTCTAATACAGTTGCAAACATGTTTTAAATCCTAATCACACCAAAAATTGGATTTAAGATTAATGCACATGCCAAATGCAATTCACGAACGTTGAATGTGACATATTTTGCTTTTGTGTCTACCATAGAATTTTAAAAGCTGTCACAGCTGACTGGTTATATCGTTTAGACGAGGACGAACGTTCGGAAGCTTCCGTCATATCACCTAAACCGAGGTCACAGCTGATCAATGAGCTAAAATATCCGTTTTATCACCATCATCTTGTCTGTGAAGCTGTCTAGAAAATAGGAAATTGTGATCACTCAAGAGAGTTCAAACACTAGGTCTTTGTGGAAGATTAGAGCATCCGGAGCTGTCCTGTGCCATTTGTGGCTATATTTTTTTCAGAAATGTTTGAATGACGTATTAGAAAGTGGCACAGTAGTTTTTTATGAATCCGTATCAGGCGATCAGGATAATTTCATGTCACCATACTCCCGCGATAGAAACTAGATTTTGACAAAGCATATCGTTGTAAGTTTCTACTTCAAAAGATATGGGTGGTATATTAATGCGATTGCTGTTTCAAAAAACCTTTTTTATGATTTTATCCTTTGTATATTTCTTCTTATTTGATTTGGACGTATTTTGCTGGTGTACAGAATGGAACAAATTAAATTGTTACAGAAGAAGTGGGTTTATGTTTTAGAAGAGGGTGTTGAAATTCTTTAAAATCCACATACTATCGATTCCACTTCCTGAATTAACAGAATCATACTAGTAATAAGACTGAAACCCAGATTTGATAACACTAAGAATGTTGGTGAGTAGTTTTGACAAAGGCTTGGTTCACTTTGCTGTTATTCTCATTTTTCAGTTTTCTCAAGGCAGTATTTGGAATAGTATAGTACAACACTCAATACTAAAACAGAGTTTAACGAAAAAAGTATTTGATTGAAAACGGTAACATTTTGTCCTAGCAAAGCCTTTATTCCCTTTGATATATGCTCCAGTCGACTCAAATACAGCATGATATTTTTAAATGGACGTCTACACACATATTTATATTAGTAACTTTTAGGGATGTAAACAGTACTAGTAGAGTGTGGGACCAAGGTTTGAGTATATTTTCGTCCCAAGGGACGCAACTCGCCATATACTGAAGATAGTGGAGCGAATTACTGATGTAAGCATTAAGTATAATGTTCACAGTGCCATGTTTATTGGTGTTAATAGCTAGAATAAATCCATTAATAAAGTTTTTTTTTCATAAAATTTCATGAATAAGCAGGAGCTGATATATTTATGGAACCGATGATATAGGACAATATATCAGCTGAATGTACGATATTTTCATACATTTTATTCATAAATATATATTTCGAATATGATGAATTCCCATTATCCTACTTGTTCCGGCGCGTGTGTTGTGTTATAATTATCATATACTAATGAAGTAACTAAAGCTGTTACAGTAAATCACATTACCTAAACAAACGAACGTTTTGTGGGGAAAATCTATTATAAAATAGTATGATAGTACGAGTCACACGGATATCCAAAAAGTCCTGTTTGTAAACCAAGAATTTCAAATACAAAAATGTACAAGGCATTAAACATATTTTACCCAAAGACACTTGTATTTTCCAAATTCGCCATGCCATGAAATACAAACATTGTATATACATTCCTGTTAACGTCACCAGGTTTTGTCCTGTTTCGTAATGACCCGTCCTTTATCACATCATAAAAAATATTCCACCGTTAATTATGTCTCGCCCTCCGTGTATAACTCAGATTCGAATTAATTAATGAATATTCATAGATAAGTACTAAGGAACAAGGGTTCAGTAGTCTAGAATTTCAGTCCGTACTAAACAACATTGTTGTTTGAAGTGTTTACAAAATAACAAATAAATAGTAAAACGATTCCTTTTTTCATAAAATGTGATCAAAATTTCTAATTATGTCATATTGTAAGCTGTATACTCTCAGGCGCAGAATTTCTAGATAAAAAATTGAACACAACTTATTAATTATTTTGGTTGTACGGTCAGGGACGCAAATGGAAAAGTCTCGCTTCTGATGCTTTGTCAAGAGACACAATTAAACCCTTGGTCAAGAATGCTCATACGTTTCTTCCTAATCCAATGAAACAGTAACGCGTTTGATATTGAACTTCTGGTATAGAAATCCTGTTCTTATGTACTCTGAAGTAAAGAAAGTTGAATATTAGAACACCTTTCCTAACCCTCCAATAAATCTTAAAAATCAGTCTTCCGCGACAGAAAACTTATCCGGTGCGCCTAAATACCCATATACCGTGACTTCGTGCGTTCTGTTCCATTTAAAGAAGTGTTGATTTCTAGCTATAGCCAAGGTGCGTGATCGCCAATACATCTGCAGTAGATAATTGTTTTTTTAAATAAATATGCCATACCTATCCCAACTTGATAGAGCACGGGCTCACGGAATGCCCATGGGAGGTAGCACTCAACAGCAGGTCACAACTCAATGCAGAGTTCACCAATCGACCATATTGCGGTTTTAGGTTAGTTAGGTAGTTTTAGGTCCCAAAGCAATGGGAAGAGTTGAGAACAGACCGAGATCCGGACGCCAACGTGTAGTGTCACGACATCAAGATCGGTAAATTAGGCTTGCTTGACGGACAATTAACGGCATACGAAACAGCATGAAATACCATTTGGTAATGGAAATAGACTGCGAGGGGCAAATTCATGCCCAAGTTGCCAGAATGTTGGTTTACCTTTGACACTTCAACGTTGTATGTGACGGTTCATGGCACATGCCAAGACGTTACCCCAAAAGCGTTGGAATTCCATGCTCTTCATAAATGAATTTCTACTCACTATTCTGATGAGATGGCCGTCAACGTGTATACTGGCGTCGAGGAGAGCGTCTTGCAGGCGCTTTTGTTTTGGAGCAAGACAGATTTTTGGGTGGATCGGTCATGGTTCGGGAAGGAATTTCCAATTTTTAAAGACATAATTGACCATTAAAACGGGAATTTTAAAGGCTGTACGCTATCGAAATGAAATCCTGAGGTCTTATGTTATGTCATTCATTTTAATGCATCATTTGACCTTTCAGCCTGACAATGCCAGGCCACACGTTGCAAGAGTTTGTAGGAATTTTCTTGCAACCCAGAACACCGCTCCTATGGATTCGCCTCCATACAGTCCCGGTTTGCCCCCAATGGAATATTTGTGGAATGAATTTGACAGAAGAGTAAACATCCCAAATAACCTCCGCCAGTTGAAATAACATTCCCATATGGTCGGTGAATGTCCGTATGAACTCCATGCCACGGACAATTAGAGACGTTTTAGCTGTTCGGAGAGGCACATAGGATAATAGGGATCGGTCTGACAACTGCTGTTATCTTAACTTTGTGTACATCAGTGTTCCCTTATTCATGGAGGCCTAATCAAGTCCTTATTTATTAAAATCCAGAAAATTTGAAGACGGATGATCCAATATTCGCAGTTAACTATTGAATTTCAATGTTAGGCATATTGCTCATAAATATCATTTCATCAAACCGTAAAGTTGAAAATGAGTTTCTTTTATTCTTAGTATATACCACATATATCATTGACTGGAAACAAAGATGTTGTCATTTAATGCTTATTAATCAAAATCAAAATAAGCAAACATTAGGTCTTTTTTGTATCCTAGCATTTGTTATACTTACGAGTTTTGTCGTGAATGGGAACACGATTAATCCCGCATTGCGTCTGGCTATGCTGAAACCTAAGGCAGCGCTTCTCGTTGTTGTAGGGATAAGTTCTGTCGACCATAGAAAGATAACGCACATCAATAATGTGATTACTGTTCTCCCTTTCGTTGTCACGGTGAATGAAGTGGTTACCTCTAAAGATGAAAAAGCATTTGTTCAACATAGAGTACTTTCCGATTACTTACATTTCAAACGTGCACGATTATTTGCAAGAACAATTAAATATTGAAAACATCAACAAAAAGAGACACAAAGAAATAAAAAAAAAATGTCAGCTTCAAAGAACCTAACTACTTTAAACGTCTGAGCAGCGATTGCATAAATGACATTGTGAGTGAAAAACAAACAACGGCCCATTCCTTCGATATGGTCTATATTTTGAAACAGAAACAATTTCTTATAACATGTATCCAAATGACCTCCTTGGCAATTGACTCCAGGATACTTCAGACCAAATTTTGTCCAAACCGCGAACAATACTACAGAAGTAGGATTTTAATGAATCTGGTCCGTTTCTTCTCTTGGGCCATTCCCCTCAAGTTACAGGGGTCGAGACCTACAATTTATACAAAATTGCTTCCCCTTTGCCAAGGAATGTTTCAGACTAAATTCGGAACAGAATTCAAACATTCCTACAGAAGAAGGGTTTTAAAGAATTAAATACCATTTATACAAAATGTATTCCCTTGCAACTAAACTTTTTGGCAAATCCAATTATTCTTAAGGAGGAGTATGATTTTTTAAAACTTCGAAAATTTCCCTTTTTTGGCCCATCCCTCAGGCCCCTGAAAGCCAAGACCTCCCATTTATGCAAAATTCGTTTCCCTCAAGAATTTTCATGCCATATTCGGTCACAATCCGCCTAGTCGTTCATGACGAACGATTCGTAGATAAAAGGTGACGGAACTCAAACTGACTTCAATCAACTGGGAAAACAGTATGACAGATTTAAACGAATGCCTTTAAATAAGTACAAGAAGAATAAGACCTGAAGGTGGAGAGTCTTCTGTTCATCGACGAAACACGCCATGGTAATATTGATCAATCCCGGAAAGTAATGTCAAGTTTCAACTCAGTAAGAGGTCGATAACATGAATTGTAAAGTGTGGACTTGGTATCAGGATAAGAAATGCATACTTGTGTTTGTGTTCTTTTCAGAATGATACTTTATAATGCCGGAAATATAACGAAGTACAGTGATATGCATATCATTAACGATGGACTTTATCGTTAGGCGTAGGAAAATTGTTCTTAAGGTAAATATCTCTCGACAATTGTGTTGTACAATCATATTATCTAAACAAACATAAATATGTAATATATATATATAATATAGTTAATAACGATACGCAAGTGATAATATAAAGAAAATTGTTTTTAAAAACACACAAGAAAATGTTAAGTTAGCATTTTGCATAACGTTTCCACAGCTTAGCTGCTCCTCAGTGCAATGTAACTATGCAAAGAATCTATGAGTCATGTGTATTGTCCACTTACTCGTGACGTCACATACAATATCATGCCCCTTTATCATCTATGTTAACGTGAAGTTTTAGAAAAGAAACAGAAGACTATATAAAAGGAACTGATACCATTACAAAGCGATCAATCGAAAAATTGAAAGAGCAGGTAATTTGATACACGAACACTGTATTATGTGAAGTTTGAATAAGATATATCCAGCACTTCTTAAAACATTGTTATAACAAAACTTTTATCCTAAGTAATATAAATGCAAGATGGTCCTTCCTGGGCAAGTTGTTCTTCTATTCTTGTTTTAAACACTATAAAACAACAACTACGACAACAACAACTACAACAACTCCGTAAGTAAACCAAAGTTGTTCGTCTAAAAGCCATAAAGAATAAGCGTATAACAAGGGCGCCAGTGGATATGTTACAATAAATGACGTATTCAGACTGTTTAGGTCCTATTTCAGTTGTGTTAACACGATATAAACTACATGATCCAATCTTCATCTGAAAATATACGTCCTATCTGTTACATTGTATATGCTTTTGATAACAATCAAAGCACCTGCCTGACTTAATAACGACAGGTATATTGAAAGCTACCTGCTAAGAGTATGATTTGCAAAATAATTTTGAGACTGAACGTTTTGTCATACTAAAAAGACTGGATTATATGTCATCACTCACAAACTTGATTCGGAGATATAATATTAGGATTACATCTTTTTCGACCAAACCATTAAAAGGGTCTTGATGTTAAAAAATTAATGCTTATCACGCTTTTAAGACGGGATGCAAAATAAAAAAAATGTTACAAATTTGATTGGGTAAACACCGATGTATTACAAAACATATATTTGCTGTTGTTATATCCTATCAGACAATTGTACTGTTTTGTGTTTTTAAAAAAAAATGAGGTATTCGTATGTTCTAAACACTAAAAGACAAATTATCAAACCTGTGGTTCGGTGTATATATCAGAAATGCGCTGTTGGTATCCAGTTGTGCCACAAAAACAGTAGGTTGACAAAGCAATAAAAAAAACACTTGCTTCTGATAAGGACCAAGCTCCCCATACTCCACCAGAGTGTCGTCAAAATTCATTTTACTGCCAACGCAAAAGTAGAGTAAACTTCTATTGGGAAAAAATACTTAAAATCGAGAGAGAAAGAAAAATAATCGGCATGAAAAGAGGTGGCCAATATTTTGTACCTAGGCGTTTTTGAAGACTATGCGTCCAGAATTGTACTAGTCTCTGCAATATTCCAATGACACTCCAGTATACCAAAGGGAGAATACCGCGCAGCGTTTACGTCATGGAATACACGACTGCTTGTAATAGACGTATTCAACAATGTCAATCTAATGACACTGATGACAGATTGTTGAATTAGTCTGAAAAAATGCATAACACTATTTCAAAGCTTCAAAACCATCTCTGATAAGTCATAACACAGCGAAACAGTTGTATGATGCAGTATAGTTCATTAAGTTTTGAACCGGATGATACTACTTGCATGTCTTTATCATGATCCTGTAATGGGGTATGGGGTGAACACTGTCGATGAACTTCAATCCCCATGGCTGCCGTCACCACGGCGTTGCCGCACTTAAGTTCTTTTAATATCAAGCACTATTGAAAAGTAATAACAACACTGAATTATGGGGTTTGTGCATCTAATGCAGATGTGTTTCGTCCAATTTGTTCCCAAATGCCTTCTAGACAGACACAATTTAGGCCCTTAGCTTTACCGACGGATCTAAGAAGAAAGAAGCCGTCTTTTGATAGATTTCAATGTTTGTTATAAGCTGTGCTAGTCTCCTTTAGCAGTCGGGATGGCCAACTCACTGAGCATAATACGCTGAGCAATTTGGGTAAAGTGCCATGTCCAAGGTCAAGATCAACAGATGAAGTGAATACCAGGGGCCTTAGAAAATTTTTACTACATTCCACTATCACTTATGTCTGTTTTCCAGTTCTCATTACAGGTATCCATTCCTGTGGAAAGCTTTTCTACAAACCTTCATGTCAATATATGACTACTTTTCAATCACAGGTAAAGGAGGATAATAAGAAAAAATAATACATTAAACAGGCATGTTTTAACGTTTGCAATAGCTCTACTTTGCATTTTTAGAAACGTTTGTCTTCAGAAAATGATGTTTGGCGTGAATATTCAATTTGTAATTGTAGTGGTAAGACACTGGCCTTTCACCAGGACCCTAGGTTTGATTCCTTAAACAGACAAAGGTATGGGTCCCATGCCTGACCACATGCACTTTACCCTGGTACTCCAGTATGCTCCTATCTTGGCAGTGATTCATAGCTTGAATAACTTATTTTGTACTGGATGTAAAATAAATGAAGTTTCATTAAATTGAGGTTTTTTAATGTAAAACCAATTTTCATGATGTAATACTTACCATAACTTTAGTATGCAAATACAGTACCTACACCCATCTTTGTATCCCAACAACAAAAGATTCAAAAGAAAAACAATCCCGCCCTCCCTACGATCCATGAGCCATCACGGCAGGAACGCAGAGTGATCTCCCTTCCTCTAATAACCTTTATGGCGTAAACCCCACAGAGGGGCAGCCAGGCAGATAAGGAAGAGGGGAGGATAGGGTGGGACTCCATAAAGTTATGGTAAGTATTACATCATGAAAATTGGTTTTACATTAAAAAACCTCAATTTCATTTCAGTAATAATTACCATAACTTTAGTATGCGAATTCGTCTTACCGTAGTGGTGACTAGAAGCCAGGCAGCCCCTTCAGCACAACCAAAGTAGTAGGGAGGGAGAACAGAGTGCTAAAGTGAAGGAAGGGACCTCTCTGTGAAAGAGCAGGTGTACCCACATGCCGCCGTACGGAAAGACATGGCCCGGGGCTAACGAGGAGGCCCAGCCACTGACTATGCCACCACCAAAGGTCCCAATGAATACAGGCCTTCTGAGTGGGAAGCTAGGGATCACAGATAAAAATCTGTTAAGGTATCCCTGCCCTGCCAGAATACTGCAGACATGACCTCCTGAAAGGAGGACTCATTGAGAGAAGGGCCCACGATGAAGCAAGGGCCCTGACCTCGTGAGACCGCGCTTTCACTCTCGCCCGAGCCAGATCATCAAAATGCTCGTAAGCATACTAAATCACCTGGCAAACCCACCTGGAAACCGACTGGGAGGAGATATCTCGTTGCCCCTGTTTAATGGGCAAAACAGACGGGATCGAGAGCCCCGCCCCCCCTGGTTTTATCAAGATAAAACCTAAGAGCCCGACAAGGACAAAGCAACCTATCTCGCTCCTCCGAGCTAGTCACAGCCAGGATCCTGATGGGATCGTGCGAGAACCCCGGAACCTGATTCTTCGCTAAAAACAACTCTATTCATAGCAAAGCCTCTGATTAGGGCAGAAAGAGAGGAGGACTAACCGATCTCCTTCCTGCCATAACAAGCAAGAACTCTGGCAATAGCTGTACGATAGCCAGCAATAGTGCCAGGTGGCAGATAGCGGTACCTAAACAGAGAGATTAGGAATTCCGCAATCAAATGCAGAGGCTTCGAATGAATAAGCTTCCTTGCCGACACACCAATCACAGAAGATCATCCAACGTGACTGGTAGACGGCAGAAGAGGAAGCCCTGATTGATTGCTCAATGCAATCTGACACCTCTTGAGAAAAGCCTGCCTTGGCGTGGCTTCCAGAGATAGCCTCAGCGCGTGAAGGTGGAGGATCTCTGGTCAAGAGTGTGTCGTTCTGGGCCAAGGCTGGCGAAGGAGATTCGGTCTGGTGGGGAGAGCCAAGGGCTCCTCCACCAGAAACGACAAGAGCTCCTGAAACCAAGCTTGCCTCGGCCACAGAGGGGCTCTCAGAAGTAAGGAGCAGTGATGCTCCCAGAACTTCTGTAGAACCCTGCCCACCAGGTTGAAGGGAGGGAATGCATATGCATACGTCCCTTCCTATTCCAGAGAAAGGGCGTCCACAGCCCACGCCTTACGGTCTGGGACCGGGGAGACGAAGGTTAGCAGCTGGTTGTTCAGGGAAGTGGCAAACAGGTCTATAATAGGTCTGTCCCACGCCTGACAATTCCCCTTGAAAATCAAGGGACACAGCTGCCATTCCGTCAACACCGGCTGGTGGCGCCTGGAGAGTGGCCACCAACACACTCAGCCTGCCAGAAAGATGCTTGACCGCTATGGTCAACTGCATGTCCTGGCAGAGAAGATGGATGTGGATGGAAAGGGCACACAGGACATGAGACCTGGTGGCCCCTGTCTCTCCAGATACGCGACAACTGTTGTCGGTAGCCACACTTTGGACTGCAGGATACCCCTAAAGGACTGCAGAGCCAAATGAACAGTCTCATCTCGAGTACACTGATGTGCTCTGAGAGTTATTCGCCAGACCACTCCCCCATCGAGGTAAGCTCACATTCCTGTCATGAACGCGTCCATGAACAGGATCATAGAGGGGATAGGCTTGGTCAGAGGTACCCCGTGGAAAACGTTCTCCTGAATGGTCCACCAGCAAGAGAACTCCCTGACCGACTGGGTAAGCGGGATCCAGGCCTCCTGGATGACGGAACCCAGTCAGACAGGAGGAACATCTGGAGAGGTCCGATGTGAATCCTCCCTAGGGGGACCACATATGCCAAGGAGTTGAGATACCCCAGAAAACTGAGGAACCAATGTACCTGGACAAGCGACCAAGTGATGAAAGTCAGAGCCAGAGCCCTGACCTTCTCAAACTTCTCCAGAGGTGGAAGGGCTAAGCCCCGAACCATGTCAAAATGGTTCCCCAGGAAGAAGAAGTCCTAATATGAAGGAACCTCTGACTTCTCTCTGGAAGGAATGAAGCCGACTCTGAGCAAGAGTTTCAGGACCAGACGAGTGTCCTTCACTAACGATTCCCACACCAAAAGAGGCATGAGGGAGTCGTCGAAATAGATGTGGACGTCTATTCTGCAGGAGTGAAGGAAACACCAGCAGCAACTTGGTGAACACCAAAGGAGCTGTCGTGAGCCCCAAGGGCATCTCTGCCTTGGCAGCATGGTCCCTACTTCCTCCTGGAGCACCCGTGCCCTTTCTGAATCCCCGGGAGGAGGAAAGAAACAAAAACGGCCAGGAGGCGAGGGACGAATCCTGAAGAAGGGGAATACCTAGACCCTCCCTGACCACCGACAAAAGCCCAAGCGTCCTCTGTAATATCCTGCCACTAGGAAAGGAAAGCAGAGAGACGTCCGCCCACAGGGAGTTCCGGATGGGGCAGATCGAGCCCCTGCCAGACCAGAGAATCGTCTGCCCACCCGGAGCCTGAGCCTGCAGGAGAAGGACATGAGCCCGGGAAAGGAGAACCACCGTCCACCCGGCCATACCCTTCGCCTTTAGCGGCCAAGAAGCAGAAATAGTCAGGAACCCTTCTTCTTGCCCCCAGGAGGTTTCTTACCCTTCCTACCCTTCCCCTTGTTGCCGTTGAAGTGAGGTTGGGACTTGGGCTGTGCAGAAAACTGAGCAGCCGAAGACTTCGCCTTCTTCTTAGGAGGCACTGACCCCTGCGAGGCACTGGCCTTCTCAGCCTGAAACCTCTTCACCAGAAGTGCTGAGGCGACCGAGTCCTCCTTCATATCCTTCTGAACCCAAGGAAGAGCTCCCCTGAACAGGGTAGAGCCCTAGAAGGGGGCATTCAACAAGCGGAAACGGTAGGGTTACTGGACTGGGCGGAATTTCAGAACTGAAAACTGCCTAGCCAACACGGCATTGACGAGCAGAGAACCTGCAAGGCTGCCGTGTCCTGTATGTCGGCCGTTCTGTCTCGGATAACCGACACTCAGGCAAATCGGATACCCTGTATAGACAAACTGTCAGGAAGTCTATGTATGACAGAACTTGGATGGAGAGGTGCAACATTCTCTCCATCCTGTGGTGCTCTTTGGGATCGAGCACCACCTGGTCCACTGATTTGCCGGGCCAGGCAGCCAGCTGTCTCAACTCCAGCTGTGCTGGTTGAGAGGCCAGCTGCCCATCATGTGTGGCATAGTCGGAAGCTGAAGCCTCCGACAATTCACCAACACCGAGCTGCAGACCGACAAACCCGAGAGCACGGGTAGAGAAGGAGTCCTTCTCTAAAACCGGAGCCCGGGCCGTGGCCAGAACCGAAGACATGATATTGCCTTCTGGCAGAGACCGATCTGAGCGAACGGAAGCCCGAGGAGCCACCAGGGAACCCAGAAGGATGGTGGATTCAGGCGCCGACGATGCTGAGGCGGTGGGCAAACCTCCGCCCTGAGAATCCGGGAGATGTTGGCCCGGAGGACCCGCATCCCAGAAAGCACATGCTGAGCCTCAGCTTCAGCAGTCTCAGGGCCATCTTCCCCTTGTGAACCCTCTTGGCCCAGGAGAAAGATGAATGACATCGTCTTCCTCTGCCGAGCCCGCACCCTCGATGTCCATCTCCTCCTCAATAGAGACCGAAGTCCCCTTGGGAGGAACAGGGGCCGCCAGAGGAGCCATCTCCGCAGAGGGGAACTCCTCTTTATGGCATTTGGACGCAGCGCGACCAACAGCTGTAGCTGTAGGCTTGGGTCGGAGACCCGAAGCCGACCCCTGGGAACAGGAGACCGACGGGTCCGCGCTGGAGGCGGAAGTCCTTAAGGTCTGGCAAACCTTTATAGGACCGGCCAACAAGGCCCCCGAAGTAGCAGAACATTGGGGGGGATTCCGCACTGCTATAACATCTCCTAGAGGAGAGACCAACCCCTATGGGTTCCACGAGTGAAGACCCATGGGGTAAAAACCCAAACCCCTGAGGGAATGGGAACGGTCCAGCGGGCCGGGAGTGACCCCAGAACTGGCCAAGATGGCCTGCCTGAGTCTGGGGCTGGACATCCTGTCCAAAGGACCAGGATGAACCGCCACTCCCACCAGGTGGAAACCCAGACATGTACAGGCTAAGCCCGTAACTGCTGAGTAACTGTTGGTACCCAAAACCATCCGCAGGTTGGCCTGGGCGACCCAGGAATAAGTGCCCGCAGGCACCCCTACTCCCTGAGCCCGGGGGAAAGGGAGACCGGAAACCGGACTCCTGGCCTGAAGCCCCAAACCCTTGGAGGAAAACCCCCTGGGAAACCCTGCACTGGGAAATCTGGATTGGGACGGAAGTCCCAGAGCCAGAAGCCTGTGAGGGTGGGAAAACAGACCCCGCGCTGACACCAGGATTAGTGAACTCAAGTGTCACTAATCCCCGTAGCCACAGACAATCCTGACAAAAAGTCTGTGGCCCCTGAACCTATACCCGAAGGCACAGTTCCGGAGTCAAAGCGGCCCCCACCAACGACGCCACCTGGCGTGCCGAGGTCCCTGAAGGAATCAGAGACCTCGACCGGAAGTCCCTTTCCGACGGTAACACCGCCGCCTATCGAGAGCTACCGGCCAATTCGACCCTTGACTGCGCCGAGTCAGGGTCGGGCTGCCCCCCCCTACTCCAGGACGCACCTGGACAGGGGGAGCCACCCCCTGCTGAAGGGCGGAGCTCGGTGGAACGAGAGCACCCCCAGCAGAAACGCTCTGGTTCAGAACTTCAGGAGGGAGGTCTTAAAAAGCTTACTTCCCTTACCGGAAGAAGAGGACGAATCCCTCTTCCGGCGGAAAGTAAGCTGGAAAGGCATGGGAGCCTAAGCAGCAGACTCCATGTGCAAACAAAGTTCACATAGTGAGGTCTGGCTGTAATGTCGGCAAATGGGACAGGTATCATGGGGTTCCCATTATCTATAGAAATAGGAACATCCATGCGCTGACCCCCGACGTAAACCCGGCACCTTTATCCAGCATCGAAACAATAAAAAATTGTAACAATGAAAACAAGGATAAAAAGTTTTCTAACAATCAAAAAACTACGAACGAGATCATAAAACCTACCGTACGCAGCAAGATTGTACTGCAAAAAAAGAAAACGGTCGTACAAAACGGCCGACAAAGCAGCAAGAAAACAATTTCAACTTCACGAAAATCCGAGTGACGAGACAAGTAGTCACTCACTCGAACACGCGGAGTAAAAACACGGCCGGAAACGAAGTTCTCGAACAATCAAAAAAACTACGAACGAGAGCACAAAGCCTACCGTACGCAGCAAGATTGCACTGCATAAATAAAACGGCCGTACAACACGGCCGACAAAGCAGCAAGAAAACAAATTCCAACTTCACGCAAATCCGAGCAACGAGACAAGTAGTCACGCACTCGAATACGTGGAGGAAAAAAACGGCCGGAAATACGGTCAAAATAAACAAATGACAATACTTAATTTCACAATATAAGTTGGGAGATGGGTTTATAGACTACTAATAGAGTAACAATATACTCAAACGACAATGGCAGTACGAAGAGAAGGAGTAAGAAAAGCACTTAGCTCAGACACCTCCGCACTCGTCGGCAGCCATAAAGGTAAGAGGAAGGGAGATCACTCTGCGTTCCTGCCGTGATGGCTCATGGATCGTAGGGAGGGCGGGATTGTTTTTCTTTTGAATCTTTTGTTGTTGGGATACAAAGATGGGTGTAGGTACTGTATTTGCATACTAAAGTTATGGTAATTATTACTGAAATGAAAATATGTTTTATCACTTTGTGATGCTTTTTAAAGTAACAATCATTACATATTGTATTGAAATTTCTGATATAGCAAGATTAATGCTCATCTTGATAAGATGTGTTATGATGTTGTTATTTATAGTTCAATATTGATGGGACAGCTATTTCATTTATTCAGTTTAAATTTTATAATTTTAATGTTATGTGAAATCAAAGTAATTATATATTGTTATGTTTTAGGTGGATGGTCATCACTTAACACTAACCCAGGTCAATACATTCAGGCCATATTCTACAACACTGTAGTGATGAAAGGAGTGACCACTGTCGGTCGGTCAGATGCAGATGAATGGGTGGTCACTTACAAACTCCAATACCAGTACGATCCCTACTCAGAGTGGGTATGGTATGAAGAGCCACCAGGAACTGTAAAGGTTAGTGGTATAGACCAAACAGGGTCACCGTAAGTGTACGTGGTACCATGCGCCACCAGGAACTGTAAAGGTTAGTGGTATAGACCAAACAGGGTCATCGTAAGTGTGTGTGGTACCATGCGCCACCAGGAACTGTAAAGGTTAGTGGTATAGACCAAACATGGTCACCATAAGTGTGCGTGGTACCACGCGCCACCAGGAACTGTAAAGGTTAGTGGTATAGACCAAACAGGGTCACCGTAAGTGTGCTAATGTGTGTGGTTCCACGCGCCACCAGGAACTATAAAGGTTAGTGGTATAGACCAAACAGGTCACCTTAAGAGAGGTAGAGTGTGTGGTTCCAGGGGCCCCCAGGAAGATGTAGGTTAGCGTTACAAAAAAAAAGGGTCACCTTAAGACAGGTAGGATGTATGGTTCCAGGAGCCCCCAGGGAGATGAAGGTTAGTCATATACAGAAAACAACAAGGTCACCTTCAGACAAGTACTATCCAGATGTGTGGTATGAGGATCCCTAGGGATGGATGATAGCAATAAGTTTTTTGAGGAAAAATTCATTTGATGTAGGTAGATATTTTTTACTTAATTACTTTGTGACTTCTTGATAATGAAAATATATAAATTTTTGTGGTAAAGAGATATATTAATATTATTCTCTAAATTATATTTGCCAGATCTTCAATGGTAACCAAGATTCTGACACCCCTGTAACTAACAAAATACAGTTTCCTATAGAGGCTCGAGGCATCAAACTTTTCCCTTTGTCCTGGCATAATGGCATATCCTTACGCTGGGAGATTCTTGGCTGCATACAAGGTAAGTAGACAAACAGTTCACATTAAACAATTCAATATCTGGACAAATAATAATGTGTGTCTTGTACCCTTGATTTACAAAGCTCTTAACAATTTTAAGCTGAGAAAAATTCAGGTAAGTCTTTATGTGTTTGAAAATTAAGCTTTCTTTGAAGTAACATAAATCACTTGTGTCTTAAAGTTAAAATAAATCATTATTTTCAAACCTTACTGAATTCTGTGACTGAAAATAAAATTCTCGCTTGATCTGATCACACTTCAGATTTCTGTGCTCCTGACTACAGTGTAAGTGGACCTTTAGTTGTCCCAGACAGAGCCATCACTTCATCAACTATTTCTGACTCCGCCCACTCAGCTACAGCAGGCAGACTCCATCCAATCACAATGAGTGGGACACCGTCCTGCTGGCGTGCCCAGTTTTCAGACAGTAACCTTCAGTGGCTGCAGGTTGACCTTGGGAGAACAAAGATCATCCGAGGGATCACCACTGCTGGTAACCCTGATGCTCAGGAGTGGGTGACCTCATTCAAGGTCCTGTACAATATCAATGGTCCCAACTATAACTACAACTATTACTCCGAGCCGTATGGACGGGTCAAGGTAGACAACATAAACACATATCATTCTTCATCTTTTTTTAGAATACATTCTTTGTTATTTTTACAGCAACCATTTAAGATTTATTTTTTGCTTTTTATTAAAAAGTCATGTTTGGTACTTTGATAATAAAAAAAAGAAATTTGTAAAAATGCTAAATTTTCATTTGATTTAATGACCTTAAAACTGCACAGCAATAACAAAATTTAAATTTTGAAAAATGAATGTAATCCTTTATTCAACCATCTTCTAGAATTGAACTTATTTAAAGCCTTTGATGCATGCATAGAGAAATTTTCAAAGATTTATTTTCATAATCCAAAAAAGAGAAGGATGCTGTATTTGATGTTTTGCAATTTTCACTAAATAGCCAGTTTTTTTGAGATCAAGAAACAAGCTTTGATATCTGTTTTTGAGTCTTAAGAATCAAAGAAAGTGATCCAGTAAGTTAGAATTCACTAATTTGAAATCTGTTATTTGTGGTGATAGTTCATGCAAAATATAGCGGAAATCATCTCAAGACTTGTAGAGTTGTACTCAAGAGAAAAACCTCAACAAAGAATAAATGTTGAAGTTGATTATGTTGTCAACTACACAATCAACTACACTGTCAACTGTCAACTACACTGTCAACTACACAATCAACTACACTGTCAACTACACTGTCAACTGTCAACTACACTGTCAACTGTCAACTACACTGTCAACTGTCAACTACACTGTCAACTACACAATCAACTACACTGTCAACTGTCAACTACACTGTCAACTGTCAACTACACTGTCAACTACACAATCAACTACACTGTCAACTACACTGTCAACTACACTGTCAACTGTCAACTACACTGTCAACTACACAATCAACTACACTGTCAACTGTCAACTACACTGTCAACTACACTGTCAACTACACTGTCAACTACACTGTCAACTGTCAGCTACACTGTCAACTACACTGTCAGCTGTCAACTACACTGTAAACTACACTGTCAACTACACTGTCAACTGTCAACTACACTGTCAACTGTCAACTACACTGTCAACAACACTGTCAACTACACTGTCAACTGTCAACTACACTGTCAACTGTTAACTACACAATTAACTGCACTGTCAACTACACTGTCAACTGTCAACTATACTGTCACCTGTCAGCTACACGGACAACTACACTGTCAACTACACAATCAACTACACTGTCAACAACACTGTCAGCTGTCAGCTACACTGTCAACTACAATGTCAACAACACTGTCAGCTGTCAAGTACACTGTCAACTGTCAACTACACTGTCAACTACACTGTCAGCTGTCAACTACACTGTAAACTACACTGTCAACTACACTGTCAACTGTCAACTACACTGTCAACTGTCAACTACACTGTCAACTGTCAACTACACTGTCAACTGTCAACTACACTGTCAACAACACTGTCAACTACACTGTCAACTGTCAACTACACTGTCAACTGTTAACTACACAATTAACTGCACTGTCAACTACACTGTCAACTGTCAACTATACTGTCACCTGTCAGCTACACGGACAACTACACTGTCAACTACACAATCAACTACACTGTCAACAACACTGTCAGCTGTCAGCTACACTGTCAACTACAATGTCAACTACACTGTCAGCTGTCAACTACACTGTCAACTACACTGTCAGCTACAATGTCAACTGTCAACTACACTGTCAACTGTCAACTACACAACCAACTACACTGTCAGCTACACTGTCAACTACACTGTCAACTGTCAATTACACTATCAACTACACTGTCAACTACACTGTCTAAACATTCAGTCCACAGGTAAAACATCTTATGAAGTACCCTTCTTTCAGCTGATAAGAACTATGGGTAACAAAGTATATATAAAAACATGAAAGTCTAAGGTATGAATAAATGTCCAACCGTAAGTCAAACAACAGAGGTGTGCATCCTTAATGTACATTATAGTGAAAGTGAATTACTTAAAACATTTTGATTGAATTTTTTTGCTCTTTTCAAGTGTGAAAGAACAATTGCTAAAAAATGGAATATAACACCTTCAAAACAAAATCAGAACAAAATTTGTTTTAACCTTTAACCTTTTCAGTGTAACAAGCCTTTACACAACTACATATACTTCATCCTGTCAGAGATTTTTGTGTTGAATTGGGTACAAGTCTTCTGTCATGCTCAAATGCTAAAATGTATTTCATTTTTTTGTGATTTTTGTGTTGGATTGGGTACAAGTCTTCTGTCCAGCTAACTGTTGATCTTTTATCATCCATCAGAATTCTTGGAATAATGATCATGTCTGGTTTTATCTCTTTGGTACAGGCTCTACCCGGTAACACAAACAACAATGAGACAGTGACCTACTTTTTTAAGGGTCACTTTACAGCTCGGTTCATAAAAGTTGAACCACTTACATTTCACACTTGGATATCCCTAAGGATAGATATTCTAGTTTGCGCTATTGGTGAGTAGATGAATAAATGAATTGTCGTGGTCTGAAATGAAAATATGACATTGTTATGTTTTATGTACATGTTAATGACCTTTTAGTGTGTGAAACAAATACTGTTATCTGAAATTATCAACCCAGATTAAAAACCTGCTTTATTTTCTCATTTATTAACCCTAAGGCTGCAGTGGAGTGCCTTTGATCAATGGTAACAACAAGATTGGCGATGATAAACTAACAGCTTCTTCCAAAATTGACCCTGAGCATGGTCCATTTCGTAGTCGTCTTGGTGTACCTGCCATGGGCAGATATGGAGGGGCATGGACTGCAAAATTCAATGATGCTCATCAGTACATCCAGGCTGACCTTGGTGATCTGATCCAAGTGGTCAGCTTTGCAACTCAAGGTCGTCAGGATCAGGCGGAGTGGGTGACAGCCTATAACATTAGCTACTCACAAGATGGCAGCAATTGGTTTGCCTATGATGCTTACACAGGACATGCAGTGGTAATTTTGTAATGACAAAAGAATCTACCTGCTCAAAAAACACCCAATATCTATCCAGAATATAGTAAGAATATGTAACTTACCTGTCCTTATTAAAGGTAAAATGTATATCAAAGTGAAATATAGAGTTGACCTGTTCTAGATAAAATCTACCTGTTCTGAATGACAGTATAACATATGGCTTATCTGTCCTAAATAATGAACTTACATGTCCTAAAAAAATGAGTTATAGAACCTTCCTATAATGAAGGTAAATCATAGAATCTACACGTCCTATAGGAAGGTAAAGGAGAACCTACATGTCCTAAAAAAATCTACCTGTCCTAAATAAAGGTTTAACATAGGCTTTACCTGTCCCTAAACAATGGTAAAATATAGAACCTACCTGTCCTAAAACTAAGGTTTTCATTGCCATCTTGTTTGGTACTTTAATAATAAATCCATTTAGTTTCTTGTTGTCTACCTCTATAGAGCACCATTCAATATATGAAATTCAATATAAATTATTTATTTTCAAAGATCGGTTTGATTTTTGTGAAAAATACATCCTTGTTGCTTAACACTTTTGGTAAAATAGCAAATATTTGAAGCACAACAAAATCATTTCTTTAAAATTTCAAATAAAATGAACACCATGATTTTGATATGTTACAAGGTAATGAATCAATTAAAAGCCTTTCTAGATATCTTCAGTGTGAGTTTTTTCCTTCACCACTTATTCTACAAATCTGATTGGCAGACATTTGTAAGTAACTGGGACCAGTATTCAGTGAGGAAGCATGACCTAACCTACCCTATAATGGCTCGCCTTGTCCGGCTGTGGCCCGTGTCGTACCACATTCGTATTTCTCTGCGTTGGGAGATCTATGGCTGTCCAGGTACATATAATACGGTATTTAGTACAAGTCATCGCTATAAAAAATGTAACCTATCAGCAGTAATACATGTTGTAGTAAGCTGTCCTTTATAGAGATACCGCCCTGACAATATAAACACTGTTTGGAGATGTCAGATTTATCCTCCTACTCACAGTTGTCTGTTGATTGGTTGGTTTTTTGGTCAAGTGAACACAATATCTCCAAAGTAAAAGTCACATAACCAAAACACTTTTACATGTTCTAGACATTGCTCGAGGATGTGAACTTTTTTCCACAATTTGTTTAAGGATGATACATGTTCCAGACAATGTTTGAGGTCATGTACAGTTCTCAAGACATTGTTTGAGGATGTGTTCATGTTCCAGACATTGTTTGAGGATGTGTTCATGTTCCAGGCATTGTTTGACGATGTGTTCATGTTCCAGGCATTGTTTGACAATGTACATATTGTTATATCATTACTTATTCTGATGAAATCTAACTTTTTGTTTCAAAGGAAGATCTTAAGTTGATCATTCCTGTATAAAACTGATATTTCATTAATTCACATGCAGGTGCTGACTCCGGAATAAATATTGGTTGCTATGCCGATGACCCATTGCATCGTGACCTGACCTATGAACCCTTCACTGACCCAACTGTGGGAATGTGGCCCCCAATGTGTATTCACCACTGCTTCAACAAAGGCTACTACTACGCAGGTCTACAGAACCAATACAAGTGTTTTTGTGGTAACTCCTATGGGCGGTATGGTCCTGCAACTGACTGTAACCTGGCCTGTTTCCCTCAAACATCCTACCATTGTGGAGGCCCAACTTCCAATGTCATCTATTCTACTGGTCTGAGTAAGCTATTTAAGCTCTACATCTGTAATAACCACACTTAGATACTCCAGATCTTTTATTTCATTGATGGTGGTTACAGGTCCTGAGTACTGAATTGTTGTAGTTTAGTTGTTATTATAAGTGGTCCACTTAATACATAAAGCCTGCTGAACTGACCACTACAGCTGCAATCACCACAGAACTAATGAGTGTGGTTTTCTCCCCAGGCTTTCATTGATCAATCCCGAGAATATTTCAACATACATTTTTCAAGAGCATGTCTTTACCATTACTCTCTGATATTCCAGCTCCAGACTTTAAGGTGTGTCCACCTCAATGGACTGGTTATGAAGACATGTGCTACTTTCTAATGCTGGATCTACAAACATGGAGTGAAGCTCAGCGCCAGTGTAAAGTGATGGGTGGTGACCTAGCAACCATCAACAGTCAAGCAATTCAGGACCTTCTGTTTAGTCTCCTCAATCAGAGTAAGTACTGAAACTGTAACCTAGCAACCATCAACAGTCAAGCGATTCAGGATCTTCTGTTTAGTCTCCTCAATCAGAGTAAGTACTGAAACTGTAACCTAGCAACCATCAACAGTCATCTTGTCTTTAGTCTCAATAGCCATAGTAAGTACTGAAACTGTAACCTAGCAACCATCAACAGTCATCTTGTCTTTAGTCTCAATAGCCATAGTAAGTACTGAAACTGTAACCTAGCAACCATCAACAGTCATCTTGTCTTTAGTCTCAATAGCCATAGTAAGTACTGAAACTGTAACCTAGCAACCATTTACAGTTATATATATATTTTATGTTAGAATCTGTATAGATGCTATCTTGTTAGAGAGTTTCATACTTGGCTCAAAGGGAATAACTTTGACATGGTCACCACTTATTCAGGGAACTTTGTTGTGATTATCATGTGATTTGCGACATGCATGACCTTGTTTTGACCTCGACTTTACATTGCCTTGACCTTTCTTTGACCCTTTGTTGACTTTACTTGACCTTGTGTTGTAGACCATAGCCAGGACATATGGATAGGCTTGACTGACCTTGTGGAAGAGGCTTTATTTGAATGGTCATCTGGGGATCCTGTCAAGTATACCAACTGGAATTTAAATCAGCCACGCAGTCCAGTTAATATGGATGAGGACTGTGTCAGCATGTCTAACGGGGTAAACTCTTTGTAGACCACTTCTTGTGCTTTCTACAGCAGGCTTGTTTTAATTGGATACAAGTGTAATTTGATCTACAATAGAAGCATGGCTCAGGCATGTTCAATAATGTCAAGTTTCTAAACCGGAGACAGTATTTTGAGTTCAGGCAAGATTAATCACTAATCACTAGAGTAGACATTGAAATATCATTTTTCTCCCTAGATATTTTGTTATTGTAAAATCACTACATTTTAAATATTATTATGATTTTTCCATTGTAAGATGTTTAATTACTTTATGAAAATTAAATTAAATTTCCTCATCCACTCACCGTTTATAATCATAGATATCAATATACCAGGCTTTTCTGATATTGCTGCTTTAAAAACATGTGAAAACATCCCCTTTTCGTTGTAGACAGGGGGCTGGCAGGACGAAGACTGTTCCTCCCACAAACAGTATATGTGTATGTCGGCAAAACACGGTACTAATAAACCAACCACAACTCAGCCTGTCGTCGGGTGTGCTTCGGTGAGTATGTTATATACTTAATGTAGAAAGCTTCACTGTCCCTTTATAATACTTCACTTTCATGGAGTATTTCAATTACATGATGGGACATTTTTCCCTTTGTAGTGGCAGAAGTAACATATTTTTAGATATACTGTTTATTGGAATTATTCAACATTATTCATGGCTGGGATTAATTACTTATATATGTTTAGATTTATCAATATATTTATGATATTTAGGGCTGGAAGGCCTACCGTTGGTCCTGTTACCTGGTAGTAGACATGCCAAGAGTTTTCGTGGATGCAAACAAAGTCTGTCGAGACCGTTCAGCTACTATCGTCAGGATTGAGGACAGGTAGGAGCACATGGAAAAACAGCCTATAAACATACAGTAGACAGATAGGAGGATATACAGGAAAAAAATTTAAAAAGACAAGAAGATTTACAAGTCATGATGATAGACTGGTATATAGACATCTACTAAACATAAGACACAGGTTAAAGTTATAAACACACTGGTAAAGATGATAGTGAAGTAGACACACAGATGAAGGTGATAGACAGGTAGACTCACAGATAAAGATGATAGAAAGGTAGACACACAGATAAAGATGATAGAAAGGTAGACACAGAGATAAAGATGATAGAAAGGTAGACACACAGATAAAGATGATAGAAAGGTAGACACACAGATAAAGATGATAGAAAGGTAGACACACAGATAAAGATGATAGAAAGGTAGACACACAGATAAAGATGATAGACAGGTAGACACACAGATAAAGATGAGAGAAAGGTAGACACACAGATAAAGATGATAGACAGGTAGACACACAGATAAAGATGAGAGAAAGGTAGACACACAGATAAAGATGATAGACAGGTAGACACAGATAAAGATGAGAGAAAGGTAGACACACAGATAAAGATGATAGACAGGTAGACACACAGATAAAGATGATAGAAAGGTAGACACACAGATAAAGATGATAGACAGGTAGACACACAGATAAAGATGACAGAAAGGTAGATACATAGATAAAGATGATAGAAAGGTAGACACACAGAAAAGATGATAAAAAGGTAGATACACAGGTAAAGATGATAGAAAGGTAGATACATTGATGACGATGAGAGAAAGTCAGAAATTAAATATGATTGGAATCAGCCGAGTTTTGTTATTTCTGTGTTGGATTTGTAGATATGAACAGTCGTATCTGTCGAGTATTCTGGCTGGTAAAACTGGTCAATATTGGACAGATGTCACAGATACTGTCAACCCAGGCACATACAGGTACTCAGAAGATGGTTCAGCACTTCTCTACACCAACTGGGGCCCCAACAGACCAAGTATGTACTATGTTTGTAAAACTCTATTACTTATAAGGTAGGAGTCACATCTTCTGTATTTACTATACCAGAATACATTCTGTAGGTATGTTGTGTAGCTGGTTACTTGTGGTCAGTGTTAAGTTAGGACAATATTTTTGGCCACAGAGTTGACCTCTAAAATATAGTGTTAGGTCAACGGAATCCCAGAACAGTATCTCTATCCCGTCCTCTTACTTCTATTATCTACTCTTACTTGCTACTTTTCCCATTCTACTCACTTTTCTATATTTTCTCACCTGCTGATAAACGGCAAAGCCATACTAGCGGACTTTAAGCCTGTCAAATAAATAAAACATGAATAAACAGATAACCTCTGTCAGTATGATTTTCCCAAGTATTCATTCAGGAGTTTGATATGTAATTTGCAGCAAGTAATAGTCGCTGTGTAGCCCTGCAAGCAGGTGACGGCAACAACGGGCTATGGTTCGATGTCCTATGTAACACAACATCTAAGGTTATTTGTGAGCAGACGAGACGGGGCTACACTACGCCCACACGACCTCCTACAACCACAGGATTCATCCCTTGTCCCATGGGATGGTGGACCAATTCTAAGGACCCCAGCAGCTGCTTCCAGGTGAGGCAGATCACTTATACAATAATGATTATACATACAATACCAGCGTAATGTTATGTTCTAGCCTACCATACCTAGGGAACACTCAGACAGGTGATTTCTATGATACTTTAACTATCCAGAAATACCGACCGCCTTCTAAAGACTCACATAGACAACAAAATATTACAATATCATTTTACACCGCTTTTCAGGTCAACATCCAACAACGAAATAAGAGGCTGATTTACACTGATGCTGAGGCAGATTGCAGATCACAGGGAGCAACAATGGCCGTGTTCCATAACAGTGCCGCCTATGATGCCCTGTGGAGGAACAGAATGATGTAGGTGACAGGAAAAAAGTGGCGAGGAGCAATAAAGCGATGGGAGGGTGTGGCTGGGAGGGTGTGGCTGGGAGGAAAGAATGACAAGTTCACGGGCCTGATTGGATAAATAAAGGGGCCATGATTGGTGTAACACTGTCGGAGGGTGTGGCTAGGAGGAGAAAGAGACAAGTTCAATGGCCTGATTGGTTGTGTATAGGAGGCCTGGATTGGTATAATACTGGGAGGGTGTGGCTGGGAGGAGAGAGAGACAAGTTCACTGGCCTGATTGGATAAATAGAGGGGCAAGGATCGGTGTAACACTGTGGGAGGGTGTGGCTGGAAGGAGAGAGAGACAAGTTCACTGGCCTGATTGGATAAATAGAGGGGCAAGGATCGGTGTAACACTGTGGGAGGGTGTGGCTGGGAGGAGAGAGAGACAAGTTCACTGGCCTGATTGGATAAATAGAGGGGCAAGGATCGGTGTAACACTGTGGGAGGGTGTGGCTGGGAGGAGAGAGAGACAAGTTCACTGGCCTGATTGGATAAATAGAGGGGCAAGGATTGGTGTAACACTGTGGGAGGGTGTGGCTGGGAGGAGAGAGAGACAAGTTCAATGGCCTGATTGGTTGTGTACAGGAGGCCAGGATTATTATAATACTGGGAGGGTGTGGCTGGGAGGAGAAAGAGACAAGTTCAATGGCCTGATTGGTTGTGTATAGGAGGCCAGGATTAGTATAATACTGGGAGGGTGTGGCTGGGAGGAGAGAGAGACAAGTTCACTATCCTGATTGGATGTGTATAGGAGGCCAGGATTAGGTATAATACTGGGAGGGTGTGGCTGGGAGGAGAGAGAGACAAGTTCACTGGCCTAATTGGTTGTGTATAGGAGGCCAGGATTAGGTATAATACTGGGTGGGTGAGGCTGGGAGGAGAGAGAGACAAGTTCAATGGCCTAATTGGTTGTGTATAGGAGGCCAGGATTAGGTATAATACTGGGAGGGTGTGGCTGGGAGGAGAGAGAGACAAGTTCACTGGTCTGATTAGGTGAGATCAGGATTGGTATAACATTGGGATGGTGTGGCTGGTGAGAGAGAAGGAGGTGAGAGGAGCATCAATGTAATACCAAGAGATTTAGGGGAGAGAAGAGTGGTAAGTATATCATTGTGAGGGTGTGGCGGAGAGAAAATATGGTTTGAAACATTCATTAGACCTGATGATATTTACAGTGATTCTCGGTTTTTCATTCGTTACAGCGGAACAAACAATGGAAACTTCTGGATTGGACTAAAGTATTCACACTCCAGCCATGGAGGTAGAGGTGAGTCACACTGAAGTATTCACACTCCAGCCATGGAGGTAGAGGTGAGTCACACTGAGGTATTCACACTCCAGCCATGGAGGTAGAGGTGAGACACACTGAGGTATTCACACTCCAGCCATGGAGGTAGAGGTGAGTCACACTGAGGTATTCACACTCCAGCCATGGAGGTAGAGGTGAGTCACACTGAGGTATTCACACTCCAGCCATGGAGGTAGAGGTGAGTCACACTGAGGTATTCACACTCCAGCCATGGAGGTAGAGGTGAGTCACACTGAGGTATTCACACTCCAGCCATGGAGGTAGAGGTGAGTCACACTGAGGTATTCACACTCCAGCCATGGAGGTAGAGGTGAGTCACACTGGGGTATTCACACTCCAGCCATGGAGGTAGAGGTGAGTCACACTGAGGTATTCACACTCCAGCCATGGAGGTAGAGGTGAGTCACACTGAGGTATTCACATTCCAGCCATGAAGGTAGAGGTGAGTCACACTGAGGTATTCACACTCCAGTCATGGAGGTAGAGGTGAGTCACACTGAGGTATTCACACTCCAGCCATGGAGGTAGAGGTGAGTCACACTGAAGTATTCACACTCCAGCCATGGAGGTAGAGGTGAGTCACACTGAGGTATTCACACTCCAGCCATGGAGGTAGAGGTGAGTGACATTTCAATTGACTAGTCAGTTGACATTGTTATATTTCACACCTGTAATCAGTGTCTTACTGACACAGGTATACTCTGACCAAGATGGATGGCAGTACTGACAACCCTCAATGTAATCAGTGCTGTAATAAAACATTAGCACCATATGAGAGAATCAACAATTTCAAAGCCTGAAGCATGACAGAAAAGTACAATTATAGATTTTCTGTGACTAATATTTTAACTTTTCTCTCCTGGACTTGATGACTGTTTGGAATGATTTTACAGAAATTTTGACTAAAATCAAAGACCTTTACATCAAACATGTGAGACTTTACAAGTATGTAGCATGCATACACTGTGATGCACTCACTTAGATTTTGAACTTAATATACTAAGATACACACTTTTAAATATATATACTTTTGCAGTGTTTCAGTGGGCAGACAATACAAGACTTGACTTTGTTAACTGGAGTCCAGGCGAGCCTAATAACTTCCACAATGCTGAGAACTGTGTGGAGGTTATTTACTCGTCAGGGAAATGGAATGATGCTCCCTGTGGAATCTCAAAGAACTGGATCTGTTCTATCCCAAGAGGTACATTGTGTCCTATATTTAATTTTAGTGAAATTATATTTTCAGATTTTTAAAGATACTGGTATGTAGTTATGTATGGTTCCTACACTCATCAAGACTTTATATTGCTGATATTCTACATCAAGGAAATCCAACACTTACTTAATATATTGTTTTGTTTTTAAGAGATCATATTCTGACTAGAATGACCTTCATCACTATCACTATGTATATTGTTTTGTTTAAGAGAACACACCGTGACTAGAATGACCTTCATCACTATCACTATGTATATTGTTTTGTTTAAGAGAACACACCATGACTAGAATGACCTTCATCACTATCACTATGTATATTGTTTTGTTTAAGAGAACACATCGTGACTAGAATGACCTTCATCACACTATCACTATGTATATTGTTTTGTTTAAGAGAAGATATTCTGACTAATGAGTGGCAATGCTTTCTCATTAACTGTAAACATATTGTTTTATATTAGGGACTACACCTCGACCTAGAACAACATTGCCTACCCCTCCAGCTCCTCTTCGTAAGTAAGGACAGATAACTCCAGTTAATTAATACATTGGTGTGGTGGAAAGATATTCTTTATTGAGTTTTGGGATAAAAAGATTTTATGAAAATTGTATCATATAAATTTTATGTAAGTTAATCTACAATCATGTGATGATGCTTATTGTACCTTCATTTGTTATTCTCTGTAATATTCCAGTCAACTGCCCAGTTCAGGGGTATGTACGATTCCCCACAAACAACCATTGTTACCTGATCCAAGCAGCATCAGGAAACAATGCTAAAACATGGCGTGAGGCTCGCTCTGTGTGTACAACTAATGGTGGGGACCTGGTCAGTATTGGCGGTATCCGAGAGCAACGTTTCCTGGAGTTTCAAGTACGTAAAATCTCTTTTGAATTTTTACTGCAATCAAATATAACCTTGGTAACAGGTTTTAAAACCTATTTAAAGTATGAATATATCAATTTACATAGCATTAACAGTAAACAGCATCAATCCTTCATCTATATAAAACATGTATACATACTTTGGGGGAGAAAGATTTGTCAACATGTTTTGTGTTTACACTGAGATATTGATGGTTTGAGAACAACTGTAATGGTGACAGTAACAATAATATTGAGAAAATAAAAGAGAAATACCTTGGAATAATTGTCAACAATCAATTATTTTTTAGAAACTATATTCAAGCTGCTGTAAACAAACTGACTATTTGTAGCCATATGAAGAATATGTACATAACAAATCATTCTGCCTACTGTATGTACAAAGCTTTGGTTTAACCTTATTTGGAGTACAGAGGATGTGTATTGAAACCATAATAGCAAGAAGACATTAAACTTCTAGAAAGTCCAATGGTGGGCTACTAAATTACTGACAGGAATGACAGATTTTTTATATGAGGAAAGATTGCATTGTCTTAATCTTCCATCTTTATTCTCTAAAGGCATAGTATGGGAGACATGATTGAAGCATTTTAAATCTCTAAGGGAGGCTACCATGTAACAGTATCACAGGGACTTTTATCAGTAAAACATGATAAAAGGACCCAAGGACATTCAGTAAGATAAACCAAGAAATACATGAGAAAATATTCATTTACTGAACAAATTCTTTATAACTTTAATTTCTTACCTGAAAAGGGATTCAAGCACCAGACCTAGCAACTTTTGAAACCTGCCTGGATGAATTTTGGGAAAGCATTGATAGGGGATTTAGAACAACTCTGGAGTAACATCTCAACATGAACACTGTTGATATTATGTCTTATATAAATATATATATGGTCTGTGATCTGAATATAGAGGCAATTATACCTGTGTTTAGAAAAAAAAGTTATAAAGGGATCATTGCTGATTTCTGTACATAGATACAAAATATATAGATTTATTAGCATTTTCATCTATTATCGCTTGTTATAAAAAGAAGGTCAAAAAGACAATGGAAATAGATGGAAGTTTTATCTTTTTACAGATTGCTAATGTATCTCAAAATGTGATGTGGATTGGTTTCAATGAAATTGATTCCCCATATGGTTACCAGTAAGTACTGATAGAAATAACTAAGGTTGATTTACACGGTTACCAGTAAGTACTGATAGAAATAACTAAGGTTGATTCCCATGGTTACCAGTAAGTACTGATAGAAATAACTAAGGTTGATTCACATGGTTACCAGTAAGTACTGTCTTTTACTTAGTGTCTATTTATTGGTATAAATGTGTATTTGTCAGTAATTACTGTCAGTAATATTTAAGTTTGATTCAGGTTTGGAATCATTATTTACTTTGAAGCAACTCTTTGCGATTAATTTACAAAATACTTTTGTGAGTTTCTTCTTTTGAGAATAATTTTGTGGATAACAGTTGTTATTGGATGGGGAAAGGACTATCAGTGTTGTTGAATTACTTCAATCCTATGTATTCTAAACCATACATAAGATGGCCAGTAAAGCCGTGTGTGATTCCTGTTTCTTGCCTTTACCTACAGCTGGTCTGATGGAACTGTACCATCGTTTATCAACTGGAATAATAACGAACCTAATGACTTTGGTGGGGCAGAGGACTGCGGCCAAATACTTGTTGGAAACGGTAAGTGTTTAATCTCTATCAGAGAGTGTATGAAGATAGAAATTCAGGTAGTTTGATAGCAAAGTTTTTGATATGTCACTTGTGGAACTGCCTCTACACCATTATACTTAAACTCCCCAATAGAATTCCTACTTTGGGAAATACAAACAGGATTTTCCCTACCATGAAGATGTGTCATAGAAATCTCAGCCTAAAGGATGAGATTCTTTAATGTCCAACCAGTGGCAGCTACAAAGAGGGTTAGACATAACTGTTGAAGGTTGATATATCTTTATTCCACACACCAGGGAGGAAATCAACATTTTTTTCTGTCTGCCTTCTTTGCATGTTTCCAGTAGTCATTTCTGATTGTTTGAAAACATATAGACATTGGTTGTAAAGGAATATTGACCTGTTAAGAACCCAAGTGCCTTTGAAACATGACAAAAGTGGAAGGTCTGTGTTGTTGTAAACTTAGTCACAAGTTGTATGAGATTATTAAAAAATATATATATATAGAATCTTACATGAATTTCTATTTAATAACAATATACCAATATTAGTACTAATACTTGTGATTTATGAAACAAGAATATAAAAATTTTGTGAGCTTTCAGTGAATTCTTCAATGGTCAAGTCAGTCAGGTCAAAGGTCAAGGTGAAAACTGAAATATTTCAGACAAATATTTCAGATAACAGGTGGAGACAAATTTGAATTACAGATAAATGTTTTGTTATGATAAAATGAAGCTTAAGAATTTAAAACCAAATGAGAATTTGCCTGACTACCACCATGCAGGTCAAAGGTCAAGGTAAAAAATTTCACAGGGAAATATTTCATAATGACATGATGAAGTAAAGATCCAATACATGAAGAAATCTTCAAACCAAAAGTTCTTGATAAGTGTAATGTCTGATATTTATTGAACTTCCAGGGAAATGGATTGACAACCACTGTGCAAAAAAGGCAGGCTTTATATGTGAAAATGGCCTTGTGTCCCACAATCTCACCACCCCGGCACCTGTCATCCATGGTTACTGTCCCTCAGGATTCAGTCCCTATGGCAATAAGTGTTTCCGAGTTTTCACTGACCTCCTTAACTGGCAAAATGCCAGTAAATTTTGCAAAGGCCTTGGAGGGGCAAGGAAGGGATACAATCTGGCTAGCATTGCAAACAAATTCGAAAATGGTGAGGAAATATTTCATATTCAGTCAAAATCCATCCAGAATTTAATGTATACATCCAGAGTTTATTGTATAATTATAACTTTTTTTTTTTAAATGTCACATAAATTGATAAAACTGAGTGATCTGTTGTTAAATTGGCATGGAATTTAAATGTGAAATAGTGAAAAGATATAGTTTTCCTCTTGAGTTTCAGGAAAATAGTTTTTCAAAAGTCTCTTAGTACAAATGTCTATGTATAAGTAAAAAATGTCTATATATCAGTATAAATGTCTTTGTACCAATGTAAAAGTCAAAATATCATTGTAAATGAACATGATTCAGTATAAACGTAGCAGTATAAAATGACATCTCAGTAATTATGATCTTTTTCACGGCTGTAGCTTTTGTGACAACATTACTTGGAAACCGTGGTGGAATAAACCCTTGGATTGGTCTACAGTTCTTGGGGGGTCAGACTTATTGGATTGACAACACTGACTTGACCTACTCAAACTGGGATAGAGGAGAACCAAATGGGCAAAGGCGATCGGTTAGTTTTAGCAATATCCTACATATTTAGACCCTGTAAGGTGACCTTACTAGAAATGATGATTGATTTGTTTTAACAATATCCTACATCTTCAGATTCTGTAAGGTAACCTAATGACCAAAGATAATTGGTTAGTTTTAACAATATCCTACATATTTAGATTCTGTAAGGTAACCTAATGACCAAAGATAATTGGTTAGTTTTAACAATATCCTACATCTTCAGATTCTGTAAGGTAGCCTAATGACCAAAGATAATTGGTTACTTTTAACGATATCCTACATCTTCAGATTCTGTAAGGTAACCTAATGACCAAAGATAATTGGTTAGTTTTAACAATATCCTACATATTTAGATTCTGTAAGGTAACCTAATGACCAAAGATAATTGGTTAGTTTTAACGATATCCTACATCTTCAGATTCTGTAAGGTAACCTAATGACCAAAGATAATTGGTTAGTTTTAACAATATCCTACATCTTCAGATTCTGTAAGGCAACCTAATGACCAAAGATAATTGGTTAGTTTTAACAATATCCTACATCTTCAGATTCTGTAAGGCAACCTAATGACCAAAGATAATTGGTTACTTTTAACAATATCCTACATCTTCAGATTCTGTAAGGTAACCTAATGACCAAAGATAATTGGTTAGTTTTAACAATATCCTACATATTTAGATTCTGTAAGGTAACCTAATGACCAAAGATAATTGGTTACTTTTAACGATATCCTACATCTTCAGATTCTATAAAATTGTTTTGTTGGACAGTTTTTGTTTTTCACTATTTTAAGGATGAATAACAAGCATCAGTTGGTATTTCTAGTGTACAGGTTTACACCTCACAGTGGTGTGTGACCTGGCAAGCTACAAAAATTACCTGTATATGGGTATATATGTAACAGTTCCGTACAGGCTACGTTCCCTATATAACAAACAAAATACTAAAAATTTACCTGAGTACATTTTATATTTGTTTTTATTTAAAAATGATCGAAAAATGATAACAATACAGAAGGAATGTAAATGAAATCAACTTTCTGGCAGTAGAAGGTTTTAGGGATTCATTGCTGAGACAAAAAGAGATGTCCGTTCAATATTTACATATATAATGTATATATATATAAGTGTCTGTACACAAAGACTGGTCATGTGTGGCACTTTGTAAACAAAACATTCTTAATTACAAGAATATATAACAATTAAGTCTGTATCTCGTAGATCTTTGTGACCAATAAATATATTGTTTTATTAGGAAACAAACTTAATGGTTCTCTTTATAACATATATGAATAAGTAAATGGATAAGTCCCATCTCACACTTACCTATAAGTCATTTTAAAATTTATCTGAGCCCCTATAGAATCACACATCTCCCTGATAGAACAGCACATCGTACACACAGATATGCTATATCAAATCCAGTTTTCCTATCATGTACACATCTTGCATACATTGTGTGAACACCTTGTGTGATCCTTCCTATGTATATGTACGAAAGGTAGATTTTACTCAAAAATAATTTTGAATGTACGTGAATGAATATTACTGTGTAAGGTGTGTAGATGTGTCTAATTACATAGACTCACTATAGCTAAAGTGACATTTTGATGTCATGGGTCATGTGACCTCATTACTTCCTAAAAATATGCATATTCACCTGACTAAGTGTTTGGGACTGAACAGTTGTCGAGAAAGATAGGATACTTGGGACAATTAGACAATTGCATCATTTTTGACTGAAATATAGAATTATGAAAAATTGTGGCCAAAACCCATTAAAGGTAAAATTGATAGAGAAATACTGTGCTTAATGACTTCTGTTGAAAATACCATTGATTAAAAACACCATTTTCTGTTATTGCTAATGATTATACAAAATTATGATTTCCTCCAAACATCTCGACTTGTATACATGTTTGTGAACTACTTATTAAAATCCATTTACTGCAGAGCTACAAACTTGTTTGTATAGGTGTGACATTTTTGATATTTGTAGACAAGGTGTACACGTATATATGGTCGCCAACATAATGCTGGTCTCTGGGATGATTACAGCTGTAACGCAAGCAATCCCTTCATCTGTGAAACAAAAAAATGTAAGTACAAGAATTGACTGCTATTCTTTTTCAAGAAAATGATTTCCAGATGTTTACACAGTTCTGTTGTCCTCAAACTTTTTTCCCTTTTGATATACATTGAATGTACAAACTTGAAAATATGTGTGTTTGTTGGGTATTTACAGTTGCCTAGTGTTATGATCCATCAAGGCATTTAACACAGGAGCAACATCATGCTTTCTTTACAAAGGGAGAGAGGTTCCACTATTTTTTGTATCAGTTTGTAGGAGCTTTCTTGAGTGATTAAGTACTTGTTCTTCAAGTCAAAGGTCAAGGTCAAATTTTAAACTAATTGATACTTCACATAATGTATATTTCATCATAATTTTATGAAGCAAAATTGATAAAAATTGATTGGTAAATCACTTGACTGGTAAATATTCTGTTATGATATAACGGAATAAATTTGCTTTTATCATGCAATATATATATGTAGGTATGAATTAGTTATGAATCAAATATTCAAATCTAGTTTATCTCTTTATTGATAGATATTTTGTAATGAACTGGAATTATATTTTTGTTCACAGAACATTTGTCTCATGTTTATTAATCAAAGGATGCTCATTACCATTATTGTGTTACTAAGGTTGATAATTAAGTATTGTCCTTGTTTTATGTAGGGCCCAGTATTACGACGTAGGAGACACTAGGTCCTACTCAGGTTGATAATTAAGTATTGTCCTTATTTTATGTAGCGCCCAGTATTACGACGTAGGAGACACTAGGTCCTACTCAGGTTGATAATTAAGTATTGTCCTTATTTTATGTAGTGCCCAGTATTACGACGTAGGAGACACTAGGTCCTACTCAGGTTGATAATTAAGTATTGTCCTTGTTTTATGTAGGGCCCAGTATTACGACGTAGGAGACACTAGGTCCTACTCAGGTTGATAATTAAGTATTGTCCTTGTTTTATGTAGGGCCCAGTATTACGACGTAGGAGACACTAGGTCCTACTCAGGTTGATAATTAAGTATTGTCCTTGTTTTATGTAGGGCCCAGTATTACGACGTAGGAGACACTAGGTCCTACTCAGGTTGATAATTAAGTATTGTCCTTATTTTATGTAGCGCCCAGTATTACGACGTAGGAGACACTAGGTCCTACTCAGGTTGATAATTAAGCATTGTCCTTGTTTTATGTAGGGCCCAGTATTACGACGTAGGAGACACTAGGTCCTACTCAGGTTGATAATTAAGTATTGTCCTTGTTTTATGTAGGGCCCAGTATTACGACGTAGGAGACACTAGGTCCTACTCAGGTTGATAATTAAGTATTGTCCTTGTTTTATGTAGGGCCCAGTATTACGACGTAGGAGACACTAGGTCCTACTCAGGTTGATAATTAAGTATTGTCCTTGTTTTATGTAGCGCCCAGTATTACGACGTAGGAGACACTAGGTCCTACTCAGGTTAATAATTAAGTATTGTCCTTGTTTTATGTAGCGCCCAGTATTACGATACAGGAGACACTAGGTCCTACTCAGGTTGATAATTAAGTATTGTCCTTGTTTTATGTAGCGCCCAGTATTACGATACAGGAGACACTTGGTCCTCCTCAAGGTGATAATTAAGTATTATCCTTTGTAATAGTGTCAATTTTTATCAATTCTGTGCCGCCGTTATTGGTGTGTCGCATCGTAGAATTCATGTTTTAAGACTATGGGAAATATATGTGCTTATGTATTTTATTCGTTGTATTATAGGGTCTTCGATCAAATCTGAATTTGAATAAATTCAAGTGAAACCGGATAAAGGCGTTGCCCTTTTTTAGATAATTTTTACACTTGTTTTATGTAGCGCCCAGCATAACGACACCGGAACCTCTACCTAACAGCTGCCTGATTCACCCGGGCTTTAAACCCTTTATGTCTGACTGCTTCATGTACGTTCCAACCAAGATGACTTGGACTAATGCCAATGCATTCTGCCAGAGCAAGGGAAGCAGTGTCTTCCTCACCACCATTAGCAACTGGTTTGAAGAGGATTACCTCTTCCTGCTCATCAATGACCCAACAATTACGACTAAGTCGGGTGTCTGGATCGGGCTTCACAGTGCTCAGGTATGGTCACTCAATATATCCTGATGTTCATTATTATATCAGGAATTTGTTTAAACCTCTGTTACATGTTTGTGGTTCAGCAGTTAATGAAAACAGTGAATTTCAAGGAACCAAAGAAATCAGTTCAGACACAACTTGGTTAAACTTGACAGTAAAAAGGTAAATGTATGAAAATTTACTCAGTATGGATATTGTGTTTTCACATTGTAGATTATAAATTTTAATGGATGAAAGTCAGTAGACACTAACTATATCATCATTAGATGTTCTAAAGGAAAACTCTCAACTCTGTCTATATTAAGTCCACTATTATCTGATGGTGGGCTGTTGTAATCACCCTTCTCTGTGAGCTGTAATGTTTCCTTCTGTCTTAAATTGCTCACTTTCTCTTGAGAAGTGAGTGATAAATTTAAACAAAAAACTATGTGAAGACTCTTCTCATTCTCCAACTGTGCTTGCTCTGTTTGGGAACATGATTGAAAAAAAAATAAAATGTTTGAAAATTCTGTACTTATAGGAAAAAAAACAAAAATGACTGACAGTAATCCACCTTGGATTTTGACAGCTTTATGTTGCTTGACTCTGGTTATAACAGCCTCTCAGTTTCTCCATTCTTCCCATTGTCTGTGGAAGTTTGTCAGTGCTAAAGCAGCGTCAAATTTTACAACACTGAAATGTGCTGAACATTGAACAAGTTCCAGTTTCTTGGTTGTTGGGTCAAGGTTTCTGATATGATTTTCAGAAAATCATCGTCACCTTTCTAACAACTTCATTCCATGAGGGATTCTCATTAAACTTCACACTGCATAAACTATCAAAATGTCATGAATAAGTTTGAGTTTTTGGGTCGTTGGGTCAAGGTCAAGATTATCATGGGGATTGTATTACTATTTTTAGGAAATCATTGTCAGCACTCTATCAGTTTTATTCCTTTGGGGATTCTCATCAAATTTCACACACTTATAAAGGATAAGATTATCTTGGATAAATTTGAGTTACTCAAGGTCAATGTCACTTACTATTTTTAGAATATTGTCAGCACCCTAACGGCTTAATTTCTTTAGAGATTCACATCACACTTTACAAACTTTTTTAAGCACTAAAATGTCTTGAACAAATTTGAATTTTGGGGTTTTGTCAAGGTCAAGGTCACTGTTGCTATTTTTGGCATCTATAACAAATGGGTGCGCTGTTTGAAATTTACATGTCTCCTTAAATTTGCTAGGCTTCCCATCTTAGTATAGAATATTGAGCATTGGTGTGTGTAGTGCCAAAACACCTACAATAAAACAATGAAATCTTAGATATTGGTGCTCCTTGTTCCATGTCAATTGTGTTTATCTGTATTGTTTAACATCAAAGTATTTACAAGTTTTGAAATACATAAAAAGATATTCCCCCAATATTTCTCTGCTGTGTTAAAACTAAGAAGGATTTCTTTACAGGAATGTGTATGCTTGTGTTTTCAGGGTAATGGAACTTACAGTTGGATAGACAGCAAGTGGCCAGTATTGTACACCAACTGGGCTCGTTCACAGCCTGTAGTGACCTCAAGAGGTCAGCAGTGTGTCTCCTCCAATCTTGATGGGGGTTGGGTCGTTATGCCATGTACCTTCCAACTTCCATTTGTCTGCAAACTTAGTACAGGTCAGTTCTATAGTGCCAATAGCAGTGTTTTGTAATGTTTTATATACCCAACATAGTATAAAGTTCTTGACAATAGCATAACAATTTGTCGTGAAATTCCATATAAAATTTTCCTTAAAGACAAGTTTGTTTTTAAAAAAAATGAAGTTACTGAATTTTGTCTTTTGCTTGTTGTGATGAAAACTAAATTTAGACGACTGCCATTATAAGAACACAACCTCATGTGTAGATCTCCAGTGGGATTGGTTTGATTTCTTGGGTGGTTTACTGTGTATCTCAGGAAGCTTTTATCATAGACTACCTTGTCACCTTGTGGTTGTGTCCTTGGCCAATGCACTGTAATTCTACTTGTCATAGATCTTGTACAATAAGACACATGCATGATATTCAGTGAGGTAGCCATCGTCTTCAACAAGGATATAACCTACCTCAAAATAGCTGTGGCTGCATTCATGGAATAATGAATCCATCAAACCGCCGAAGTTGTCTGTAGGTCTAGTTCTCCTTTTGTCTGATTAGTAATATACAGACTTAAGTAGATTAGGGTATTAACATACCACCTTGTACTTGTTTTTTTATAAAATGTCTTGATCCACATGTCAAAGGCCCTTACAGTCCGGTTCCTGTCTTCGATGTTGTATATATCTAGATATGTACTCCATGTTACAGCCAATCCACCTGTGACACCCCCACCTCCCAATGCTCAGTGTCCAGACTCGAACTGGGTTCCCGAGGTGAATGGAACACGATGTTACCTGTTTATGTTGATGGACACTAAAACATTCCTTGACGCTACACTGACGTGCAGTAGATATCAAGCCACTCTCGTCTCCATCAGTGGTATCAGGGAAAACATCAAACTGACGACTGCTGTTAGCAGTATCACCACACAGGTTGATTCTTTCTGGATTGGTCTCCACAAGTATGGCTCATGTAAGTTTTGATAAACTGTGTATTTGGATCAGTGATATTTAAGAATGCTGTCCCTTAAAATGACCATCATATCATTTATCATAGTGAAGATGTGAAATCCTCAACATTCCAGTCACTTTCACTTAAAAGTGGATAGTCCCATGTCTGGCCTTACAGCCTTGGAGTATTTTCTGCCGTCGTTTTTTTTTCAGACATGATGTTACTTGCCCATTTGTTTAATCAAAATATGAAATATTAAAGGGGAAAGGGGCTGCAATATCATCTTTCCTGCCATCATGACATTAATGTTTTGTTTACATTTTTATTGACTTATACTGTGTTTTAAAATGCATAGTTTCAAAAGTTCCATTCTTTAACCCTTTCGGCGCCAATTTATCTCTTACAATGTACAGCTTCAGTGCCAAATATTTTCCGGAAAATATCTGAGAACATCGGAAAAATTGTCGACCAAAGTCGCCTATGGTGGCCTGTCTGCATGTCGACTTTAGTCGCCTACGGTGCCAAAAGGGTTAATATGTAGTCTTGAATGAATACAAAATAACATAAATTTCTAAGGATAATATATAAATATATGTTTTCCTGTAAAAGGGGATTGAGAGTCTGTTCAGGTTTCTATCAGCAATCAAACTGTTTGATCATTAGACACATACCATTCCTTGTAGCGGGATACCAGTGGGCAGACAATTCTCCTGTGCCTTTTGTTTACTGGGAACATGGGGAGCCATCTGGCCAAGATGGACGGGGAAATGCTGAGGACTGCGTTGTCATGCAAGCTTGGAATGGCAAATGGGATGATCTTGATTGTGGACTGAAACGTGGATACGTCTGTCAGAAAAACAAAGGTGAGCATTAATTTTGTACCGAACATTGACAGATGTTGTCCAGTCATCTCTACCTTCATCTTAAATATCAAACAGTCATAGATTGTAGGTATGTAACTTTCACCATTTGTCTTGGGAGTACAGAAACATACAAGTTTTGGTCGTTATGCCAACATTACATAAATGTGTGTTTGCTTTAAAGAATTTTGAATTAGTCAAGATTGACAGAATATGATGTTCTACACATTTTACATAAATCCTTTGAAACTATGTTTTGTTATTTTGTTTGGGATGATTTTGATAATGGATAGTGTCACGATTAAAACAGAGACTCAATGATGAGGCCGTTTGAATATTTCAATAAAGATATATGTTATATAACACCACATAACTTTTAGGTCTAGATTAGTTAAATATGTTTCCAGACAAACACCTTTATACAAATATTTAACTAGTCATTTCTTCATCTTTTGACAAAAACACGTTTAAATGTCTTTTAAGTTTCTTACCATTCATTTGTGTATTTTTCTGTTTTCAGTTGCAGACCACAACATTTTCACCATTCCAGGCGGAGCCCCCAACACATCCCTAGCTAGTCCAACTAGAGCACCAACACCCAGCCCACAAGTTCACATCACATCCAAAGTCACTAGTCCACAAGGTCACAGTACACCAAAGGTCATCTTGCCTAGCTCCACCTCACCAAACCATATGGCCTCTCATTCAGGGCCAGGTATGACCAATCCAACTCGACCCAGGATCACACCAGTGCCAACGGGCACTGCCATCTATGGGCCAGGAGTAACACAGAAACAGGGTAGGTAACTCCTTATACTGTAATACTAACACTGTTTGTATGTACTTTTTCTTTCTGTGTATAAATTTTACATCAATAGAGAAACATTATGAGATAACTTAAGAAATGTAATGATAAGGAACAGGAAATTTTAACACATCCAGAGAAGTAAACTCTCAGATTTATGATAAGGAACAGGAAATGTTAACACATCCGGAGAAGTAAACTCTCAGATTTATGATAAGGAACAGGAAATGTTAACACATCCGGAGAAGTAAACTATGAGATTTATGATAAGGAACAGGAAATGTTAACACATCCAGAGAAGTAAACTCTCAGATTTATGATAAGGAACAGGAAATGTTAACACATCCGGAGAAGTAAACTCTCAGATTTATGATAAGGAACAGGAAATGTTAACACATCCGGAGAAGTAAACTCTCAGATTTATGATAAGGAACAGGAGATGTTAACACATCCGGAGAAGTAAACTATCAGATTTATGATAAGGAACAGGAGATGTTAACACATCCGGAGAAGTAAACTATCAGATTTATGATAAGGAACAGGAAATGTTAACACATCCGGAGAAGTAAACTATCAGATTTATGATAAGGAACAGGAAATGTTAACACATCCGGAGAAGTAAACTCTCAGATTTATGATAAGGAACAGGAAATGTTAACACATCCGGAGAAGTTAACTCTCAGATTTATGATAAGGAACAGGAAATTTCAACACATCCGGAGAAGTTAACTCTCAGATTTATGATAAGGAACAGGAAATGTTAACACATCCGGAGAAGTAAACTCTCAGATTTATGATAAGGAACAGGAAATGTTAACACATCCGGAGAAGTAAACTCTCAGATTTATGATAAGGAACAGGAAATGTTAACACATCCAGAGAAGTAAACTCTCAGATTTATGATAAGGAACAGGAAATTTTAACATATCAGGAGAAGTAAACGATCAGATTTAATGAAGATTTACTGTTATTTCTACTTTATCAACTTTGATGTCATCATTACCCAGTATATTTTAATCAGTACAAGAGCAGGGTTAATGTATATTTGACTGTTTCTTGGTGACATTCAGGTTCGTCTGGCAGCAGCGGTGGCGTGGGAGGAGGAGGTATAGCAGGAATTGTGATTGGCTGTTTGGTCATCGTCATCCTTGTAGGTCTTGGTGTAGTGTTATGGCGACGAAGACAGCCAGTTGTCAAGGAGAATGGCCTGGGATTTGATAACTCAGTATATGAGTATGACTCTAAACAACAGCAGGGAGAGTTCACAAACTCAAACACTGCTAATAATGAGGACTGTTGATACAGAAAAAGTAGTTGGTCTGTGGCCAGTTAGGTTTGTGTAAAATGTTACAAGAGAGACAGATTATCACTCAGAATGCGTGTAGGGCAAAATTGTGAAAACGGATGCATTTGATTGTCAGGATGGTGTTCTTTTTGTGAAAGTAGATTTATGGGTTTATAATATGAAATGCATAATGTAGAATTCCAATAGACCTTTGCCCTCACTTAAAACTGTTCTCATCCAAAACTGGCTGCTGTGAATTCATATTGTTCCATTCCTTTTTTAGGTGTGTGTTTGGGGAGGGTGGGGGAGGATTGGTCACAGGAAATATTTATTGTATTGAGGGCGGCTATATATGATGTAGTGTTACTCCAATAGGGTACTGTCATTCATTCATTCAAACTTGTAACGATATTGTGTGTTATTCTACATCTTGTGTAAATTGACCCTCAGCTGGATCAGTAGTATAACTTCTCCTGTTTGGACTACATAGGAACTTTTCAGTAAAAGTCATTTGATATATATATATTATGTTGATTTCAGCTACTTATATAAGTATAATGCCCACATTCTCTTCATTTTTCTATCCTCTCAAAGCATTTTTTATGAAATATAAAAGTATAGATTCATTTTGTATAAAGGACACTTGAGGAACAAGTGTTTAAACCAAGAGAGTGTACCTGTTCTAACCCCAATACTCAAAGTGTTTGATATTCATTTTCATCAAAAAACACCATTCTCAACAAATATATCATTACCATGCAATCATCAGAATTCAGGATTGCACTGGATCAAAATAATGACTTTCTCAACTCTCATAAAATGATTCCATTTATTGCAATTCAATAGTTTGAAACTTCAATGAAGTAATTAATGTTTTATATGAAATTTCTGATATTATAAAAGTATCAGAGAGAATGTATTTGGAGTGACAGTTCCAACATATTGTTTATGAGGTAAGGAACTGGATTTTAACAATTAATACAGAGACCTTCATGCTCAAGACTCAAATTACAAAATACTCATACATATTTATTTGTTTGACTAGTTTGTAAATGATGCATTCAAAGTGCTATATTATTTTATAATTTTTAAATATATTGCAAATTAATTTTTGTGAACAACTTTAGAAGAGTGTGTACTTTGACCTGATGCTATCAGAGTGTACAAGATTTCCAATTGGTCAGTTTGGTTAAGTATGAGAAAAGCATAAAGTTCACCAATGATTGAATGAAGACCATTGTAGCAATGCTGACGATTGACTGTCATTAGAAATACATACAATGTATGTATAATGATGTCTCTAATGTTTTGGTATGTCTTTATAGTGGTAGCTTTCGATAGGTCAGCCTGTAAGGTTATAAACCGACTTGAGATGAGGAGTATGTTGAAGAAGATGACCATTTATTCGTATTTGTGGTGACTTACAGCTATTGAGATGTTTCAGGTTTTAGGTAAACTCTCTTGTGTTGTTATTTTGGATATAGTATACACAATGTACAAATAAATGTAAATGCTATGATACAAGTTTGTATGAAGTAATTGTTTCTTTAATTTCTCCCTTATGATGTACACTGGTTCACATTTAACATCACAAACGATTCCTCAGGGTTCAACCTCAAAAGATGCCCAAGTGAGTGGAGTCTGATCCAAATTCCTCAAGGAATGAAGCCATTACAGCACTGACAAGGATTTCTAAAAAGAATTGTGGTGACCTTGACCTTGACCTTACAACACTCCAAATTGATCATTATAGTCCTTCCAAAGAATGTGAACTCCTTCAATGAATCCACCTGGTAGAGCACTAACAAGGATGATCTAAAAATAGTAATGGTGCCCTCCACCCTGCAACCCTGATGCTCAGTCTTGTTTCTGAAATTATGGTCCTTTATATGAATGTGGAGTCATAAAATCTCCAGGAATGAAGGCACTAGATAACTGACTTTTCTGAAAATGGTAACAGTCACTTTGACCCTACAACCCTGAAATGTGAGGTGAGGGAGTGAAGTCACACATGTAGTTACTAATTTTGGTGTTTCATACATGCACACTTGTAACAGGAGTGGAAAAATTCATGGTCAAACTGGGGTTTGAACCCAAGACCCTCTAATCTCTAGACTGAGGCTCTCCTGATTGAGCCACCAGGTTGCTAATGATCAACCCAGTCCTGTTCCACCACATTCCTCTTTAATTTTTCCAGTTCTTCACCCGCAAATACAGAGCAATGTGTGCCCCAGGTTCAGGTATCTTCTGGTCAAGCACTCATCTACTTTAAACAAAGGCTGGTTACAAGCTCCAGTTTATAATATGACCATCCAAACTCTAGACAAAGAGTCTCTACCAGCTATGCTACAGTCACTGCTGATCAACACAGTCCACTTCTGCTACATACTTATATACAGTAACACCCCTTCATTCCTGAAACTTGTAGTCTCAAAGGAAAAATCAACTATCCCAGAGGTAGAAATTAAGACCATATTGATATAAGGTCAGCATTCATTAATTAAACTCTAAATCAACGTTTAATATTCAATCAAACATAGTCTCAATAGAAATAAGAAACACAAAACAAATGCTTTTTGTATTTTATTTATCAAAGCGTAAAAAAATATATTTTGATAATTAATATGTAAATTTATTTCATCTGTTGTTTACACAATTACCAGTTGTATAAATTATTTTGATATATGTACATTGTAAATAGTAATGAAAATAGACATAAATAGTCATGAAATTGCTCAGATCTTTGATGTTTACATTTATTATAATACAAAAATAGGAACCAAATTAGCTTGGCACAATTCTAAATACATTTTATACAATGTCTTGTACAAAAATTGATATTGCTTTTGGCTTTTGTAGTCATAAACTACAATTTGATGTTCACTTCCTGAAGTTGTTAAAGTCAGCTGTTGAAGTCAGCTGTTGAAGTCAGCTGTTAAAGTCAGCTGTTGAAGTCAGCTGTTGAAGTCAGCTGTTAAAGTCAGCTGTTGAAGTCAGCTGTTAAAGTCAGCTGTTAAAGTCAGCTGTTGAAGTCAGCTGTTGAAGTCAGCTGTTGAAGTCAGCTGTTGAAACACTCACAGAGAGTTGCTTGAATACAATGCCCTTTTTTTAGAGGATAATTTACAACAAAATTCTCAAGAATTAGCGAGTGGGGTAAAATTTCTTTCTTGTGTCAAAGCCTAATTGCCTTCAGACTTTTGTTAAGGAATGTTTCAATTTCTACTGATAGACTTGAATCAAACAATGTGATTGTAAAGAATTCTTAATTAAATGTTAGGAGAAGTTGATCAGTAATAAAAATATACCACGTAAATACATGTATTAAACACAGGTACAGTACATATATATTTGTATACATATATACAGTACACATATATGTTTATTAAGGGAATGTTAATTGATGTGTTTTGTTCTGATAGACATTCTACAAAGCTGTCCTATACACTAGGTACATTTGTATCATGCCAACATATTCAGATACTTATTTCACAACAAGGTACTGTGTTTTTGCCTGATAACTATTGTTAAAGTCAACATGAAGACTAAATGCTTCAGAATTTTAAAAATAAATAACAGCGGATATCTCAAACTGTACTATTGATACATGACACTGTCTTACCAAGATGAACACATATCCTAAATATCAAGTTCCCACAATTAGTTGTAGGTCCATGTCAAAGTGACTTTCTAGTACTATTGAAACATGACACCGCCTTACCAAGATGAACACATATCCAACATATTAAGATCCTATGATTTGTAATGTAGAAGAAAGGGCTCAGACCAACTTTTCCTTTAAGGTAGATCAAAGGTCAAAATGTAGGTCACAGTGACTTACTTTTGATACCAACACTGTTTGTAAGGTAAAACCATATCCTAAGTATTAAGTTTCTTGATTAGTTGTGTAGACAGTAGAATCTAGACAAGTGTTTTCTTTGATGCAAATAAAAGGCTAAAATGTAGTTTAGAGTGACCTACTTTTAATATGCGACGCACCGCCTCATGAAGGTGAATCCACCACTCAAGTATAAAGTTAATGTGATTACTTGCGTAAAAGATAGGGTTGGAGAAGTCTTCTCATTGATGTAGGTCAAAGATCAAAATTTAGGTCACAGCAAACTTCTTTTGATATGAAACACAGCATCTCACCAAAGTGAAGCCATAACTTGAGCATATAGGTCTCTTGATTAGGAGTGTAAAAGATAGGGAATAAAGTTTTCCTTTGATGTAGTTCAAAGGTCAAAATAAAGGTCAGAAAGACCTAAATTTGATACATAACACATTGTCTGACCAGGGTGAACCCCTTCATCCCATGTAATGAGACAAAACACAAAAACTTGTCCCCTCCAGTTCTTGGTGGTGAACTTAAAAGGCAAGCTTTCAGCACAAACTTATATGTACAATATGATGATATGTACAATTGTATGACATCTTACAGATGTATACACAATGTATAGATATATAATCTTTCTATATGAAGCACCAGTAATATGTGATATAAATTCACTCCCTGAGAGCCTCTCTCTACTGTAGTCCCCAAATTATCATGGCAATACTTTCATGGTTGCATGTTCTCCCCAACAAATTTGTAAAGATTGATATCACCAATGAAACAAAAAAAACTCTACATTGCACATGTGGCTTGTTCAATTGCATCTAAGTGTTCACAAGAATGTATGTATCAATTTTTCACATGGGAGAAAAATCCTTAAAGATCTGCCCTTGAAATATAGTGGTGTGTACCTGATCTAAGAATATCCTTGTGATGTCAAAAGTACACTCTCTAAGTGCTCACAATCATGTAGCCCCGACTTCAAAATTTCACTCCCACAGAGCTGACGCGTGTGTAGATCTAACTAAATATGACATCAGGACTTCTCTGTGATGTCTGTAATTCACTCCCATAGAGCTGACGCGTGTGTAGATCTAACTAAATATGACATCAGGACTTCTCTGTGATGTCTGTAATTCACTCCCACAGAGCTGACACGTGTGTAGATTTAACTAAATATGACATCAGGATTTCTCTGTGATGCTTGGAATTCACTCTCTCACATTTGTTAACTCAGACTTAGGATGTCCTTTTGGTGTAGAATGTCCCTGTAATATCAGAGATCCACTCCCTTAGAGCTGAGACTCGTGTATACCTGTCTGTCTGAGAAGTAACAACACCACATTTTGATGAACCACTACTCAGGACACCAGCTAAAAACCAATGGCCTCTGGTGTCCTCACACATTAAGGGGCCTCCACTGTCACCCTACAGGTGGAATGGTAAACATTTCTTTAGATTGTTGTCAGATTATTTAGTTAGTAATTGGTGTTTTTTCTTATCAACTAAAACTGCTCTTTAGGAAAATTTTCTGAAGGACATTTTCGTCTTGCATTAGTTATTCCCATTTAAAGAAAACTATGTACAAATTTGTATGAATGACTTCAAAGTAAATCATAAATTTCAAAATCTTAATTCAAGATTGTAAACGTTAAGCTTATAAAATAAGATGTCTTACTTAGATCATACCTGACAGCCAGACAAAACCCCACTACTATAGCCAGCACATAGGGTGATGTTTGTGTCGACAACGGTTTCCATGGCAACTGTGTCCTGGCTACAATTCTCATCTTCCAACACCTGAACTTTAACCTCTCTCAGGTACTGGGGTAACTGTCCTGTATCAACAAAAGGAATAGTATGTAAATATTGTTTTCTCATTTACAAAAAATAATACAATATCACCGTCATAATTAAAATATTGATGATAATAGACATGCTACTACCTCTATCATTGTCCAAGTATCCCCATCCTGCCAAGTAGCAGTTATCATACCCATCCTCATCTGTTGGAAGACATATTGGTTGAATGACCTCTGTGAAGATCAGAGGTCGTTCCAAGTGCACCAAAGCTACATCCCAAAGGATAGAGCCAAGTCCGGTGAATGTAAAGTTGGGATGCTGTAATATTCTGTCAGCGGTAACCATGTTACTGCGAGATGTCTGGTCTCTAGAACGTTTGACAGATCCAGCAGAAGCTTGGACATAAAATGGTGTACGTGTGTAATCATGTGCCCCTGGCCTGTAACAATAAATTTATACTTAAAAAAAATACAACTCCAGTTAAAAACAGACCAACGTAAATAAAAATCTATAACACTTTTTACAGCTTAATGTTCAACAATTTGTATTCAGAAATGAATTTATTATAATCAGTACATGTAGATATTGAAATTTACATGTACATATAATTTTGTTCTTCAAGATTATTTTTACAGAGTTTTGAGAGACAAATTGTACAAAAATGAAAGTTTTTTAAAGCATTTAAGATAGTAATTCACTGAGTCTTCTCTGAGGAAGATGAAGACTAAATCATATTAATGATATTTATGCTTAACTGAATTGTCCTATTCTTCTATAATAATAAGCCATTTTTTTAAAAACAAATAGGAATTCCTGTACAAACATATAACTTACAATGCCACACAATGTCCAGCTGTTACTAGCCATTGATTGGTTAATATGGCTGCAGCACAGAGTGGCTCCCCAAGATACGTCAGAGAAACCACCCATGGCCATTTCCCCAAGGGAGATAATTCTCCACCCGCAATGTAAGCAGTGAGAAAATCTCCATTCCTCATTCCACACTCTTCAAAACAGAACAATTATACAATCACAACAAAGCTATGAAGTCAAAACAATGAAATCATAAATTGACATATTTGTCAGTTCAAGGCTTAGTAAAACATGTGAATGATACTGTCAACCTTGCATTGGACAGAACCACAGGTACACATAAATCCTACAACTAAGATAAACTAATAAGTTTTTACTTGAAAAAAGTATCCAATTTTACAGCTTTAAGTGTAATTGTTACCTTTTTTAGAACAGGAAATGTTGACCAAGCTCCCACTGGAACAGCTTGTCCTACAAATACAGATAACTAGATATTGTCACTCCGAACAGAAAAACGGGTTTATAAATTAATTACTATTGAATCTTGAAAAACATTATAATTTTTTCTAATTTTAATAAAGAATATTGTTTATATGAAAACAAAAGTTAATTAACCATGACTGATTGTTTGTGCTCATCATCATTTAAGATCAATACTGCAGTAAGATTTTTCATCTTATCCTAGAAGTACTTACACATTTACAATATTACCAAGGATATGTGGAATTTCAGACATTGTAATGTCTGATTTGATTTCAAAGTACGAGTTTTGAGAGGATGAAGTCTCTGGTGTGTATACTGTCTGGATAGACTTCCTGAAAAATGCAGTAATGATTTTATACTTAAATTAGAAGTAAACATTTAACAGCTGATAACACTATTTCTATATAAAGGGTTATTTGTTAAGAGAAGAAACAATTCTACAAATCAACATGACAATAAATATTCTTTAGTGAATAACAAATTAGTCAGAAGAAAACTAAACACAACAAACAAAAAATAAATCATTTTAATCTCAAATCTACGAATTTCACATCAAGCAAACTTTTGTTGTCTACATAATTTATAAAAAGACCATTTTTTTGAAACATCATCTCAAGATTTCCCCATGCAGATTTCTAAAACTCACTCATGTCCAAGATGTAGGCACATGTGATCACTCAATTGCTGTGTCCAGTTGGTGTTACAGAGGGGCTGGATATGGTTTGAGTGCCAGACCAACAGCTGACCACTGGTCAAGTTTTGATCTGATTGGTTGCCAGTTGAGAGGGAAACTGAAAGAAAAGGCTAATACGCTAGTCTGTATATGCTCTCAACACAACTCAATGTTATAGAAAGAAAAAGATCTGTTCTGAGGCTGCAGTTTTAGGAAAGTCATCTGTTTTGAATGGCTCTGTTATACTTCCTGGAAGTATCTGTTCAGAGATCAGGATATGGATATATGTTAACATTTGTTTGAATTGTCTTAATCTAAACTTGATAATTACTTACAACAATTAAGCTCATCTTCACCCCGGGAACAGTCTTGGTGACCATCACATACAGTATCCATAGCAACACATTGATAGTCAGAGCACTTAAATTCTTCACTGCTGCAGTGGTCTAGAGAATTTTACATATAATATCAGTTTAGAATTAATACAGAAAACACACGAACCTGAAAAATCCATATACCTTACTGATTATACATTGCTTCTACAGGAATGTTGTTACACATAGCTACAGGTTTTTGTATTAATGATCTATATGGTGTCCTATTGATAAACACACCATTTACAACCAAAACCCTATTCCAGAAAGATAGTTCACATTTGTCACTGCTGTTTCTTTCGGACACCTGTAGTACTTGCTAAATCTCTTGTCTGATAGGGTCAGCATTGCATCAATGTTACTGACTGCTGAGTGAACATTTACAAAAATCATTCTGACAGGTATACATAATAAATAAAATTCTGACCAACACATCAAAACATACCAAGGTCATCAAGAACCATCACTACTTGAAATTACTGCAATATCCAACAAAGTGTCTCTCTATACAGACTTACCACAGTTTTTCTCATCAGTCCCGTTAATACAGTCCCAGAATCCATCACAGGCCCATTCTTGTCGTATACAGCCCCCATCCTGGCAGGCTATCTCTGTCTGAGGTTCACACGCTGCCATCAAAGATAATTGTTTTATATTTAAACTGTCATATTTTTTTTTTTTAATTTAGCACTAAATAAGTAACTTAAACTTTCAAAGATTTTAAATTGAGTGTAGTAGATGGAAGTTATTCCAAGCATCCCTTGTAACCTTGATAACTCACCACACTGTGTCTCATCACTATTGTCATAGCAATCGTCCACACCATCACACCAATCAGATGCCTGGATGAACACTCCATTGTCACATCGCTTGTAGCCAGGTCTGAAGGCTGTTAATCATAATTAATACGACTGAATTAAATACAGAACAACTCAACAATGACAGGTAGAAAGGTAAATCACTCCATCAGTTTAAACCATGGACTCTGTAACAGTTTCAGATCAAGATATTATATATCTGTTATGGTCTTGCATATGAGTAAAACTTTCAATGAAGATTTAACTGAAGTGATTTTGAATTAAAGCTTTCAGTTTTCTAGTTAAGACAGTTTCTTCCTGATGAAACTTCTCCCGACATAATTGTAAAATTTAATAATATAAAAGTATACATACGGCACCCTAGCTCGTCACTCAAGTCCTCACAGTCAAACACCTGGTTACATCTACTAGAATGAGACCACAAGCAGAGTCCCGAGGCACACTGGAAACCAAAACACCCTATAACAGAAACAGAGACAGCCCAGAGTCACATTGGCAACCTAGATACTCTGTAGCAACACTTTAAATGGTTACCTAGACACCCTGTAGCAACACTGGTTACCTAGACACCCTGTAGCAACACTGGTTACCTAGACACCCTGTAGCAACACTGGTTACCTAGACACCCTGTACCAACACTTTGGTGACGTAGACACCCTGTAGTAACACTGGTTACCTAGACACCCTGTAGTAACACTGGTTACCTAGACACCCTGAAGCAACACTTTTGTTACCTAGATACCCTGTAGCAACACTGGTTACCTAGACACACTGTAGCAACACTTTGGTTACCAAGATACTCTGTAGCAACACTGGTTACCTAGACACACTGTAGCAACACTTTGGTTACCTAGACACCCTGTAGCAACACTGGTTACCTAGATACCTTGTAGTAACACTGGTTACCTAGACACCCTGCAGCAACAGTGGTTACCAAGATACACTGTAGCAACACTATGGCTACCTAGACACCCTGTAGCAACACTGGTTACCTAGACACCCTGTAGCAACACTTTGGTTACCAAGATACCCAGAACAATATTAGGGTTTTAGACATATCATAACAACCATAAAATGATTTCTTTCATATCTCATTCCATCAAATACAATTTGGTTGTAAATTTTTGACAAATTCATTGTAACCAATTATCATAAAAGAACTCATTTTTGTTAGTGCACAAACAACTTGGAATAAATTAGTGCAATACTGAATTTGTGCACTTGCAATAATTGTTATATCAATGACATACAGAAACTGTATTTAGTGCAACTATACTTTAGTACAATAATTCCAAAGCACTAGAATAGGATAGCCACTGAAATATATACATTTCTGCATATCAACACAAAATTATAATTACCTGAGCAGTTGAATTCATCAGTCTTGTCCTTACATTGCAGATATCTGTCGCACCTAGCTGAACTAGACACACACTGACCACTGCTACATTTGAACTGACCACTCCCACAACCTGATCAATTTGAAACATATTTTATGGTTAACATTTATCACTCAAAATAATAAAACACAGGTTTTGAAATTTGTCTAGATCCTTTTCCATGGACAAATCTCTACTGGTAATTTAACAGGACTTTTATTGTCCACAGACACATTTAGCAACATTCTATTGTTTCTGTTGATGTCCAATAAAAAAGGGACTCCTTACTTTGACTTTTCCTCTTTCATTACCTCCAGACACATGTAAGGGAACATATCTATAGTCAGTAGTTTTATTCTGAAAGGTTGGATTCATTGCTGTGTTACTATCAATGAAGATGACATGTTAAGATCTTTATGTGGTACAGAAACTCTCATGTCTACCCGTGTCTAATAACATAACCATTATACATACTGCAGTCCTTAGATTCATCACTGGCATCAGGACAGTGGACAACCCCATCACAAAACCTGCTGGCTGGTACACAGGTGCCATCATCACATGGTGCCTGACCAGTGGGGCACCGGATACCTAAGGCAAAGATTCGAGAGTTTTAAAAATACATCTTTCTGTATCAATGAGACATTATATTGATTAAGAACATTATGTTTTTGGATTAAATTTTACTCTTTCAATTGCTACTGTCAATTAATCTGTAACATGCTTAGATAATATCAGTTTTATATTGAAATCCTTTATAACAAAAGTACTTTGCCAAACATGTACCTGAGACTGTAGTGGTAATGACTGCAGTAGGGGATGTGATTATAGATGTTGTTCCAGTTGAAGTGGCAAGTTTGAATGTGGCTGTAGGGGCAGCTGAAGATGTGGTGGCAGGTTGGAATGTGGCTGTAGAGGCAGCTGAAGATGTGGTGGCAGGTTGGAATGTGACTGTAGGGGCAACTGAGGCTGTGGTTGCAGGTTTGAATGTGGCTGCATGGGCAGCTGAGGTTGAGGTGGCAGGTTGGAATGTGGCTGCAGGGGCAGCTGAGGTTGTGGTGGCAAGTTGGAACATGGCTGTGGCATTAGTAGTGGCAACAGTTGCGGCTGTTGCTATGGGGACAGCTGTGATGATAGTTGTTGCAGAAGCTAAGGAGACAGTAGTGGCTGTGGAAATAGCTTTGATAGAAGTGGTAGCTGTGGCAACAACTGTAGTTGTGGCGGTGGACCCTGCACTCTCACTGGAGTACATAGGTGTTGTCTCCTTCACAAGGAGGGTGTGATATGCAGACGACAGAGTGGCACTTTGGTTCTCATTCTCATTATCCCGAGAAGACAACAGAGATCTAGAGACCAGGGTGGGAACTACTGTGGAAAAGTGGTAGGTAGATTTTAATGTACTGGGCGTCACTGTAATTGGGTCAAATGTCGATGAGGACTGTTCAGATGTTGAGAGGTAAGAGATCTTTGGCATAGACAGATGCAAGGACTCTGAGGTAGGTACTAGTGTTGTAGATACTGGATATTGTGTGAAAGAAGAGGAGGGAGAAGAATTTGATGTCTGACTGGGACCAAGAACAAAACTAGATAAAGAAAAGGAAACATATACCTTTGAATGAGAAACATCAGCTGTGGTAACCTTAATATTCTCCTCTACAGATGGAGAAAGAATACCTGTGGGGGAAGACCAGGCATACTCTGAAGAGGTTTGTAAAATGGGTGACAAAGGTGGGGAAGTAGAATGACCTTCTGATGTAGAGGAAACACCTGTCCAATTTTCTGATGTTATGGATGACAAAGAGAACTCAGACGACATGTCAAGCTGAGATACTAGTGACTGTAAATGTTTTGTTGACTCTTGAGTAGTTTTAACAAGTGAAAGGTTCTCTAACCTCGAAAATGAGGTCATAAAATCACCAGGAAAAAATGAGGATGCAAGTTGAACGTTTGAGGGTTGATTTTCGTTATTTGTCAGCTCAAAAGTGGACAGGGGCATCAAGGACATATCAAACGTGTCAAAGGAAGAGGATGGTGATATAAAGTGTCCTGATGACATTGTTAGACTGGTTTCCATGGTTACAGAAGCAGACACCTCAGATGGAAAGAAAGACACTAAACTGTCACTAAATATGGATGACTGAGGGACATCAGTGATGTGTTGGGTACTGATGACAGGTTGACTTCGGGAAGGCTTGATATCAAAGTCTAAACTCGGAGTCGGACTAGAAGGTAAAACAGATCCTAATGATGATTCTGATGACAAACGTGATATGACTGATGATTTGATAACAATGGATGAAGAAGTTCTAGAGTGCTGTGGTATAATGAAGGAACTTGTGGTATGATCAACATTTGTATGGACAATGTTTGAGGTCATGTCCCCTAATGACCCTATGCTACCAAGGAGATTTCCAGTACTTTGTGACCATCTCAATGTCTCCACTCCAGTCCTGTCTGTGTAGGACAATGTTGAGTCTCCCAATAAGGCTTCAGCACGGATTGGCTGTCTAGAATCTGTAATTCCAAAATGAACTAGTTTTATCATGTTTGTGAAACTCTGTAAGACTTAACCTGATTACAAGAGATAAAACTGTAACTTTGTGATTAATATCAGGGTTACCTTTGGTTTTTTTAATCTATTGAAGACTTACAGCATATGTCATTCAACATTATTACAAATAACACAGCAGACACACAAAGAGGAAATGTTTTCCTATATCTACAAGACTACGACAAAATGTACCATTTTCTGCAGTGAGTAGGACAGTAGTGACCACTGCAACCATCACCACTGTTAAGGTGAGACACACCACACCCAACACTAAAACACGCCTTGTCACAGCACGGTATTTCTGGCTGTCTGGGTCACCATACATATCAAATCGCTCCATCACTATGGTAACGGCTGACCTTCTTCTCCTCCGACTTACAGATCCAGATCTCAGCCCATTGTGATACTGAATCCTGTCATGTAGTCAGGCTTTAACAAAAAAAAACAACAAAAGATATGTTTTGTCATTTATGTTTTATGTTGAGCAATTGAAAGTTAAAAGGCAATTTTGAATGATCTTCCTCGTTCCAACTTTTGCTGCACTTTTGAAATAACAGGAAGTAATTTTTTGACAACAGAAAGTACAACTATCAGTAACAATACCATTGTAATGACAATTCCATTCACAGGGTTCACCTAGGAATCTACGATGACAATCTCATTCAGAGTGAATAAAAGACCTGATAACTGATTAACAGATACGTGAAGTTAGATTTTCAGTCAAGAATATCTCCATCGGGAAGGTATTGCCACAAACAAACAAAAAAATGTATTGAATTAAGTCTGTGGTTTTGCGAGTACTGATTGTAAAAAGAAAATAAAATGTGTTTAGTTTGAAGTCATCACTTTTTCTGACTTACTGATATATGATGTAAACTGTTAATACAAATCTGTCGTTCATAACATTACAACATGTATGTCCTTAATTGATTGAGTATATAAATCTTGTCTGCTCTCTCACAATGATTATCATTTTCTTGTGTGTTACGTAACGAGAACATTTATTTACCAATTTCTATCATATACGTACATGTAATAGGTTATCACCCCTGATGAGCAGATAACACAACGGATGTATGTGTATGTGTGTTGTTATTTCCGTTGTGACATTTGTGACACTGTTCGACTCCCGTAATATTTGACACTTACATATCCTATGTATACACACGTGTATTGATGACAGAGTCACAGTCTGTTTATGTGAACCTGTATCAAGACTCTCCGTGCGAAACGTTCAAAAAATTAACCACAAACATTGATATATGGAGTAACTTTTGTCACAAAAATTACGACATACCTTATTGAAACCTAGGGAGCCATCCTGCCTCTTGTCAACCTCTCCGCGCGACTTGGCTTATCTCCCCCCTTGTGCTCTTCACCTCACCGATTTTTACCTGTTCGTCACACAAAGGTCAACAGTCACCAAAACTGTGGTCCTCTTATCTCGTTAACCACTTTCCTTAGATTAACTTTGATCTCTGCGATTGTCAAACTTCCAGATTCTCCTAACATTTCAACAATGTTAGCTAAACAGCGGATGTGTTTGACCCATCCCTAAATTCCGTGCAACATGAGGGATCTCAAATAGGGTATATCGGATAGGTGTATTACAGACTCTAGAATTTAATTTGTAAATCTGAAAATATTCATTAAAATCGCTTATCACGGAAGTCGTATATCAGGATTTCTTCACGGGTATGGACGTACCCGTAATCTCACGGATGTCTTACCCAGAGACGTATAATACAGATATTTATATATTATACGTCCATACTTTCCTGTCCTGTAGGATTTACGACACCGTTTACGATTTTTTTCATTAACATGATCCCGACTTTTATCACCGGTTTTAAACTGTAGACTGGTATCTACATAAGAAATATACATTTACATGTATCATACTGTAAATCGGTTTATTTTCGCGTAGACGGCTAGATTAGCGGTAAAAGAATCCATGCCCACCAATTATATAATTACATTGCATGTACCTGAATCATGAAAACCGCCTCCACTTCACGGAGTATTACGGAACACGGACAGGAAAGTGACCGATCATGGTGATGTTAAAGGATAATTATTTATAAGTTCTGAATTGTGTTGAAACCACAAGTAACACGAGTCAGAAAGGCAGATATATAAGATGTTCCTGCACGTGTCTATACCGCATTTAAATGTTCCAAGTAAACTCGCTGCATGTTTGATCAATTACAAACGATATCTAAACAATTGTTGACCCTAACCCTAGAAAAATCATGGATTTGGCTGAAAGCCTCTGTCTTCGTATTAAATACATTAAAAACTATAAATATATATATAAATATAAAATATCACGGACTTGGAAATATCAATGACTCTTAAATCAATACAAGTTATAGGTCTAGAATTCACAGACTATTTCTTGGTAATATTTTATACAACAAATGTTCAAATTTTCTAATCACCGGTATTTGTTTGGGCAGATGACTAGATATATAAACAACTCTAAATGTAGTGACCACTCTCATCCTACGGTATTTTAGAGTTGAAAGGTTCCAGTATATGCACATGCAAGTGTAGCCTGACTGACACATTTGTTGGACATAGACTTATCGATGTATGTAAACGATCTTTTGACTATACCCAGGATAATTTCAATTTCATAGGCTAGCTTGATAGTGAGGTTATATTTTGGGACGCCGCTCTTCTGATGACGAATATCACAATCTGTCAAAGCGTCATGGGTTGACTTAACACTTGGTTTTGATTATAAGGTTAACGAATGCTTATTTATTTAGGAGTCTTAACCTTCAGTATTGATCAATGCATTGTACATATGTGAATACACCCATCCGACGGTCCTGTCCACATATCCGGGTAGTTCTGAACGTCAGCCCTGTTGACACCTTCTTCTGAACGTGAGTCACAAAAGGACGGTCGTCAGCATCACAACGTTTTAATTTACACATTCCTGTTGCAGGTCTGCTCTAAGGTCAGAGTTAAAGTAACGGTTCAAAGGTCAATGCCTGTCCGGAAATTTTCTGTCGAAGAGTTAGAATTACTGTTATAAGTGTCCTTTACTCGCAATCACAGCAATGGCGCCAGATGTCAGAATTCTGTGACCTTTGTCCAAGATATTGATAACTTTTAATATCTTCAAACTTTTGGTAATAGACGTGTTTCATAATTTGGTACCAACTACTCACTTTTACCTAGAGTTGTTGAGACGATTGTGATTTTTCATATCTGAGTGCCAAAGGTCAAGGTTAGAGGTCGAAGACATAAAAAAAAACTATTCCTCTGAAGGAATTTCAAGTATTCCAACCTTGCACAAGGTATGTAAAAAAGACGATTGAATTATGATCTCCACTTTTGAGGCTGTGGTCAATTTTTCCAAATCTATTCCCCCGTGTCATTACAAACCGTCATAATGATTTTCTAGAGATCACAGACATGCACTGTTTTGCCCTGACTACTGGATGTAGCAGCATCTGCATGGCGAGGTGAAGAAAACCTATTTTCTTGAGACAAATTTCATGGGTGCTGTAGAATATGTGTGCTGCATTTTACTGTCTCTCTACTATACACTATCGTCATCAAGGGCAACACCTACCAGGGTCACAAATCTCCAGACACAGATACAACTGATAATTTAGACACTATATGTAGACTCAGATACAACTGATAATTTAGACACTATATGTAGACTCAGATACCACTGCTAATTTAGACACTATATGTAGACTCAGATACCACTGCTAATTTAGACACTATATGTAGACTCAGATACAACTGCTAATTTAGACACTATATGTAGACTCAGATACAACTGCTAATTTAGACACTATATGTTCCAGTTCCCAGCAGAGCTAAGGATTTATTTCTGATTGTGTCACCCTTTAAGTTCTCTTTCTTTCCAGCAGACTTTGGCTACTGGTCAAACATCATGACAATGGACCTTTTTGGATAAACGCATCAGTCTATGTCTTTGAAAGAGGGCCAAGGTCATTCCTTAGGATTGGTCAGCCTTCATCATACCATAACAAGGTACTGACCAATATTCAGAAGTTTAAAGGAAAAACTTTGGTGACCAACCAGTTACCTTCAAATGTGGCCAGATAGTATTTATTATCAGCATCCATGCAATCTGGTAGACAGCTACATACAGATTATTTATCTATCACGAAGACGTCATTCATATTGACAATAAATACAATCAGATCATTATATCTATATTTCAGATATTATTTAAGAGCATTGACACATCCATTTGATTAAATTATGAACGTTTTCCATGTATAAGACAAGAAAAATCTCCAGTTGGAGAATTTCTGGTATGAATGTTGAGGTTGATCTTCTAGACTTCAGATGGATACCTAATGGTATACAGAGGTCTCTTAAAGAGTGGTAAATAATATAAAAGATGGGCAACAAATCTGAAGCCAGGTAGGCCAATAATATATTCCACATTTTTCTCATTTTCCCTGTGTTTTGTTTATTAGAATAGATTCCTGAAAATCCTGATCATCTTAAACAAGATCACACCTCATGTGTATTGTCAGAGGCAATGTGTAAAGCGTTAATGTGAGGCAGTTCAACCTGACTTTAAAATAATGTCATAATATTGTAATTTGATCTGATGTTTTTACACATGTCAATACAATCCAGACAATGCAGAAACTAAATATAGCCACTTAAGCTGATGACTAGCTGTTCAGGTAGTGATTACCATTACTAGTGGCCCTTCAGGTAGTGATTACCATTACTAGTGGCCCTTCAGGTAGTGATTACCATTACTAGTGGCCGTGCAGGTAGTGATTACCATTACTAGTGGCCCTTCAGGTAGTGATTACCATTACTAGTGGCCCTTCAGGTAGTGATTACCATTACTAGTGGCCCTTCAGGTAGTGATTACCATTACTAGTGGCCGTGCAGGTAGTGATTACCATTACTAGTGGCCCTTCAGGTAGTGATTACCATTACTAGTGGCCCTTCAGGTAGTGATTACCATTACTAGTGGTCCTTCAGGTAGCGATTACCATTACTAGTGGCCCTTCAGGTAGTGATTACCATTACTAGTGGCCCTTCAGGTAGTGATTACCATTACTCGTGGTCCTTCAGGTAGCGATTACCATTACTAGTGGCCCTTCAGGTAGTGATTACCATTACTAGTGGCCCTTCAGGTAGTGATTACCATTACTAGTGGCCCTTCAGGTAGCGATTACCATTACTAGTGGCCCTTCAGGTAGTGATTACCATTACTAGTGGCCCTTCAGGTAGTGATTACCATTACTAGTAGCCGTGCAGGTAGTGATTACCATTACTAGTGGCCCTTCAGGTAGTGATTACCATTACTAGTAGCCGTGCAGGTAGTGATTACCATTACTAGTAGCCGTGCAGGTAGTGATTACCATTACTAGTGGCCCTTCAGGTAGTGATTACCATTACTAGTGGCCCTTCAGGTAGTGATTACCATTACTAGTGGCCCTTCAGGTAGTGATTACCATTACTAGTGGCCCTTCAGGTAGTGATTACCATTACTAGTAGCCGTGCAGGTAGTGATTACCATTACTAGTGGCCCTTCAGGTAGTGATTACCATTACTAGTGGCCCTTCAGGTAGTGATTACCATTACTAGTGGCCCTTCAGTTAGTGATTACCATTACTAGTAGCCCTTCAGGTAGTGATTACCATTACTAGAGCAGAGAACAAACAAAAAACAAGCACACAATTCTATATTTTAATATTTCAACTGTATTTTATTCAAAGAATCATAAAAAAATATCTTCAACAAATAGTTGTATAACTTCATGATATTGTATAATATTAATAATGCAGTCAGTAAACAAATATTATTGTCAAAAATGATTGATGTAGTTACTGATCAATTTTATACAGTAGTGTAGTGGAGAAGGAGGAGAAGGAGGAGGAGGAAGAGGTGAAATCTAGATTACCCTGGGAAAACACAGATAACCAGGTGATTCCATACCTTTCCACATTCAATGGGGGATGGAATGTGAAAAGGTATGGGATCACAAGTTGGACAGCAAAACAAGCACCAGCATCAGCTGCTACCAGGTGTAGATACAGTAGTTTACCAATTCTTGTGTGAAATAAATGTGTATATAGATGAAAATAAACTACATTTCAGACAACTGATGACTAACCTCCCCCTCCCACCATTTTGCCGTCAACCAACAGATATGAGGATCAACATATGACTAACCCCTCCCCCTCCCATTGTCTGCCATCAACCAACAGATGTAAGAATCAGCTGACTACTAACCCCTTATCCTCTTATCTAATTTCCAAATGTAGTTTATTGCACAACAGGTAAAAATAGCACACACAGCCATAAGAGTTACTCAATACAAACCTATCTGTGGTGACATAGGTCTACCTGTATCATGGAATGTTACTGTGGCAAATATAACAAGAGGCCCATTTGGCCTGTATCACTTATCCTCTTATCTAATTTCCAAATGTAGTTTATTGCACAACAGGTAAAAATAGCACACACAGCCATTTGGCCTGTATCACTCACCTGGTTTGAGATAATTCTTTACAACTGACAACAAAAGAATAATTCATATAGAACAGCATAGTTGCACATGTATTCATGACTAACGGCCCATGCATAGATCTAGATGTCACAGACAACACTATTTAACTGGAAAATTTCAGAATGTGAAATTTCAGTCTTTCCAGACCTCATAACCCCTAAATATGCACCCATAACGTGAATAACTTGGAAGAAGTTAATTAATTCATAAAAGGAATGTAAAAATAAAGATGAGAGGGTTTGTCCCTTGAATACTTTTAATTACATGCAAGTTAATTTGTACATCAATAGATATTTTATGGGTTCATACAAATTATCAGTCTACAGTACCGGCTAAAATAAGCAGCTTGTACTAAAGAGATCATTGTTGTGCCAGACGTTCTATAAACACATTCTCTTCTCAGTAATAAGTATATGTTGGTTCTATCAAATTATATAACAGATTGAGTTCCCTCCCATTACCTAAGAGCTGAAATCTGCCAGAAAGATTCTGTGTTGAATTTTGAACCTTTGCACATTGCTACATTAATAGACTGAGGGGTCTGGTTTTAACAATTTAAAATCTACACTCCTACTGACCCTCCTACTGTATACTAAAAATGAAAAATGTAGATTTTATAGAATTTTTAAAAGTTTAACCTTAATTTCCTCTTTTGGGTCCCACCCCTCAGCCCCAAGGGAGTTTACCAACTTCTCTCTAACAATTTAGAATTCATCTCCCATGAGGGTATATTTAACCAATGGTTAGAATCCATGCAGTGGATCTGGAGGAAAAGTCTTTTAAAGGAAAAGTTGATGACGGACAAAGCACAATGGCATAAGCCAGGCAGATAAGCTAATTATTAAAACATTATCACCTGAATTAACTTGGTCATGAATTAAATGTTTCATTTAAAAAACAATAGCAAGTGTGTTATGACAAGAAAATCTTATATCTATGAGAAAATATACATGAAGTAACAATACAAAACCTGAAAGTAAAATTGAAAATATATCAATATCATTCCATTTGAAAATGCATATTGTTAAGTAAAATGTTTTCCTTATCAATAAAAACAAATTGCCTTAATGGACAGATGGTTTGATAAGGCAGGCAATGTAAATTGGTTAATAATTCATTGTCTAAAACAATTATTACAACTTCATATCCAGAGATCAATCTTTAATTTTATTTCCTCGAGTCCTTATTAACTTCATTGCTAAAAACAATGGGTCCTACAATATAAGTTTTTCCAAAAAATCTAGTTCCATCAAAATTCCATGAGTACAGGGCTCCCATATCGATCAACTACTGCATGTCTTAAAGTTTATACTTTTGAATATTTTCTTTTGTAATGATGGAGCACCATATATATATATATATATTTCTTTTCAATGTAGTGGTATGTGTTTTGATATTTATGTTTGAATGATTCAGATGCTAGATATTTGTCTTCATAAATCAAGTATTGATCAGCATCTAGATCTCATCACATCACGAACATTTCAACACCCTCAACATTTATAACATCATCAAGATGGCTTACACCTTTTTATCAACACATTTTACACACTTTATATTAACATGGCACAAAACTTTCTGTCAAAAATTTCTAACAAAATGGTTCAGCACTTTCTATGAATAAAATATCAACAACTCAAATTTTTCATCAAAGTGGTTACATTTACTGTCACATACCACTGAGATTGTTCAGCACTTATGATAAAAATTGTCATCACTTTGTGACTAATTTTTTGTATGTTGCGCCACATCACTATCAACTTCATTATACTTTGGTTTTCTTTGACTGCGAATGAGACTTCACTTCATCCCAAAGGTCAGATTTGTACTGGTCAGTGTAGAGAGACGGCAGTAAACCCTTCAGGTCAATCGGTTCAAACACAGACAAGTTGTGGCTGTAAGGTACCATAAACCATGATAGAAACTGGACCGTGTTGTAATATCAAACTATAGTATATGGAAGAATGGGCCACGTTGAATTTTGTAATTTTGACTACACTCAGTAACCAAAACAAAAGAATGACACTGATGGAAAAATAATCCCGTACATAGTTAAAAATTCAAGAAACAAATCTGAAAAAAGTCTGAAATATACTAAAATAAACGAGAAATCTATTGAACTCTCACAAGTCATATTGCTTCAATAGTTCCGTGAGATTGAAAACACTACATTCTGTGAATACAATAACAAGAGGCCCATGGGCCTTAACGGTCATCTGACAAAAAGCAAGCCAAACCTAGAAAGTGGGTTGAGGTCATTCATTTGAACAAACTTGGTAGCCTCTCCTCCAAGCATCTTTCAGGCCCAATATCAGCACTCATGGACTTTTGCTTGTTGAGAAGAAGTCGTTTGTATATTTTAACATATTTGACCCCTGTGACCTTGAAAGTGGGTTGAGGTCATTCATTTGAATAAACTTGGTAGCCTTTCCTCCCAGCATGCTACAGACCCAATATCGGCACTCATAGACTTTTGCTTATTGAGATGAAGTCCTTTGTATATTTTAACATATTTGACCCCTGTGACCTTGAAAGTGGGCCAAGGTCATTCATTTGAACAAACTTTGTAGGGCTCCATGCCAGCATGCTATGGGCCAAGTATTAGCCCCCTAGGCCTTCTAGTATTTGAGAAGAAGTTATTTAAAGATTTTGACATATTTGACCCCTGCGACCTTGAAAGTTGTTCAAGGTCATTCATTTAAATAAACTTGGTAGCCTTTCCTCCCAGCATGCTACAGACCCAATATCGGCACTCATAGACTTTTGCTTATTGAGATGAAGTCCTTTGTATATTTTAACATATTTGACCCCTGTGACCTTGAAAGTGGGCCAAGGTCATTCATTTGAACAAACTTTGTAGGGCTCCATGCCAGCATGCTATGGGCCAAGTATTAGCCCCCTAGGCCTTCTAGTATTTGAGAAGAAGTTATTTAAAGATTTTGACATATTTGACCCCTGTGACCTTGAAAGTTGTTCAAGGTCATTCATTTAAACAAACTTGATAGCCCTTCATCCCAGCATGCCACAGGCACAATATCAGCAATCTGAGCCTTTTGGTTATTGAGAAGAAGTTGTTTAAAGATTTTAACATATTTGACCCCTGTGACCTTTAAAGTGGGTCAAGGTCATTCATTTGAACAAACTTGGTAGTCCTTCATCCCAGCATGCTACAGGCCTTATTTTAGTTGCCTGGGCCTTTTGATTACTGAGAAGAAGTCCTTTGAAGATTTAAAGACATTTGACCCCTGTGTCAAGGTCATTCATTTGAACAAACTTGGTAGGGTTTCATCAAAGCAAGCTACAGGCTAAATATTAGTTGCCTGGGCCCTCCAGTTATTGAGAAGAAGTCGTTTGAAGATTTTAAGACATTTGACCCCTGTGACCTTGAATGAAGGTCAAGGTCATTCTTTTTAACAAACTTGGTAGGGCTTCATCAAAGCAAGCTACAGGCCAAATATTAGTTGCCTGGGCCTTCCAATTATTGAGAAGAAGTCGTTTGAATGAAAAGTTTACGGACGGTGCACGGCGGACGACGACGGACGAAGCATGATGACTATAGGTCATCGGACCCTTCGGGTCAGATGACCTAATAAACCTGAACTAGTGAACACATTCCATGTGAACTATATTACTTCTTAATCACTGAACATGTGCTGCACTTTGAGACTGGAAAGACTCTAGGTACAGAATACTTACCAATAAGAATTAGTGGACAGGAAGAGTTACTGAACTTTGAGACTTGAAGGACTCTAGTTACAGAAAACTTACCAATAAGAATTAGTGGACAGGAAGAGTATACTTACAAATCTGGTTGTTTGGCTGATCCTGCTGGTACTGGATACAGGGCTTCATACACACGATCTGGCTCACTACCATGGATAGCAAAGGCATTGAACTTGGTGACACTTGGAGGGAAGTAGCTGATGGGGAAGACCGCCTCTCCTATCCAGCGTCCACTGTCTTGGATGGTCACTTTATACTTACAGGGTAATTCTTTCTACATAGCAAATTGATTCATCATCACACAAAAAGTCACACATACATAATCATGTAATATCTCTGGCCATTCATAATATTTTTAAAAATGAATCATGTTAGTTTAAAATAGCACATTTTGACCAAATTTTAATTTTTGAGTTTATGTCTACTGAAGTGTATATTGTTTACCTTTACAATATTTCTGACTCCACTCAACAGCAAATTCAAGTGTTGTCCATGTCTGAAAAGATATAAGGACATACACAAGTATTCAAAATTTGATATACATAATATATATCGATCTATTTTTACCCTATATTTTGATCTATAGATACTGTAGATTTTACTTACTATAAAAGGTCTTGAAAATACACCTGATGACCATTATTATGGTGAAAGATCTTACTTACGGCGAGAGTTCTATTTCCAAATAGTCACCATCATCATTCAGAAAGAAGGCTTCCACGACTGGAAAAGGGAGATAACCAATGATTATCAAAATCACTTACTGTTACCATTACAACATACTATATCATTTCATGTGCCAAGTAGGACAGGAATGGAATGTTTTGACATAGGAAGCTTTAACAATACCAAAATAACCCACACACAAAATGTAAAGTACAAATAAAGTAAAAAGTACTGTACAAAACACGTGGTAAGATAATCCTATTTTTTCTGTAACATCAGTCTCAGATATCTAATCATTGTACAGTGTATGTCAAATAGGACAGGTGTATTCTGATGAAGTTGATAGTAAGAAAACTTTCACTATCTTTACAGAAAAACTTCAAAGTGAGTTTTGATGTAACATCTGTTTTCAAAACATGGTGAATTATGCAAACAGAAACAAGAAAAAAAAAACTGAAAAACATCAGCATTAAACTGCTGTAACATCAGTATTACACTTCTTATTATTCAATTTACCAAAAGTGAGGGGTGTGGGATGTATCCTCATAGAATTAGAAGCCTTACAAAAGAACAGCATTAACATGCAGTTACTAGTTAACAGTGTGCTACAAATCATATCCTCAACATTAAATCATACGTCGATTCATTGATTACATATTACCAACTAGGCATACTGCAGTCATCATTATGAAATCACATAAATGTTTTTAAAACATCTACACATATTGGAAATCAAAATTAAATCTTACAATAAACCTGGAGACAGCCAAAGTAATTATAGAACTAAAACCTGGCCAGTTCTCATGTAACAGATGTCATAATTTATTTCAATGCCTCTACATGGATTTGAACCCGAGACCTCTGGCTTACTAGTCTGATGCTCAATGGATCGAGCTAAAGAGAACTTCTCTCTACCCGTGCAGTATATAACAGCTAGTTTTTACCAGGGTTACATACTCCCCCTTGGGGAAATAACTTGTCCTTAAGTTTCCAGCGGTTACAGCGATGTCTGTGGGTCAATGCTGAGTATTATACCCAATTCCCTACATAGACGCCAGTGTAATAGAGATCATGATTTATTTCAATGCCTCCGCTAGGATTTGGACCCAGAATCTCTGGCTTACTAGTCTGATGCTCAACCAATCAAGCTAAAGAGAAATTCTCTCTAGCTGAGCAGTCTATTACAACTAGTATTTACAGGGGTTACATTTGAATGATCCAGAACAAATTTAAACTTTACCTTCCACCTTTCTCCTTTCATATTTTTAGAACCCTTGACAAATCCTAATCGTGACATATAAAGAAAGGATGAGGGAATAATCTTCACTCTGTCTGGCCTTCTTCCAACAAGAAACAGCACTGATGGCTGCTTAACATGTCAATGTTGACAGGAGGCTATGTAAAGTTGGTACAAAGGATTGAAATGCCATGGTATTGGGATACACACAATGAATAATAGAACAGATTATGCTCATTAAGTTCTGGTAATTATGACTGAAATGATGAATCACCTTCATGGTTCCACAGTTCCCAGCATGCAGCACCTGGCTCGGCATCAGGAACAGGCTTGTCATCGAAGAATTCAGCATCAACGCTGATACACAGACCGTCGTCTACAGCGGTCAGTGTCAGTTTCGCTGGGCGGTACTTGATTCCGAGTGGCTGACCATCCCAAGTCGTATTGATACAGAAGGACAAAGACTTCTCACTGAGAATCTCATCCCATAGTTCAGACTTGTACTGGTCAGTGTAGTTATTAGGAAGGATGCTCCTCATGTCTATCGGCTCAAAAACTGACAAGTTGTGACTGGAAAGGACCCAAGTGTTGTTTATTATGAACTTGAATTCAGCATATCAAAAATATAGTTCACATACTGGTAAAGATGTTCCTACAACTCAAGTCCATTTTATAGAAGTGTTATCATATATCAAAAAGGACACTGATAATTCTTTCCTTTCATGGTCTAAAAACACTGAGAACAAAATCTGAGGTTTGTCAAAGCATTCTGAATAAGAGGGATCAATGTCTGATAACTTATTAACTTGCTCTATTCTATATGAAGGAGAATCTCCTACATGTGTTTTAGTTAAAGTTAAAACCGTATTATTGAATGTCTATTTCTTATCACATCTAGACTACATCAAGAAAATCACCTACAAATATGGAAGTTCATATTTGCCAGTAGGAACTGGATACAGGGCCTCATACACTCGGTCAGGTTGGGGACCATGCATTGCAAATGCATTAAACTTAGTGACACATTTTGGGAAGTGAGCAGCTGGAAAAATTGCATCGCCCGTCCAGCGGTTTCCTTGGATACTAGCAGTGAAGATGCATGGCAACATTTTCTATAAAGAACAAAATTTCCACTAGACAAGTATTGATCAAGTTATCATTTCTTATAAGATGTTTTCATTGACAGATCTGTGGACAATCTCAGTAATATATTGTAACCGTATCTATAGACAGCTATGACCTGTTTCAAATCAGTCAAAGACTGAAAAAAATTTAAACACGAACAAAATGATGAAATTGCCAAATGAAAATATCACTTAGGAAAATTAAATTTTGTGTTAGGGTAATAAAGTCTTTCAATAATTAAGTCTTTCAATGTTTTGTACAACTAATCTAAAATTGTGAAAGGAAATATTTGAACAGATATCTTTTACAACAAATTAACTGTAGATTGACGAATGAATTATTTGATATCATTCTATTTCCCATCAAAATGTATGTTCAGTGTAATAAAAACCCTTTCTTAATAACTTCCATCTACTTGTACCAAGGTATATAATTTTGATTATAAAAACTTACCTTTACTAAATTCATCTCACCATGTAGAACAAGGTTGAAATGTTGTCCATATCTAAAATACAACAGAATACACAAGATTATGATTGATTTAATTACATGTCAAATGCACATGCATTTTCAGAATGTCAGAGGGAGACAATAAAAAAATACCACCAAATCGTGAGGAAAGTGGTACCCAATAATAAAGACTGACTCCATCACAGTTACAATGAAATAAAACAAGCATCAGAACATATGTTTTAGTAGATATTTCATTAGTCTATATAGTAATTCACTGAATCCTACTTGATGTAGTTTGATGTTTATGGTGATATTGATGTGATAAAAGGAAACAGTACCTGGTAGTAATCAGTATCAGAATAGATCAGCAGGTTTATAAACAAACTTATCTCCCTTTAACCATGACCATACTTACGGTGACAGCTCAATTTCCAAATAGTCATCATTATCATTCAGAAAGAAGGCCTCTACCACTGAAAGTACATTGTGACATCCATCTTTAGTACATTAAATACACATCTATATTTTTATCCAAATTAGAAGAGCTAAAACAAATTTTAAAATTATTATTTGCATATATCAATATTTCATCTTTGCATGATCTCAACATCAGAAGGCAATACAATGTTTTTTTTATGAATTTCTGTCTGGTTTCAATGATATTTTTGCAAATAACAAGTTTACATCAACTTCTTATCAATATCATTTATCAGACAGGTGTGCATTTAACTGACAATGTCATATAACAGGTAAATATTTACATAATACAGGGATATAACGGACACCATTTTGATGACACTAGCGAAAATAAAATGAAAAACATTATTCTAATTGTTCTCAATATCATGATTTTTGCACAAGGTATTAGCAACTGGCAGACAAACACAAGGATGTGAGATGCAGGTTGATAAAAATGACGGGGATTTTACAGTCTCATTTGTGGACAGGATCTTAGTTACTTGGATTGACCAAAATTTATATGGCTGGTGTTGTCGATGAAGCAGAAGATGTTTACACATCTCAAACACCTCATCTTATTCTACTTGTACTTTCTCAAGAATCTTGGTGTAAAATTTTCTTTTATTTATATTTTCCCCTAATTTTACTGAATTTCTGTTGATATATTGGTATTTTCGTTTTTTTCCAAACAAGTAGTAACAAGTTATGTGTTTATTTTAACTCCTACTAACAAAATGTGGTGTTATGAATGCTTTGGATGACTTTATGACCAGAATGTAACATTTTATGTAATTTTACATCTTTTATGGCTTGTTGAGATCACTGGGTATATTGTCCCCTATCCTCTTCCAGCCCCTCCCCCTCCACGCCAATGTCAACACATGTAAAACAAACTATCTGTCACAATTATCACCATTATTGGCCAGGATCGGAGTGCACTTATCTAGGGAGGAAACCAGACTATCGGTTGAAAACCCATGTGATTTCAGCAGGAGACTTTATTACTTTTCCTTGTCAATTAGGGAAATCGAACCCTGAATATCTATAGATTAAGGTATAGGAAAATCTCAGTACTGCATCATCTGTCTACCACAAATTTCTTCTTCACCATAATGATTTACCCTGAAGCTACCAGCAGCAGCCTATGAACCCTACAATTATACAAAACTTTGATAAAAAAAAAAAAAAAAAGAGAAATATATATATATATATCATACCTTCATATAACCAAAGTTCGTCGCATGGCTCTCCTGGTTTTCCCAATGGAGGAACCGGCTGGTCCCCAAAGAATGGAGCATCAACATGAATGTTGAGATCCTCACCATTGCTAGCAGTACTCAAGGTCATACGAACAGGGTCATACTCCCCACTAAGAGGGCGTCCGTCCCAGGTGTTTGTGATGGAGTACTCCATGATGACACAATTATCCTTGTGATCAGCCGAAGGCTTAAATGGCCTCAGTGATAAATAGTATACTTCTGTAAACAGATATCAGCAGAAAATTAAAAAAAAATTACAGCTAATAATACATATCCATCCACATGATAACGTCAGGTCATTTTCTGGCTCGTTAACCAGGCATACAAACATTTGATGAACAGGTCCCAGGCATTTGTCCATCAGAATGTCATGGTCTTCATTTTCTTCATCTCCATCAATCAGTTTGATTTTTCTTGTGAGGGGGAGGTAAATAGTGCATGCTTGTTCAAAAATGTGTGGGTTTTTTTTTTTAATAGGTTAAAAGTATTGGTTGTAAGTGTCTACAAGGGCATTGTGTATTGGTTCTGTAAGTGTTGTGCATTGGATGATTGTGGTGGGGAGGAGGTGGTGAAGGATCCAGAGGGAATTCAGGCTATGACTGCTAAATCCTTGATTGTACCATGCATCAATTGTTTCGTTGTGAGATGCCATATACTTTTATGTATAATTATATGTACACTGTACATTATCGTGTCAAGTGTGAAAATAATGAAATGTGACTCTGATTTGCTCGAAAAGAACAAGTCTGGCATATTGTCGTGAAACAAAGTGTGGTGATCTAAAACTTATACACCTTATGATAACCTTTGTATAGAAAACTTTTTAAGAAAAAAATGACACAAACTGGTCCAGGAGCCTAACGTTTTACATTTTGGGTCAGCTTTAACAACAAACGATTGTGAACATGCGATACATATCACGGAACGAAGACCATTTTACATATTTGTAAATGTGCAACGCGATTAGATAGCGTATACACCCTGTTTTACCCAGAATTACACACCTGTGTTGACCTTTGTTGTTTGCCGACTGAGCCACCGGAAATGAAAGTAGAAACAGCAGCACCGGTTTATAAACACATGTCCGGTGGGGGATGCCAAACCACACAACATTAGATTGGATTATAAACGGATAGAAGACATTTTATGATATTCAAAGCGTTACATGTATTACTCGTTACTTATATTAAAAAATCCGAAAGTGTTATGATGAAATCTGTGTAAAAATATAATTAATATATCGTGTTTAAAACCATCGATTACCCTTTGTTGGGGCCTAGTCACGTGACGTTAATGACCGTCAACACACGTCTGTTCGCCATATTTGTTGTGATTGTGTACAAACTAGTTACCGAGCGAAAAAGATTGAACTTTGTGTTGTATTCCAGAAATACACAGGACAGGTAACAAATTTGTGATTGTTATATAGATATTTATTGATGACATATTTATCAAATTTAATATTAATTAACGGTGAATTCACAGGTGTAAATTAAAGTTACCTGTCCCGCTATGCTACCGTTCAGTAACAGTGAGGTGTCATGCCGGGTAGTGTTTATCTGTGCTGCAGGACAACACGCTATAAACAAATATTGGCTACTCATGATTCGTAATGGAACGTTTGTTAACGTTTAGTATAATTATGTTTATTTGTAAATTAAATTTGTACAATAAACAATAATGTGACGAGCCGTATACACCGATGTACTATTTAGAGGGGCGTTTCAAATTGTGCATCTGTATACGTTTTCGTTTTCAGATATTTTAGATTTAAGACATTTAATTAGCAAAACCAGAAAGTTAAACTGCCAATGTTTAAGAGGTGGCATGAACTCGACTTGCAATTGTCTCCCTCCTGGTAAGAAGTTCAGACAGTGCCTTGGCTCATCCCTTGGGTTGAGCTTCTTTGAAGCTTATAATCAACTTAACTATCCTAGTAAACCTACTGTCACCATCCTGGTTAGATTTCTAGACATTGTCATCATCTTAGTAGTTGTCACCCTTCCAGTAAAACTTCCAGGTATTGTCATTCTCATGAAAAGACTTCCTGACACTGCCATCCTCCAAGTAAGACATTGAGACACTGTCACCCACTTTGTAAGATTTCCAGACACTATCACCCACCTGGTAAGGCATTTAGACACTACTATCCTGTCCCTCCCAATAAGATATTGATGAAACTTTTGCTCTCCTGGTATAATGTTTCTACATCTGTCTGTCCTCCAGAAACTGATACCCATTTGGTAATACATTCAGACACCATCACCCACCTGGTAAGACTTTAAGACACTTTCACCCTCCTTCTATAATCTTACCACGTCTATCCTCCAGACACTGTCACCCTCCTGGTAAGACTTTAAGACACTTTCACCCTCCTTGTATAATCTTACCACATCTGTCCTCCAGACACTGTCACCCTCCTGGTAAGACTTTAAGACACTTTCACCCTCCTTTTTTAATCTTACCACGTCTGTCCTCCAGACACTGTCACCCTCCTGGTAAGACTTTAAGACACTTTCACCCTCCTTTTTTAATCTTACCACATCTGTCCTCCAGACACTGTCACCCTCCTGGTAAGACTTTAAGACACTTTCACCCTTCTATTATAATGTAACCAGATCTGTCCATACTGAGTTGTGACTGGTCGCATCACGTTACCTCCTGTTTTTACATTAATGTCATATCTTCAGAACTTTCAACCTATTTTGTTCTTAACATCAAGTTCTTTACCTTTGTTCATATTTAGGTTTCATCAGTCAAAACTAAACTTTATCATTTAAAATGTTTTATTTAAGATAAGTATTTCAATAGAAACTCAATAGATTTGGCTTATACACCATTGTATATCATAAACATCAAGTTCTTTACCTTTGTTCATATTTAGGTTTCATCAGTCAAGGCTAAACTTTATCATTTAAAATGTTTTATTTAAGATAGGTATTTCAATAGAAACTCAATAGATTTGGCTTATACACCATTGTATATCCTAAACATCAAGTTACTTTGGTTTGACTTTATGATTAACTCCTTTGGAAAGTTTGTACTTTTTAATGTTTTGCTGACTTTTCAGCTCTATATACATCACCACAATATGCATTACATATTGCCTTTATTGGTAATCCATTGCATTATGTTGTCTAGATGTCAGATCTGTCATTCATAAGGATTGATCTGTTCCAAATTTTATGTATGGGCTCCCCATGGTCCTTTGTTATGCAAGATCAATTTGGTAACTGATCAGAAAGAAAAATAGTATTGTTAATAGGCAAGTCATCGTGGACTATGGTTATAATGGCACTGAGCACGGTTTTATCATAACCTATATATACAGCATCAGCTGGAATAGAACCATAGATATCAGTTTTGTTAAAAAAGAAAACATGCTCAGGGCATTTAGCATATTTTGATAGTACTATGTTTTTTACTCCCAAAAATAGCCTGAATCTTAAGTGATATGTCTATTTCACATTTTGACCTTCAGATTTGTGATTTGACTCCTGAAATTGTCAAATGTCAAGTATTTAGGGTCATATGATTAAGTCATATATATTTCTGGATATTGGTCATGGAGATAGTGTCATCACATAGTGTCCTCCAGAGATAGGAGTATTGTTGACTCGGCTGACATGCCACTTAATACTGATAACGAAATACAACAAATCTTCCTTTTGATTGTGGTATTGATGTCAGAAATCATTTTGGTCAACACAAATTAAATTGTCCCTATTGCTGATAAGAAGGGAGTTTCAAAAGAACAGTTATATGTAGAGAAGTCCATCCTGCTGTCCCTTGATGGTGTCACCTCATTTTGTCTCTCTTGTAAATCAATTTCCAACTGTGAAGTATGTACAGTAGATCGAAAATTTTAGGGCAACAGCTGTTCATCTGGTTTGTGTTTAAGGGTTGGAACAAGCTGTTGCATGCAACATCAATATACACTACAATGGACACATCTATAGACATAAATAGTCTCCAGAGGTTTTTAATAACATGTAATCTTGGAACATCCACACAGCAGGATCTGAATGAAACAAATAAGGCATTTCCTTCCAACATTTCTTATGAAATATTCACCAACTTATTTATAAAGAATTATTTTAAATTTTGATAAATCAGTGTTTCAGTGTGAATTTTAAGGCAAGTTTTGCCTGGGAAAAATTCTGAAAATAAATAAGATAGTCATAACAGGTCATAATTTGTATACCTTCAATTAGCTCATTGTCAGCCTGTAAAACATCAGACTTTACAACCACGGCTGGAAACCTGAGGTACAATGTTTGTGGTTCAAGCCCTAACTGGTGATCTCTATGTTTCTCGGAAAGCTGTGATTGCAGACCATCCAGTGCTGTCGTGGTAATGTCCTTGGACAAGACAATTATATGTCTGAATATAGCTTTAGAAAGTATGTGATGTACCTCCCTCATGGTGTTTAATGATGTAGCCACCAGCTGCTACAAGTAGACATCACCTAAAAATGACCCTTGTCGTTATGAGGATTATAAACCCTACCTACAAGCAAACTGTGTCCATAGTAATCAGATGCAATGTAATAACCACATATGTAAACATCTACACCTGATAGCTGTAACTTAAAGATGAAGATTTATGCTGGTATTGCTATGTCAAATGCTGCTTTGAATTCTCAGTGATGTATTAATGGCGCTTGACTTGAGATATAACCAACATGATTTCTACATTATGTAGGTAATGATGTGGTGTATATACTGTACGCGTACTTGATAGAATAGTATACTGTTTTATATCTTTCTACTTCTTGTCTGAATTAATTGATAATTATCTTGCACCTTGTGGCTATTTTAGAAGGATTGTATTGAAGGTCAGAGATGATAGCCATTGTAAACACATAGTGTATGGTAGTAGCTCTGTGCCTGGAGACAGTGGCCATTGTTATCTCTGTACCTAGCCAGGGAATGTTTGTTGTTGCTACTCATCTTCATCAGGTAGGAGTCTTTATCATGATGATAAACACCAGTGTTATGGTTACTTGTGTTTGTAAGTCTATAGAAACACTGGGTGGTGTTCAACATCACATGAGCTACATAGTAAGGCAGAACCCTTTTATTCTGATTCCAATTTTCTGGAGAACTTCCATTTCATGATGCTTATTCCCAATTGCAAATTCCAACTTGATCATTATAGTTTTACAGATGACCTAGAATTGAAATAACCGTGATCTGAAAATTTTAATAGTTGTTCCAAACTTTTGAATCTACATTAAACCATTCAAACACCGATGGAACCAGTAATCCATTATCCAGAAGCAGAAACCTTTATAAACACCAAACTTCCTGTTGATTATTAATTGTGATACCAGCTGTCTAAACTGGAGGTAATACCTGTACATATACTGCTATGGACACATTTCTGACCAGAATTACACTAGAACATAACTCAATTATTTTATGGAATTATTTTCCTTTTGTTTACCTGCGTGTTGTCTTGACCCGATTGATTTCCTCCTTCAGTTCTCTATTAATAATTTCTTTAAACTTGGTAGACTTCATCATTATGACATAATTTGATTGGGTGATTTAGATTTCTGAAGTGGTATTTTGATTTGGTGATTGAGCATTCTAAATTTTAAATGATGTTATGATTGGATGATTGAACTTGCTATAGTGGTATTTTGATTGGATGATTAGCTTGCTAAAGTGGTATTTTGATTGGATGATTGAGCTCGCTATAGTGGTATTTTGATTGGATGATTGAGCTTGCTATAGTGGTATTTTGATTGGATGATTGAGCTATAGTGGTATTTTGATTGGATGATTGAGCTCGCTATAGTTGTATTTGATTGGATGATTGAGCTTGCTATAGTGGTATTTTTATTGGATGATTAGCTTGCTATAGTGGTATTTTGATTGGATGATTGAGCTCGCTATAGTGGTATTTTGATTGGATGATTGAGCTTGCTATAGTGGTATTTTGATTGGATGATTGAGCTTGCTATAGTGGTATTTTGATTGGATGATTAGCTTGCTATAGTGGTATTTTGATTGGATGATTGAACTTGCTATATTTTGATGGTGATTTTAGTGGTATTTTGATTGGATGATTAGCTAGTGGATTGGATTTTGCTATAGTGGTATTGGATGATTAGCTTGCTATAGTGGTATTTTGATTGGATGATTGAGCTCGCTATAGTGGTATTTTGATTGGATGATTGAGCTTGCTATAGTGGTATTTTGATTGGATGATTGAGCTCGCTTTAGTGGTATTTTGATTGGATGATTGAACTTGCTATAGTGGTATTTTGATTGGATGATTGAACTTGCTATAGTGGTATTTTGATTGGATGATTGAGCTCGCTATAGTGGTATTTTGATTGGATGATAAGCTTGCTATAGTGGTATTTTGATTGGATGATTGAGCTCGCTATAGTGGTATTTTGATTGGATGATTGAGCTTGCTATAGTGGTATTTTGATTGGATGATTAGCTTGCTAAAGTGGTATTTTGATTGGATGATTGAGCTCGCTATAGTGGTATTTTGATTGGATGATTGAGCTTGCTATAGTGGTATTTTGATTGGATGATTGAGCTTGCTATAGTGGTATTTTGATTGGATGATTGAGCTCGCTATAGTGGTATTTTGATTGGATGATTGAACTTGCTATAGTGGTATTTTGATTGGATGATAAGCTTGCTATAGTGGTATTTTGATTGGATGATTGAGCTCGCTATAGTGGTATTTTGATTTTGTAGTTTCACTCTTCTTGATGATTGTCCAGATGTATTTTAAAACCTGTTTACAAGTAAAATGGCAAAATGTTACTGCAGAAATGTCATTACTCTTTTTGTTTTTATGTGATTTCTTACCATCTACATGTACAGGTATTTCAGCTCCACTTGAGTCATAATAACAGGTTCTGATATCATTTTAGGAAAATATATTATTCCGAAGATGAATTATTTAAGATAAAAAGGCTATGAAAAAAACCAAGGTTACCTAGATTATTGCAAAACACCGCCTCGCCCAGAACAACAGTTGTTAGCCATAGGGATATTACTTTATGACTATGTTTTCTTGTGTGAAAGTGAGTCATACATTTGTTACTGTCATTCGATCATGAAATTTATCAAAGTGTGTACATAGTTTGACTGCTTTGTTTTGTAGTGTTGTGTCATACATGTCTCAATCCACCAGATTAAACTTTGACCTCTGTGATAAAGTTAAACTTTTCTTGAAGATAGAGGTCTTCACTTTTTAATGTCATTCACAAAAAAGAAGTTTTAGTTATTGATTAAAGTGATTCAGTCTTCCTGTTATGTACCAACAATTTATCAGCAATATGTTACTGGCTTGATCAATCAAATCTATCATGTCCATCTGAAGGAAGTTAACGTTTGTGAAATAAAATGAAATATATTATTGGATAGTTTTAACATATCGCTACAAACGACTAAACTAGACATGGCCAAGGATCTTGCTCCAGGATTACATACATGCCATATACATGTAGCATTAGGTTGTTGATTTTTTTTTTGTGTTGCTATGTAGGTTTCCATCAATAAACATTAAGAAAATACGAAAATGTCAACATAATCATAATTCAAACTCATATTCCATAAAACTGGGGCAAACTATGAACACAAGAAATATTTACACAGACTCCTAAAACGGTACAAGGATAATAAAACCAGGTGTTAGATAATGATCAATGTTTTTAGTAAGATTATGCCTGATTTGCATTAGTAAAACCCCATTTAGGAATGTCCTTTTGACTCTGTGTGTTTAACAGATGATGGGATTAAATTTTTCACTGTTAAGATAATTGATGTGAGTGCCCCTTCTGTATATTGATAGAGCTATCATGTAATTTATGGTTAGATAATGAAATGAAAATAAGAACATCATAAAATGCTATACTCTGGTGACTGTATACATTATATAGTTAACACTTGTCAGTATAGTTAAAAGACACGCCCCTTTTATGAGAGATCACAGTCAGAGGAAAGCAGAAAGAACTGATAACACTGCACAAACAGTGATCTATAATCAGGAAAAGTTGGCAACACTTTCTCTGTCTGAAGATTGCAGCGGGAGTGCAATGTTTGTAAAAGTGGGATGTGATCTTCATCTTGGTGGTATATTTGTCAGATAAATACCCTGGGAGATACAAGTGTGTGGTTGGTTATCTAATGTTGTAGATCCGGATCATCAACAGGTAAAACATTTATTTATAAATATACCTAAAACATTATCTAGGTCAGCACATTTAGTAATGTAGTCATTTTAAGATAAATGGAGTGTCCCACATGACATATCATCTTTAACAATTATAATATTCTGTATTCTGTCATGTGAAGTGATTAAGAAATAATTGCTGGTTCATAACCTACTGCATGAAATTAATCATTGTCACTGTTCTCCAAAAAACCATTGATATTGTTGATGTGTTTTAATGATCAGGCATTATTGTCAAATCTGCTAATCACCAGTCTTCCTAAGTGGTGGTGGGGATGTTATGACATGGAATCAGAATTCAAGATTAGGGACGGGGACAGCATAGGATTTAATTTTCAGGGAGGTGGAAGGAATTATTGAGGAAATTTTTGAAACAATGTCATTATTTTTTTGCAAAAACAAAATTTGTTTCTTTTTTGATAGATATTTAACATATTTAATAATTTAACAGATGTTAAAACAAATTCACTATTAGCAATTTAATACAATTGAATTGCAATGTGCAAATTAGAAAATTGAATTTTATGAATATCTGGAAAATGTACATCTGACAAGGGTGTTTAAAGATCAAAGGCCGAAACATGTATATCGGTGAAAGAATTTGAAAAAGTGTCCTCATTTACCTGTAACATATGGACATAATTTAAGCTACCAGGTATACCTTGATATGTCTAATATGGAATTTATATTAAGAATATACTCTGAGAATGCATGACAGTTTGTCATATACCTATTTCATTGTGTGCATGCTAATTTGAGTCTGACTGGAGCATGGTTTCTTTTTCAGTCCAAAGTTGTGTGTAATTCTCTGTATATCACAAATATTTCAATAAATTACAAATTTTGTCCTTGGAAGGTAGCATTGACATATTGTATCAGTTGATGTGGAGTTTGGATTTAGGCTTATGGATCCAGATTCATGTTTATTGAAATCTCAATGAGTCTTAACAAATATTTTTTGACATGATAAATAGGAATAAACTTAGTGGGATTATCTTGTCATTGTGTGTAGGTGAACACTGTTGTTCTTAATGACAATACGCATGCTGACATTGGTGAATATTGTAAATATTGTACATCTCTGATGTCGACCACTTATAAGAAGAGTATTGTAAATTCAAAGTGTCATCAACATAATCAAGTCTTTTATTATTATTAGCATTGTTGTTATAACAGTTTGAAGCTGGGGTCTTCTGAACTCTTGACAGATGAGCTATCTGGCTGCCATTGTTCAACCTAGTCAGTTTCACACTACAGAATTAGGACCTAAAGTTGTGTCAGTTGGTGCGAGAATGATTTAACAGCAAGGAATAAAAGAAATCGCAATGAATCATTGCTGATTAAGTGACACATCTGTGATATAATTTCCTTACGATGGTCATTTAGAACTTGTTACTCCATATCATTTACCATCAATGTGAAGAACAACCACATGGAGACATATCGTGATGCCAATATTACTGATAATAGTTAGGCATTACAATCTCACGATATTTTGTATAATTTGTATTGTAATTGAAACAAATTTATTCATAAGGGTTCAACCTATCATGAGTACCTATCAATTCAAATTGACCAGAAGTTTACTGTTTCAAGTCACTACAACCTATGTTTTGACTTCTAATTAACCTTAATCATTAAGATTAATGACCAATATATACTATATTCTGGTTTGTTGACATCTTAAGGTACCTAAGTGTTTTGTTACATACCAAAATTAGGTTAATGTGACCTATATTTACAGTGGACATCATTTTGCCTCAATCATAATTATAGAAACATTTGGTCCATATTGGAAAAGTGATATGTTTACAGTAAAACAATTCAGTCGTTAGAGGTCTTTAATGTATTTCTGTGTGTCAGGATACTATCTTTACAAGTGGTTAAGTCTGCGATAAGTGTATAGTTTGGTAAACAAAGGAAAGACTGGAGGCTTTTGATTGCCTGGCAATACTCTGCCTCATTGAAAATGTCGTTCAGCATGTTTTGATTAAAATAAGTGAAAAGCTTGGTATAAATTTAAACCATGGATATACACTGTGACAGGTACTAGAACTTTACACACAAACATTGGGAAATGTAACAGCACAATGTACAAGGCCATGGACACCGTTTATGGGAAATCTATTTCATTAAATGGATCAATAGCTATTTACTTGTTTAAGGTTTTAGAGAAGATTTTGAAAGATATTAGAATTACAAAACTATTTTGGGTTAAGGTTTAATGCCACTGAGACACATAGCTCTATAGCTATTTCTACCTGACTTTTATGTAATAGGCCAACAATCTAGTAGTAGGCATTCATTTGTGACTAGATCTGTATAGTTTGTTGCAACACAATGGTATAAAGCCCACTGAAGGTTAAATCTTAAAATAGTACTGGTTTCGAGCTCACCTGTAAACCTCCAGTGTAATGTGCTGGACACGACTAATAAATTTTATCAACTGCATACCAATTGATACAACTTCAGTGTTTATAAAATGAGTATGAGGTCAGGTACCTACACATACATAATTTAAAGTCAGGTCTACAAAGATAGCTGGTCAATGAATGCCTTCTAATGCAGCATTGCTTAATGTGTCATTGATAACGATAAGTGTTCAGAAGAGCATAACAGTTGGGGGTGGGGAAGGAGAAATCACATATACCTGGTATAGTATAGGAAAATTCCTGTTTGTGATGAGCTTAAGTCAAGTTCCTCATTCCAGGAGACACAAACACTGGATACTCTGGCCCTCTGATATATGTTTACTTGTAATATAGTGAAATAAGAATTGGTCATTAAGACACCATCCCTGTATAACATTTAATGATCTGTGTGTCTGGTTAAAATTTAAGACTAGAACTCTCGTGGAAAGTGGTTACAATTTTAACAGTCCCCCCCCCCCCCCCCCCCCATATTTATCCATCTGTGTACTACACCCTCTGTGTATTATGAGTGGAGTGTTATTATAGTGTATGATTTCACCTCTCTGTTTGACTACACCCCTCTGTGTAAACTAGTCCTGGTGTATGACCACACCCCCCTGTGTATACTAGTCATGGTGTGTAACCACACCTCTCTGTGTATACTAGTTATGGTGTATGACCACACCCCTCTGTGTATACTAGTTATGGTGTATGACCACACCCCTCTGTGTATACTAGTTATGGTGTATGACCACACCCCTCTGTGTATACTAGTTATAGTGTATGACCATACCCCTCTGTGTAAACTAGTCATGGTGTGTGACCACACCCCTCTGTGTACACTAGTAATGGTGTGTAACCACACCCTTCTGTGTATACTAGTTATGGTGTATGACCACACCCCTCTGTGTACACTAGTAATGGTGTGTAACCACACCCCTCTGTGTACACTAGTAATGGTGTATGACCACACCCCTCTGTGTATACTAGTTATGGTGTATGACCACACCCCTCTGTGTACACTAGTAATGGTGTGTAACCACACCCTTCTGTGTATACTAGTTATGGTGTATGACCACACCTCTTGGTTTACAGTGGTCATGGGCCAGTGATTGGTTATGGTGTGTTCAGTCATGTGAGGATACTTTGGATAGTGTGACCACCATCGTGAACCGCTACCACTCAGTCTGACTGGTCACAATAACACCAACAATTGGTGAACTATACTGTATACATACACCCGGGTTTACAGACCAGCTCTGTCGACCCACTCATGTGCTCTGCTATCTCAGGCTGGTTCAATATTTTCCTTACTGGTTATCTCGGTTAGATCATTGGTGTGGAAACATGTTTTAGAAATGGTCATTTTCACAGTGTCAGTGTTTTGACATTATGGGAACCAGTGAGTTTCTCTGTTTGGAGTAGCTATTAGAAAGCAAGGCCCTGAAGCGGGATCATAGCTACTGTAAGGAGTCAGTTTGTTCTGTGGAGGGACACAGCAGATCACACTCTACACAACATCTCAGCAACTTACATCAGTTGTGAATTGACAATTGTGTTTTTATGGGTTGTGATTTGACCATTATGATAAGACTGGATTGTTACCTGCAGGCATAACATTGAGCTACTTAATTTCAGTTTAGCTACCTACTGAACTCCTTTGTTGTTGTCCTATATTGCAGGTAAGAATATATATTTATACATCTTTTGTGTATGTTATGCTTGAGCAGACAATCACCTTTTTATCTAGGTCTTCAACTTTTCTTTGATTTAAAAAGGTTATGTATCGTGTACAGGTAAAAGTTGTGGAATGTTATAGCCTGTCTTAGGTACAAATTGTAGTAGTACAGTGCTAGACAGACAGGGGTGTTGGTCCTGCCAAGTGTCAAGGTCTTTACTACTACAGAATTGCTGCAGTATACATTTGTATGTTCCAGTAGATGTATATTACATGTGGCACATGTGTTTCATGTCTTTTGTGGAATAGATTTCTGCTGGTATGGTTGTAGATTTAAGTGAAACCCAGGTTAGTGGAACATCAGCCTACCTAAGCAGATCAACAGTTCAACCTGTGAGGTAAGCTAATGTAATTCATGCATTCGTGTTTGGTGTGTAAGTTAGTGAATATATATATACCTATCCCTTCTGATGCAGTTTTGATGTTTAACGTTAGGAAAATCTCATTTGGAAAGATTTAAACATAGTCTTAAATGTTCCAAGGCCATGAGATTCAAACCAGAAATGTGTGCTTTACATTTATTAGTTAGTTGATAAGTCCAGATGTACCACATTATATCAGTATTTAAAGAGAATAGACGGTTTTATATCAAGTAGAAATCATAAATGTTTGGAATAATAATCGTCTTCTCATAACTGTTGTACTTCATTAGTTGCATAAAATGTACAAGAGTTGAAGAAATTATTTGATTCTGGAAAAAGGAAATATTGATCAGTTAAGTTGTCCATGGTCGATTTTAACCTTTAATAAAATTCTTCTTAATAACCAGTTTAAGAGGCTCAGGTACATGATAAAGGACCAGTAGTAAGCTGAATTGAAGAGCAGCGAAGTGTTCTCATGAATGACCTTGACCCACTTTTAAGGTTTTGGGTGAAATGTATGAAAGTCTTTCTAACATTTCTCCTCAGTAATCAGGTCAAGGTCATAATATTGGCATATAGCCTGCTAGAAAGGCTAGAATGACCTGTTTGTTCAAATGAATTACCTTGACTCTGACACTTTGAATATCACAGCAGTGAAATGTGTTTAGATCCTTTATTACCTAGGATGCTATGATAATAGGTAAACAAGTTTGTTGAATTGAATGACCTTGACCCACTTTTTAAAGTCACAGCTGCTAAATGTGTTGTTATAAATGTGATTGATACACTTCCTCTCAGTAACCAAAAGATCCTGAAGGGTCCTGAAATTTTACCAGTGAAATGATCTCAACCGACTTTCAATGTCACATGCATGTGGTCAGATGTTTTAAAATCTTCAGACTACTTCTTTTCAGTAACCAATATCCTAGGCCTAGTGTCATGGTATTGCTACAATATCATGCTGCAATACATTACTTTTTCAGCTACAAAACAGTACATACTTATTGATGGCTACATGCAGTGTTGACATGCTCATGGAAAGAAGAATCTTCCAAATTTTATTTTCTCTATACCATTATGTTTACTTTGTCTTATTTGCACAGGTTTATTCCAATTTCCATGGATTTGACATGTGGATGAAGTCACATGACCAGTTTCGTGTAGCATTTAATGAAAAGCTTAGGTGAAAAACTGACAGAAATTTCCATTTATATGCAAATGTAGAAACAGTTACAATTTTTGTTATTGCCAGACAATGGATTATCTCCAACAGCACGCATCACTCCAATGACTGCACATGTACATCCTTTTTGTAAAAAGCAAAATCGTTAAATCATCAGTCAGGGTGAGATGGAATCAAGGAAATCTGCTTCTAGTAGGAATTGTCAGTTAGATCTCGCCGAGTGGTGGTTAGGGGGCAGCTGGGAGCAGTCTAATTTAGGCGGGAGGGGAAATTGGTTATATCAGAGGTTATTTAATATACTAGTATGGGACTGCAGATTATTTTACTACAATTTTGCTGCAAATGTTTTTTACCTCCAGATCTGATTAACTTTATAAATACATCCACCAGAAATGCAAATGGCTGTGTACACCTGCAAGAATCCTTTTAATGTTTTAAATAGGAGTGACTTGTGGTAAAACAAATAGTGACAGTGGTAAAAATACTGACTGGTTGATATATAAGCAGCTCTCTATGGTGTTTTAATGTCCTGTCACAGATAATAAGAGAAAGGAGAGGTTGCCATGGTAACAGAATGTAAAACATTAGAGGAGTATAGACATTACCATATGTATTACATTGTATTACAACTGACATGTTTCCCTGTGAACAGCTGTCCAAGAAGAAAGAATGGAAGGGTTTTAATGCCCAAGTAAGCCAGAATACCCAGAGAAAGTCTACATTAAGGGTAGACAGGAAACTCCATACAATTTCATTCCTTATCTGGTAATCAAACCAATTAATTGGATGAGGACAAGTACTCCGACTACTACACTCATGCACTTTCTAAAGAACACATTTTTAATAAATAAAACACTGTTGAAATATTTAGAGAGATATAAATTACCTTCTATAAGTGTTATACAATGTTTATAACAAATTCCTGATGTGTTGTGGAGCTTTGACAGCTGCTGATATTAGTACACTCATATGTTACATGTACCCTTAGCTGTCGTAATAAGTGGCAGCTGAGTACACCTGTACCTTATATGTACCCTAAGCTGTTGTAGTAAGTGACAGTGACAGCTGAGTACACCTGTATGTTATATGTACCCTAAGCTGTTGTAGTAAGTGACAGTGACAGCTGTGTACACCTGTACCTTATATGTACCCTAAGCTGTTGTAGCAAGTGACAGTGACAGCTGAGTACACCTGTATGTTATATGTACCCTAAGCTGTTGTAGTAAGTGACAGTGACAGCTGAGTACACCTGTACCTTATATGTACACTAAGCTGTTATAGTAAGTGACAGTGACCGCTGAGTACACCTGTACGTTATATGTACACTAAGCTGTTGTAGTAAGTGACAGTGACAGCTGAGTACACCTGTACCTTATATGTACCCTAAGCTGTTGTAGTAAGTGACAGTGACAGCTGAGTACACCTGTACCTTATATGTACCCTAAGCTGTTGTAGCAAGTGACAGTGACAGCTGAGTACACCTGTACATTATATGAACACTAAGCTGTTGTAATAAGTGCCAGTGGCAGCTGTGTACACCTGTATGTTATATGTACCCTAAGCTGTTATAGTAAGTAAGTGACATTGTATGTTACAGCTGTTGTAGTACCACAGCTGTGTACCTTATATGTACCATAAGCTGTTGTAGTAAGTGACAGTGTGTACACCTGTACCTTATATGTACCCTAAGCTGTTGTAGCAAGTGACAGTGACAGCTGAGTACACCTGTACCTTATATGTACCCTAAGCTGTTGTAGTAAGTGCCAGTGGCAGCTGTGTACACCTGTACCTTATATGTACACTAAGCTGTTTCAGTAAGTGACAGTGACAGCCAAGTACACCTGTACGTTATATGTACACTAAGCTGTTGTAGTAAGTGACAGTGACAGCAAAGTACACCTGAACATTATATGTACATTAAGCTGTTGTAGTAAGTGACAGCTGTGTACACCTGTACATTATATGTTAATTTGCACACCTCCCTCTGTCCCTCTTGCAGCTCTGCTATATACTTTTCTTGTTTCAAGGCATCAATTAGTGGTAGATAAGACATTGAATTACAGTATCATTTAGATAGACGGGGGATTTGAGTAATTATTAGATATTTTAGTGTGCTTAATGAATGTTTGTCACAAGTTTTATGAAGATTATATACTTACCAATCACTATATGTGACTGTGCACCTCAGCTTCAATTTAAACTGTACTGAATTAAACTTTTCAAGAGTACAAAGGAAATCAATGTATAAGATGGTCAAAATGTATGGTTAATTGATTTTATCTAGCTTTTCATTGTCATGTTCTTGATTTCAATCAAATATTGAGTTCTCAATTCATAACTGCATATACTTGAATAGTAATTTGAATAGCTGTTTTGATATTGAAAAAATATTTCAAGACTTGTGTACATGTGTTGAATTGTGGAACCCAGAAAGATGGAGACCGTGGAAATTTGGCAAAGTGTTTAAGAAGAATGCATATTGTCTGTCAATGAGATGTATATATGCATAGGGTTTGTGTGCAGAAACCCCATTCAGATTAGAGTGAGGGAACTACTCAGTGATTGCCTGTCACATGTTACCTACACCGAGGTGAAAGCCTCTTTACCAATATACAGCAATGGTAAGGTCATTACCGATGTTTCTAACTTCTTGGAGGGAGAATGATTGCTTAGGGAGAAGGATGGCATGGAGAGGACTAAAGGCATCATTCATCCTGACTAACCAGAGTGAAGATAAGCATTAGATCTATGATAAATGTTATCTGAAGAAAGACAACTTTCAGAATAAGATTATTGAGGTGTCTGTGTAGAGGAGCGTTAAAGTGGATGTAAACTCCAGGCATTATCAGCTGATGGATTCAACACAATTCTCTACTCAAAGTTGGTTCAGTGCTGTTTATACCTAATAAGAGTCCAAAGTACAATTGTTATTGATTTTATAAGCATTGTTTTATTTGTTCATTCAGCCAAGGTCATTAACGTCAGAAGGTCATGGTAACCATGGCAGTAGTGCAATATGATATCAGGAGTTGTACTATTAAATAATACATGTGCCTATGTGTAAATGACTAGAGATTACCTGCAGTGTGTTATGCTCTTCAGCTGTCCCGACTTCTGCAGGTAGTGGTGCAGCATGTTACATATTACAGCATGCCAGAGATGAAAGTTGATGTGAGAGAGATTTATGGCGATATTTTAGTGAGTGGAGAAGACCTACAATGTAAACATGGTGCTATGTTCTGTTCTTCCTTAGATGTGTTACAGCTGCTACGTTGTACCTGTATACTTTTCCTTGTTGTTGTGGTCTTGTAATCACATCATGTATATCGGTGCTCTGAGTGCTTTGTGTGATTCTACTTGGCAGTGTAAAGGGAATCTCTAATTTAACTTCCATCTCAAAAACTACATGCTTACATACTGGATATAACTATTCAACAGGTGATCTGTGTGTGTAAATTTAAAGAACTTCAGAAACGACTCATGCCTGAGGCCTCTGTATGTATATCTAGCATTGTTGATGTTTTTAATATCAGTGTAGTATAACTGATACTGACCAATATAGATTGTACTATTATATTCTTTTTTTGGGGAGGGGAGTGGGGGGGGGGGGGGGGGGGGGGGGGGGGGGGGGGGGCGTTGGTTGGTTGGGATTGTGAACTTCTTGCTTCTTACTCCATGGTAGGTAGCTTATAGAACTGTAATCAAAGGAGAACAGCGTTGTTCTTAAAGATTAAAGATTTTGGGAACAGTAGCATGTTTGTACAAGGTCAAAGGTGTGAATACATTAGTGATTATAAATACCGTCTTCAGGGTTTGGGACAATCTTCATAGTCAAATATGATAATACTGTGTTAAAATTCTTAAGAATGTGTATCAATTTTCAAAATAGAATATTTTCAAATTATACAGCAATTTGAATAATGTTCAAATTCCAATGTTATATTTTTGTCATTTTTATTCAGATATGCTGGTGACAATCATTGCCTGAGAAAATATGGCACTGAAGCAGCCTGAGAGGTGAAAGCGGATTCTGTGATTCTGGCCAGTTCTGTGACTTATTGTGTGAGTAAGGAAGGGAATAATTTATTGGACATGTCGTCAGGATCAGGGGAGATCACTCCCATTGACCAGGGAGCAGTTGGAGGTCAAGATGATGATGGGGCCAAAGTCACATTTGAAGGTAACAGTTAACAGTGCTTCTATAATGATACAAAACGTGTTTTGTTCATGGAATCCTAATCACCTTTCATAAGTATGAAACGGAACTGTTACACAAATAGTATTATCGGTTGTATACATCTCAGTCGCAGAAAGAAACAAGGGAACGTAATCATTCCCTATCTAAAAAGGGAGAAAATCTTTGTGGCAGGATGATGATAAGGTGACAAGTTTGCTTTAAAAAATGTCTCCTCCAGAAGGTTTTAATGACATGGTATCTGTAGCATCTTTAACACATAGTATCAAAAGTTTTTCAGGTAAATTAACTGATTGTTCTGGAAACTGAAGGGCAGGGTTGAAGGGATAGAATTTAACAGTTTTGTTTTAAAAGACATTTGGATCTCTGAAACTACAAGAGTACTTAGCAGCAGATTTCAACCAAATTATACTGGTACCAATCTTGGCTTAGAGCAAGAATACATGTATTTCCCCACTGATTGTATTCTGTATTAGTCAGATTTCAAGTATACTTTAGTGGTGTAGTATTAAAATTACGTGTAAACTTTTTACTGTCCTTCCATCAAAGATGAAACGTTCAAAAAGCATGGCACTCCAGGATAAGATCAAGCCATTGGCTTTGTAGTTTTCTTACACTTTATCATGTTCTTTTTTAAAGTGATTGTTTATGAATGCCATTGGTAATGAGTGTTTCCCACACAAGTTGTTTTAGTATTTGGGTAAATTTAAAAAGCTAGGTCCTTATCTCGTGATATTGCTCGTCTTTTACAAACCTATGTTTGACATTGATGTCACAACCTGGTGTTACATAAAACAATTTTGAATCTTACTTAATAACCTGTTACATAATCTTACCAATTTGGGGATTACAATGAGTTTAGATACAGAATCTCCTGTATTTCTCCAAGAACAGGGAAGTTTATCAGATGAAGGCCTGACTACATCAGTCTGAAAATTTGTCTTATCAAATAAAATCTTTCTCCATTAATCTGATATGGTTTTTTGAAGAATGCAAGCAAGTTGTTTACAGTTGGTAGGATATGTTTACCACTACTTGGCATAAGACATCAGTTTTTAAGACATTTTATTGATGTTTTAAAAAAGATATGTATGAATGCAGAAAGGATTTGTTTGAATAACAATAAAGTGTTATGCTTTACAAATAAACTGTAAATACATATACAAAAAGGTCATCTGTCTGAAATTTACAACATGTTTAATTCTCTGGTCATGGGAAAAACAGTAAATCAGTTAGGTCCTTTCAGAATGTATTACAGTATATCCGGGAGGTGCTACTTAATGAAGTCCTGATCACATGGCAGAATATCAAAACTATTTTAATCTGAAATGTAGATCAGCTGGCAGATACACATGGACATACATAACATCAGAACTTTACCGCACTTTATTTATCTTTGTTTTTCTCGAAATACATAACTTCCCATTGGATATTATTAGCAGAGAATTTTACAAGAAAATGTTATAAATTATACGGCTGATGACACATAAGTGTCTCATACGAACCTGACCATGTGTAAACTGAATATGATATGATCGGTAATGATAATTTAAAATAGGAGTTTAGATACTCCAAAGAATAAACAAACAAAATCCAAGGAAAATCACTATTGTTATGGGAAAAACAACTCAAATTACAAATTTAATATCTTCAAACAATTTCTGTTAGAAACAAGTTAGTATGGCGCATCTAAAAATTAACTTTTGGGTTTAGACTTCAAGAAAAATGTGCTACCTGTTAATGGGATATTGTGCTTGTTATCACATTTCCTTCTGACAAATGAAACATGATATTAAGTGGGTTTCAATGTATAATGTTTCTATAAAATGCACATTTACTTGAGAAGTACATTATTCTATCGTTAAATGTGACCTATAACCTCAACAAAGTTAAGGAGACATATGCTATACCAGGTATGACCTATATTTCAGGTTTGTTTGACTCCTTTGTCTCTCTAGGTATTTCTCCAAGCATTTCTACATAAGTTGTTTTTTTTAATTGATAAATGTTTTGTTATTGCATTTGTGAACCTAATTAGTTTGTTCGAATCAAACAAGATGTCAACTGGGATAATTATGAAACGAGTCATAGGTCAAGGTTGTCAAAGAAAAAAGTCAAGGTCGATTTGTTATGATTAAACTTTTGGATATAAAATGAAGCATACTTTTTTGTATATAGTGAGATTGGAAGTCTTCTACCAAAGATCAAGATTATGGGATCAAAGGTCAAATTTAGAACAAAATGTTGATCAAAATTAAATAAGGTGAGCTACATTTTTGAGAATTACAGTTATAATGAATTAAATCATGTTAACACATTCTGTGTGATTGCAAAATATTGGTAATGTTTTTTGTTCATTACATGTGCCTGGGTAAATAACTTATGTGTGCTGCTTGGACCATGTACCATAAAGGTCAATTATATTTAATCCCTTGGTGGCAGTCTGTTCATCTGTATGTGTACCTCTTTATCAAAATCAGTTTTCTACTACAAATACAGATATATCATGAATCAACAATGTACCTGTAAGTTGGTGAAGAATGTTAGCCCTTTATCATCATGAATGAATTGATGTAACTTGTCTCAGAATTCAATGCTTGAGAAACTCTTGAGAAGGCAATGGGTTGTTAGCTGAAAATAGATTTATATACCCAACTATAAGCGAGTTATAGCCCATTAATGGTTGTATACATGACTGTTACATATCTCTCTTACTTTGGTCTCTGTCCCATGTAATTACAAGAGTTTTATGTATGCTATATCTCATGGGACGACACCAGTGTACTCACTTTGGGGGTCATTACCTTTTTTAAACTATTATAGCTTAGCCTTTGATAATTTTGTTAAGTTTGTCTGGAGAATTAAGGAATGCAATTTGAATTACTCATTATCAGGATATTTTGAATTCTTGTGTCACTGAAACTTCACATGACTATTGACATTGTTGTCATTTTAACATTATCCAATATCAATGTGTTTTAATTGCAATTCATATACATAATGTTTAAAAGGCTATGATATGCCACACATTCTAGACATATCAGTACACAAAGACAATAATTGTTTGCAGTATATCTATAAACATGTGTTAAATCATAAGCTAAAATGTAATGACTTGTATCATTATGGCATGGTGGAATTTTAGGTTAGATAATTGTGCTACACTAATGCTGATAGGAATAGACATAAGAAAAGAATTACTTGAACAAAAGATAATAAGTTGTTTATACCTATTACATAAGAGACCTAAATTACCTTACAATGTTTTTGCTGTTTTTATATATATTCTACGTGAATTTGTAATTAACACACAATCAAACTTGACCGATAGCCTGGCGCAGGAATGTGAGGTCACCTGTCAGATGTGTATACATCCTGGTCTAATGACTTTCCTCAGAAGGTATACTATGGAGGATACTGTAGATGAGATCTCAGATGTTCATTTGTTATGAAATTGATCTGTTACCAAATTATGATATAATACAGTATACAATAGTGGCCTTCAGGGTCTTTCATATGTACCAGTTTCATGAATATTTATTGAATTTGGTTACAAGTACATGTCAGTATATCGTAAGATAAATTAAGGGAAGAATTTCTAGTGTTTTTTCCTCTGTATTTTTCCGAATAAACAAAACAATAAGCTAGAAAACAGTATTTTAGTCTGTGTATATGATTGGTTGATATGGCAGGCCAGATCTGAATTCATTTGCTCATATTTTATATATTAGCAAGGGAAGATGAGCTTAAAGTTGTCAAAACGTAGCATCATCAAGTTTCCTTTTATACAGTAGTTAGAATGATGTAATGACTTGCTGATACTCAGAAATGTGCACTACTATAGATATAGTGTGAATTATCAGTGTCAGCTACTTATATAGAAAAATAATGGAACTTGAAACATTCTGAAGAAGTGTAAAGTATCTGAAGATTTGATACGGAAGTGCTTATACTTTACAAATCAGAAGTGTTTCCAATTTCATTATTTAGACATCATCCATTAAGCCATTGCATGACAATGAACCGACCCATATCTATAACAGTTCATTAGATACACCAGCAAATACTATGTAAATTCTTATATTAAGCCCACCCCTTGAATTCGATTGAAAGGTTATACCTGTGTGTTGGATATGGGGTTTTTAGCTGGATAAATACAGTATTATATTAAGGAAATAAGTTTAGAATCCTATCAGGGTGGTAAGTGATCCATTTGTTTCAAAGTCATTGAACATGCATGTTTCGCCCATAATAGCTAATGTAGTGGTGAAACACCTGTGTTACTGTGATGTATCAATCTTTTGTAAATGACAGTGACTAGATATACAACTGTAGAATCGATTTAAGGTCACACTAGTTTACACTAGCATGCACCTGTATTTCCAGTCACTTCCAGTCATCAGAAAAAATATGAACTGATTTTTTTTTATAACAACAGCATACAGTAGACGAGGACACAAACATATAGTTGGGATTTTATGTACAGTTATAATCTACAGAAAATACAACAAGTACAAGATTGGTAAAGAATTGAACACAGCAAACAAGAGACAGGTGCCAAGGGCAGACAACTAAACACAAATACAAAGAAAAATAGAAACTAGAGACAAATACTAAAGATGCTGGAATGGCAGTCTTTTCTTGACTATTTAACAAAGTATTTTACAATAAACCAGAAACCTTTATTACCAGATCAAGTGAAGCCTGGTTTTATTTAGACAGAAGACAGATGGTGCCTGGGGTTACTATACATCTCATAAAGATATACTTGTGTGTATATCAACTGCCTGTAACAGGAATATACAAAAGGGTAGCTGCTATTATATATACAGGATATCTCTGTCAGGTTTCTCACAGAAAACATGTTTCTTGTCAAATGAAAAATTTAAAAATTCCCATATGATTATGTAGAAGATTACTGTCTTCTTACAAACATTGATAAAATATTCCAGCAGGATTTCCATGCAAACAGGTAGCTCTAATTTCTCAGGCATTGTGTTTTAGCTATTATTAAGATAAACACAGATCAGTCATACCCTATATATTTAGGTGTGGTACCTTTCAGGTGGATTTATTTCTCATAATATATGCAATTTAAAGATTGTAAACAGATAAACTCTTTATCATATAAAATTGCTAATTTTGTGTGGAAACTATTTTTGTTGAATTTGCCCATACTCTAAATCAACAGATATTTATGTCCAGAAAATTATAAACAGATAAATGTTGACATGGGTTATAGTACTTAGGGATCCTTTGACCATGATTTAACCATTCAATCCAGTGCCAACAAAAATGTCCATTTTTGGAAAATCAAGAAATTTGAATGCTACAAAAATAAATGAATTTACATAAATTATAATCCTAAGAAGTAAAAAGGATGGATATCAAACATTATATTCTGTACAATTATGCATATTTATCTAAGATGTTTGGTAACCTATATTTATTTCTGTGTAGTATAATCACCAACTTCTACTATATTTCAATTTCCTGTAATGATCCCCATCCAAGAGTCCTATACATAGAATGCAAGCTATTCAGTTTTGTGTAAAGTTACAAGCATTTGTCGCAATTTATTTAAAAGAATAAAATTAATCTTTTTGAACAATATATGTATGGCTAAGGGGCAGAGTTAATTGGTAGATCTGGAACTGGGGACACCAAGGTCGTTAATAACAGATTACGAACTGTTAACAGTGATCAGAGTTTATTTAAATGGTGCAATATTGAACAATATAACAATGCTAGAGATTGGAACACAAGCTAATGTGATTCAGAAAATGGTAACTGGAGACATCAGAATGGTGATACAGTTAGTATAGATCAATTATCAATCAGTGCACCTATCAGTCTGAATACCTGTATTAATACATTCCTGTGGTAATGTAAAATTCTTTCCCTTTTCCTAATCATACAAAATGAGTCATTGATGTGTCCTGGAAAAGATAACATTTCTCTACCAAAGGAAAGCTCTCTATTGACCAAGATTAAAACATGGACTAGGTCTACAGCTGTCAAATTAACATTCAGTACTGATTGCCATACTCTGCAGTAATCACAGTGTCCATCTCATTATACACACGTACAATTGGTAGGAAATTACATAGACACAGATATAAAGGTCTTAATATACATTGTACATGGCTACCATTCTAATGTAATAGGTGATATTTTGATAGTGTAAACATATTATATATCTGATTGAATCTCGACCAGCTTTAAATCGTAAGCTGTTTGGTGGATAGATCGTCCAGGTTTCCTTGCAATAGGTAGTAGCTCCTAGGGTGAACAACAGGGGAGGCACATTGCATATCATCCAGAGCAATTAGGGGAAGGTGTCTTCTCCAAAGACACAATGATGACAGCACAGACTGATTCATTTCTCAGCTTCCAGAGAAACACAAACAGCCACGCGTTAGAAGTGTCAAACCGTGCACCACCTCAGATCTTCACCTGAAATACATTGGCCAATGCTGATTGAATGTTTGATTGACAGGTTTTCCATCTCTGTTACTCCTCTCATGTTCGAGTATCATTTCACCAATAACCGTCAGTGTTCTAGTGACGTAGGCCAATGTTTAAACCAACTAAACTATCACAGCCCCTAAATCATAAACCCCACACTGGCAATAGTAAAGGCTAATGATGGCAATCAAGTGGTTGCCAAAAGCTACCCATTGAGTAGATTCTTGAGTCCCTGTAAAACATTTGTTTATTGTTCTGTACTCGATATCTTCTCTGACTATACAGTGTTTGCCTAAAACAAAAATGTAATTCTTTTAACATGTATCAGGTGATATTTTGATATGTTTGATATGGAAAATATATTTGTTTACCCAATGTAAAGTAGTTTGATTCAGACAGAGAAGTTATATTTAGTAATAAAGGAATTATTATCAGGTGTAGCCTATAGATTTAGATCTATATAAACAGGTCATAGTCAAACTTAAGAAATCAGGGGGTGTAGCCTATAGATTTAGATCTATATAAACAGGTCATAGTCAAACTTAAGAAATCAGGGGGTGTAGCCTATAGATTTAGATCTATATAAACAGGTCATAGTCAAACTTAAGAAATCAGGGGGTGTAGCCTATAGATTTAGATCTATATAAACAGGTCATAGTCAAACTTAAGAAATCAGGGGGTGTAGCCTATAGATTTAGATCTATATAAACAGGTCATAGTCAAACTTAAGAAATCAGGGGGTGTAGCCTATAGATTTAGATCTATATAAACAGGTCATAGTCAAACTTAAGAAATCAGGGGGTGTAGCCTATAGATTTAGATCTATATAAACAGGTCATAGTCAAACTTAAGAAATCAGGGGGTGTAGCCTATAGATTTAGATCTATATAAACAGGTCATAGTCAAACTTAAGAAATCAGGGGGTGTAGCCTATAGATTTAGATCTATATAAACAGGTCATAGTCAAACTTAAGAAATCAGGGGGTGTAGCCTATAGATTTAGATCTATATAAACAGGTCATAGTCAAACTTAAGAAATCAGGGGGTGTAGCCTATAGATTTAGATCTATATAAACAGGTCATAGTCAAACTTAAGAAATCAGGGGTTGTAGCCTATAGATTTTTATCTATATACAGGTCATAGTCAAACTTAAGAAATCAGGGGTTGTAGCCTATAGATTTTTATCTATATACAGGTCATAGTCAAACTTAAGAAATCAGGGGTTGTAGCCTATAGATTTAGATCTATATAAACAGGTCATAGTCAAACTTAAGAAATCAGGGGGTGTTGCCTACAGATTTGGATCTATATAATCAGGGGGTGTAGCCGAAAGATTTAGATCTATATACAGATCATAGTCAAACTTGAGAAATAGAGGTTGTAGCCTATAGATTTATATCTATATACAGATCATAGTCAAACTTAACAAATAGGTCCAACTGTAGACAATATAAAGTTGTCTCAAGTGTTTATAACATTTTTTATTAGGAGATATGGGGTATACCCATCAGTGTTGCATGTTTTGAGTATATTATGTACATGGATCAGGTTCCGGGATCCATGGTATTTTAGCCCTGTCTGGACGGGAGCAACATAGCTACTGCCAATGTGATCTATATGTAAATCACAAATGTTATGTTTCTGAATCATAGCCAGAGACGATGAGTCACATTTATTGATTGTTGTCAGTTAAAAAAGTGTGATTACATAGAAACAACAGAGAAAGCTATTGCTGCTGGGGTGTTAGTTTCTGTCCATCAGGCATTAATAGGTACATGTATATTTTATAATAGGGCATTTAAACTGTTCCCATGGGGAGAAGTTGTGTGAAAATCAATAGTATGTGTATTTTAAATATCATTTGGAGATGCAAAATTGAGTGCAGCAAAATTGCAAATTGCTGAAGATTAATGTATATGTTTTACAATACCTCACTCTGATAATACGATGTAGAATATAATCCATTAAGTCAATACAGGTGCTCATTTGATGCGTATTAACACTCTTTAAGTGCAGTTAGCTGTCTTTATTAGTCCAATATAGAGGTTTCTAGAATTCAGTTGATGCTAAAATATTAGTTTGATTGATTAGTTTTATGCCAGGTCTGTAAATTTTTAATGTCAAATGTTTGACAATAAAGGGAATTACACATAATTGAAAAAGGGAATTTTTTTTACAATGATTATATTTATAACTTGGTATCTGAGAGTTATTTCCCTTTGATTGGAGTAATGTAGCTCATGTTACAGATATATATGTTAAATTGCTGTCATCTTAATATCTACTTAGGTGGCTTAACATTTATACTGTCAGCCCTCTTGAACTGATTAGTTCATATTATTTCTGCTAATGCATTGGTTGAATTTTAAATTTTATTTTATAGAATTTTGAAAGAAGCTGTAATTGTATAAACTGAAGAACAATTGGAAAATCAATATTATTTTGGGCTTGATTGACTTGCATAGCAATGGTCCTATTCCTTGTGAGATTAAGGGAATTGACCCCTCACTTTTTAGGTCAGTAATTAAAATTTCAAACAAAGTTGAACTTCCAGATAATTTTTACAGTACAATTTTGTTTTCGGGATTTTTAGAGTTTGGAGTTTAATATATCCAAGGCAAGATTTAACTTATCATATATGTAATAGAAATCTATATTCTTATATTTTTTATTTCAGATGGAAGAGGTGATGGGAAGAAAAAGAAATTCAAACCTTTGGAGAGAATGTTTAAATTTTTTAAGAGTGGAAAGAAGCGTTCCAAGTCCAAGGAGAGGGATCCTAATATTGTTTCTGTGAAATCCAAGTCTACTAGTGCTTTACACAAGGAGGTTCCTCATGGGGAGGACGACGAAGAGGATGGCGGGTAATTATTGAGGGGCAGAGTATCCCTCAGATGGCAGGGTATCTCTCTTGGGAAGGATTGACATGTAATTATAGATGGGCAACAAAGAACGAAAGAAATACTCTAATGTGATATGGGAGACAAATGTTTTTCTGTGGCATCAGTAAACAGAAAGGATATGATGTTTGTATAAAACTTACAGAATGGCAACCTAAATACTGACTGTAAATATGTTAAAGTTTTATTTCTGTGTTTGAAGTTTAATGGCAGAAAGGTTTTATGTATATGAGGAAAGGAAACTAGGTTCATAGGTTTAATTTGATTGGAGCCATATGGACGTCTTGTATTGACGAGGCATATATAGATTCATAGACAAAGGTCAAGGTTCAAGGAAATAGATGTCTTGAATAAATCAACACTTTCATATACCGAAAAACTATAGTGATTTATAATTCCAATCAACATTTGTGTCTGGAAAGCAATTTAATTTTGATAGGTTATAATCTAGAGTAATCTGTAGTCTCAAAAGAACAAAACTGAGTAATCCAGAGATAAAGTGAGTGAAATTCCTTTGTAAACAAATTTTGGATGAGAGTTCAGGATAATAAAAATTAATGATAAAAATATTAGCCTGATAAAACTTCATTATGTTCCATGTGATAGACTAACAGCTGAATTACAAGGGACACAGTTTGTGTTTTGTAGATAACATTCATTTACACTTTGATAAATGCCATCGGTGATCAGGGGTTAGAATTCTGGAGTGAATCGATGTCTCTGTTAGCTATAGCAATACCTCTGATGAATTATAATTATTCTGTCAGTCAGGACTCCTCCTCGTCAGATGTTTTCTACATCATGATTAAAGAATCATTTGTGATAACCAGTGCAATACACATCAGGCTGACTGGCACATCATTAATAAATTGCACTCTAATGGCTTCCATAATTCAAGATCATAGTCTGATGATAAAAAACTGGGAGATTTGGTAATGGGTGCTTTAAGTAGGGATTCGGCTGTTTTAGGGTTTCAACCACAGGCTTTTGAGTTTCTAGATATGGGTCACCTCCATCTAATATTGATGATTTTTAAAGTGAAAAAGGCATAATGGAACAAATTGAATTATTTCACAAACATGTGATGTATCTGTTATTGAAGTAGCTTATTTTCAAATATTTTATTTTCATATTGAGGAAAAATTGTAAGGAAGAAGAAAATTAACCTTAATTTGAAATAAATAAGTTGTTGCTTGTAACAGTCCAAAATGACCCAATGACCTATATTTACTATTAAATGTACTGCATAGAAACTTCACCAAGGTTTTAATTGCATAAATATTAACCTTGAAGATCTTAAAACTTTTTGTGAGCATATTTTAAACAGGTCATATACTTTTAAGCAGTACCTTTCAATAAAGTATTATATTATCTGGTATGTATCGGTATGCATGGCCACTATAGAGTAAAAACATGTATATAATATAGGAATTTCACACTGAATGCTCAGACAAGCTGTTCCCTCCCTAAGGCCAGACAAATTATTGTTGTGTTGCCTGTTTCTAAACAATTATGCACAAAAAGATAAAACAAGGAAATTGAACTGATATTTCATAAGAATTTTTTAAAGAGATGAAATTGCACTCTCACTTTCAGATTATTTTTACAGGCATCAGGTATGAAACAAGTTGTGTTACCTGTGTCCAAACAACTAATGTATCTGCATCAATATGTAATCTTTAGTTAAATGTAGGGGTAATATATAATATTATGTACGTTACAAGCAAAGAAAAAAAAATTCTATGATGAAATTAAACAATTGAAAATATTTCTTGAACAGCCCATATTATGTTATTTTTTCTATATCACAGCTACTATTTTATTTCTTTGGTCCAACATAAATGTTTGTAAATGTGTACAACACCCTAGTTGTTTATTCATTGTCCTTTTCTGCTTTAATATTCCCAGGAGATGTGTACTTCTTAATGTTATAAATATTTCATTACCATGAATATCCATACATGGTAACTGTGGACTGTGATGTTTGTGGTATGGATTTTTAGTTCAGTCTGTTGCAGCTGACAAGAGGACATGAAGATATGTCACCACTAACACACACTTGTGTATACTGATTTTTACACAATTTGATGTACATATATCAGGCATGGATGTAGCTTTAAAACCTACAGATGTTCTTAAATATATCAAATTTTGTAAGATGCATCTGTTATGTTTTGACACGTATTTTGATTAAGGAATATAAGAACTGCGGAGAAGCCTGGAGAAAAATAATGAAGTAAAAAAAAATTGTGACAGGATTTTTCACAGGTTGTGCTCATTGGTGATTGTTACTTCATAAGATTGAACCAAATCTTATTTAGAATGGGAATTAGACTTTGAAACTGATATTTTTCTTCAACAGATTTCAGCGTGTGCCTCTCGGGGGAACTCGAAGTATATCAGAAGACAGTGTGTTTAATCCAGAGCAACGAGATCTGACAGGCATGCGCAAGACTGCAGTATCTATGGAGAATATCAAACAGGATTTTAGGGTAGGTATTTAGGGAGATGTGTAAATACACTACAGACTAAAGATTTTACAACAAATGGCAAAACAAAACCCATGATTTACATCAGATTGAGATATCTGGAGAACCCTAAAATACATACTTAAGGTCAAATTTGAGTACCTTGCCACATGTACTCGAGATCTTTTGACTACAGCTGGTACCATACAATGTAATACTTAAGATCTTCTGAGTGCCATGGTCTCCATTCTAAATGTAAAAGTGCATTAATATACTTGATATCTTAGAATTGTCATAGTAATCCTATGAGTATAATTGGAGTGCATGTTATAGATACCCATGGTGTTAGACTCCTTAATATTAAAATTATAAATTATATCATAGTATTAATACTCAGAATTTGAGTGTAATTTTATAGTATCAGTCCTCTGTAGATTTAAGGAATACCCTAAATAGTAAATATTGGTACCAGTATTTATTACACGAGAGCTATAAATACATATATTAAAAACCCTGATTCGTCTCATTGCTTCAAATTTGTAAACAAGTATCAAGTGTTATATATGATTTCAAACATGAAATTGAAATCTTATATTATATTATGATTATAAGTCATTGCATTGAGTGCATGGATTTTTTTAAATTAATCAAAAGTTGAAAATTGACAAAAATGGTATTACTAGAAATAATATTGACATTTCAATAGTTTACTACTGTAACACAAATAGCATATATTTTGTTTTAGGCATTGATTGTAGATTTGTGATATTAAAGATAAGAAGAAATGTATTTTGATTGGTTTAAAAATTAGTCATGAAGTGGAGATTGAGGCTTTTATTAGGACATGTGTGAAATGTTATATGTCCAACCCAAAATAACAAGACAGGCTTACATAGTGTGTTTTGAAAGTGTTGGTGTGTACATAATTTGTGAGTAGATGCTGCCCAGACATCAGCTATGTCCAGCATGTACCTGTATAATTTACCTGTAACACTACAAAGACATTAGTGTTAGATTCTTCTTCAGCCAACAGTTTCAGTAGAGTTACCTCCCTTAATATGCTGAGCATGTTCCTTGTTAAAACTAACATTACCTGTTGATTGTCTTTATTTGAATTGTCTGTGTTCTGCAACATTTATAGAAAAACATTAGAAGCGTGCCATTGTTTGCATGTATGCCGGGTTTTTGTTGAGCTTGCATGTGACCAATTACTGTGAAAGGGGTGTTTATGTTACTGTAACAATGAGATGGGTAATTTGTGTGTTTAAATGTTAATCACTACTCTTACAGACTGAATTGTTCAGTAAGTTACGGAAACGGCAAAGTACAATGTCGTCTGATGAAGATGAAGATGATTTTGGTTTCCTACAATCCACCCGTGTACCCTATGATGAGGTCATAACGAGGGGTCGACCGAAGGTATGACTTAGTCGGCCTCGGGGTTGGGCTTCAAGTGTGGCTTTATGTAGATCAGCTTTATAGATAGGTGTGACCTAGCTTTGATCTCATGTGTGTTATGATCACTAATGTCATACACAAACATCACATCACATTGTGTTTTACAGTCACCAGTCACTGCATATAGCTGTGATATGTTTCACATGTGTGTTGTCATCTTTTCTTTTAGAGTGTAGTATGCTGTGTTCACAAATGGATTAACTTTTGTAGTGGTGTAGGCCATTGCTGTTTTTTTTATTATCATTTTTTTCTAGGTTTGCTTGACTTGTTTTGATTCTACATTCCTTTACCTTAACTGGTGACTTTTTGTTGCCTTAATTTCTGTACCTGAACTGTGTTCTGTGTTATTTTGCCTTCCTGCATACCTGAACTAGAAAGTTTTGTTGCCTTCCTACACCTGAACTAGAGATTATTGTTGCCATCTTACATCTGAACAAGGGATTTTTGTTACCCTCCTACACCTGAATAAGAGAGTATTGTTGCCTTCTTACATCTGAACTGGAGATTTTTGTTGCCATCTTACATCTGAACTGGAGGATTAATGTTGCCTATCAGCATCCGAAGGGGACATTTGTTGCCGTCCATCATCTGTTAAGCGAGACATTGTTATTGTTGGCTTCCTGTATCTGAACTGGAGATTTATATTGTTGCTTTACTACATCTGTACACCTGAAGTAGCTTATTGTTGCCTTCTTACATCTGTGTATAGAGTTTTTGTTGCCTTCTTACATCTGTGTATAGAGTTTTTGTTGCCTTCTTACATCTGTGTATAGAGTTTTTGTTGCCTTCTTACATCTGTGTATAGAGTTTTTGCTGCCTTCCTACATCTGATCATGTGAGTTATTTCTGCCTTTCAGCCTTAGTTCTACCTCTGAACAAGTCCAGTATTGCTGATTTCCTTTTCCTGACTTAGAACTCCAAATTTGATTGTGGTGGCTTTAATTTCTACTTTTTTACTTTTATTTTGCTTATTCTTGAAAAAATGTTGATTTGCCTTAATTTACCTTAATCATAATATGAATTGATCAGTTAACAGAAGAAGAACAATTTGTTACGACCTTGATACTGGATGTCATGTGACATCACAGTGGTTGACATGGCAATCTGAAACTGTCATATCATTATACTGATGAACAATTAACACTGATCTGTCTAGAATTAATATCTTAATATGCTTGTTTTTGCTGCTTATGTTTTTATTTTCATTTTCCTGAAAAATTACTGCTTGGATTTTTGATGACAAGATCATTCAGATTTACAATATGAATAACTAGTGCTAGTGTTTAGTCTTTTAATATATCATACATCATGTGTTGATAATTGCTAGCAATATGGGGGTTGTAGCAAGCCTTTCGTGGATTTTTGCAAGTCATGTGAGTTATTGCTAGCATTGTGTGGCTCATTGCTTATTTATGTGTGAGTATTGGCTCGTGCTGGTTTAGTCATTGTGAAAGCCTTTCATTACTACCAGTGTTCATGTAAGTTTTTGAAACAGTTGGTTGATTTTCACAGATAGTTGCTTATGAATGTGTAGTAGTAATAACATCATAAAAAATTGTTCTCCGTAAAATGAGCTGTCTCAAAGTTACTAAAAAGTAGCCTTTTTTTCCAGTGTAATATTTTTATATAGAACACTGTTTAGTTCTAAATGCAGTTTCACTTTTGAGATGTTGAAATCACTACAGTTACTGTTCTTATAAGATGAATTTCATAAAGATCCATGCTAGTGTCAGATATGTCTTAACATTGTTTGTCTCTGTTGTATCATCTAGTATTTTCTGATACAAGTATTGTTTAGGTTGTCATGAAATATCTAATGGGCAATGTATTCTAGGTTATCATTAAGCTAATTTTGTCAGGTAGATTATTAATCTAGTTTTTAGTTAGTAATTTTGACATTCTTGTTCCTTGCAGATTATCTAAAAACATTTTGTTTTTAGATGGAACTTTCAGTTCAATAAAAAACAGTTTGAATTTATTGAAATTATCATTTCATCAGTTTTCCAATTTATAATTAACAAATGTTTCTATCCTAGTTTATAAGATATCAGGAATATTATTTCACCAGTAGTACTGTGAAATCATATATTTTCACTGAGCTCAAATTTCATGGTTCTTAAAAAGAATTTGAGGATACATCTTGCTTGCAGAATCCACTAGTACCATAATCCATGTCATTTTTTATCTGTTCATTGTTTGGTGGATTAACATAGACCATGAAATTAATGAAAATGACCCCCTCAGTCTCACAAATAAATAAATGGAAATACTAAGGAAGGTTACACAGACTTTTCCTTTATTTAATTGTAAACATGTGAAGTGATAGGCACTTGGAAATCAAAATCTTATTTGATAACAACATCGAGGCAAGGTGATAGTAGAGTATACTGTATAACTTTGTCCTATCTCTGATGTCCAGCTGGTACAAGTATAAAGGATCAAGGTCTACATATCGTACCTTCTCTAATTAGAGTGCTGCTAACTGTCCGACAAGTTAATCAAATGTATAGACAAATTATTTCTTTTTGACATTTACCCCTGATCATCAAACTTAAGGAGGCTGTGTCATTTTTGAAATGTCAAAAAATGTACAAGCTGCAAAACACTCTGTATTTTATCTAGTTTTTGTTCATTTTGGATGTTATTTAAATGCTTAGAGAAAAAGGGAAGAAATTAATAGTAACACCAATAAAGTCATATAAATAGGATACCTGGAATCTTTCTGCTTGTTTTATTGGGAGTTCACCATTACCCTACCGTCTCCAGTGTGGAGGTTCAGGGTACCATGCCTTTGACAGAGGTTATCAACATACTGCTGGTTGTAGTGAGGGTTTACCATTACCTTACCGTCTCCACGGGGTGGAGGTTCAGGGTACCATGTCTTTGACAGAGGTCATCAACATACTGCTGGTTGTAGTGGGAGTTCACCATTACCCTACCGTCTCAACGGTGTGGAGGTTCAGGGTACCATGTCTTTTCCAAAATGAGATCAAAACCCGATTCCCAAATGAGCTGGAAAAAGCCTGGTTACTTAACTCCATACAATTTGTCAAAGTGTTAGCTCGATTGATGTTTGTTTATATCACACTAAATCAGTACAACTTGGCCCACATTTATTCCTAGCAGTCAGTGAATATGCTGTGGTATCTCCAAGTCCTGGTTAACTTTTGGTGTATGTAAAGATGTAGGGTAAATAAACAGACAAGCATTCATGCTGGTGGACCTGTATTAATCTCAGAGTCAGAGATAAACACTCCTAATAGACTGACTTACATAGCATGTACTAAATGGTACATGCCTTTAGTAGGATTGAACGGGCTATCAAATGATTACTGTAACCCAAATTTGTATAGGTATAATTATCAGAAAACATGTAATATTAGAGGTCATGGTCAAGTTTTGGAAATTCAACTTTGTATAGGTATAATTATCAGAAAACAAGTAATATTAAAGGTCATTATCAAGTTAAAGTGACCTTTCCATGCCCCATCTTCAGATCTACTTACAGAATCAGTCATCTTTATCATCACAACCCTGTTTGCAGTTTAGCATTATAAATAGATTGTAGACTGACCATATTGGCACCTGACACTTCAACACTCTCTTGTCCTATTTAATCCTATTTTGGTGGATTGGTGATTTGTATGAAATCCTTTGTGTTCTTTATGTTATTATTGTTGATATTTAACATATTATTGAAAGTATTGAATTTACATAATGTATTTGCAGAAAGTTTATAATTTTATAAAATAAGGCTGTTAGCAAATGTTAGAAATTAGTGGAGGGTTTTTTCTGATAAATACTATATTAAGTGGGATTATGTAAATAGAAGCAAATTTCCACTTTTATAAATGGCCTTGATCAAACTATTTTATCAAAGTAAAACAGCCAGTACATGTATAGAATATGTTTAATTTTTTATGTGGACCTGTATGCCAAGAACTTCTGGTGTCAAAATATTGCATATTTATTGTCATCCATGAAATAAACACACATAAAGCCTGTATGTGATGCTATTTATAACCAAGTTGATATGTTTATTTACACATTTACTTTTATAGTTATATATACAAGTGTGAGTAGTTTACTTCTGTCGCCATGGCAATGACACTTTGGTGATTTTCATTGCTTGATAGAAAATCCTGTTATTATCATTTTCAAATAATGTCACATTCATCATAGTGATTTAGAAATTAGTTCCGAGAAATCCTATACCTTTATAAGATCAATATAAAAAATTGATATTATATGTGTAGAGTATCATCACTTATGAAACAATACATTATAGCAGGGCTAGTATATTAGTGACATTGATGACTGAATCTTATATCTTATAGCTGTCAAGTCTTATTGTAAATCAAGCCTTGATGACGGAGTGTCCAATAAACCTATCTGTTTTATATCTAGACAGAGTGATAGCAGTCCCTCAGTAGAACCTTGATCAACTCCTGTATTACATGTGATACACAGTGTAGATAGAGAGTCTCATGATCTGGATTCCAGTTGCATCAACATCATAACTTATAAACATGACCTTATTCAGTTTACTTGGCCTAATTTTTTTGACCTATTTAAATCAGTGACCTAATTTATAGCATTATCGTTGACCTAATGAACATAAATCTTATTAGATTAAGTCAAGTGACATTGGTTTCAATCACTGATTTCTAAGATAATGTCATGTCATGACATTCTTCTCTTATCACAAAAAACATGGCAGAGTTGTTTTAAGTACAATAGGAATGTGATATGTGCAGATTTTGATATAATTAGTGAGGATCTTGTAACTTCTATCAGACCTTTAGGAAAGATGGCATTGGTGAGGCAGGAAAACAGGAAACTCCTCTATCTACCAGGCAGGGTAACTATCTGATAAGTCAGCATGCTGATTTGGCTTATTTCATTGGATTGAGATGATGCATGCTTGATAAACAGGTGTACAACCCTTCCCAGATCTGTTTGTACATATGTAACCTACTACAAAAGGCTGGATTTAGCTCCAGCTCATTGTCATTTGATTGGCTTCACGGTTTGAGTACAGTCATTAATTGACTGGAGATTTTTGGTTAGAGTTGATATTCAAACTAGGTCTTTATAAGCAAAGATTTATACCTGGTGTTTATCAACAAGGTATAATTTAACATATAGATCTATATGTACTTACATAAATCACATGGCTTAGATGGATAATGGCTGTGAAATACTAGAGCTGAGAGGTATTAGGGTGGTATCATCACCAAGGCAACTGCCTCTCAATAGTGTGAGGGATGTGTTATTGATCAAGCCATTGGTAGAGGCATCTTAGTGCATGTAATGGAGTGACAGTTGTATAAGGATTGACAGTCTTTTGACATTTGTCTGGATTTTTTTTATTATTCTTGGACACAAAGTTGATATAAGACATCAATTTCACCATCTCTCTGGTTGCTGGTATTGTAGACGTTGAAAATCCCACACAGTTATCAGTGACAAAAGGTGTATATATACGCTCAGTAACCAGTACTGGTGTAGGACTGGTGGTAGCAGTGAGAACACTCACACTGACCGCTAACATTATTATTACTCTGTGGTATGTACTGCTGACCACTAGTTGATGACCATTGTAATGACCTAACTGGACCTCCACTGACCATACAAGCAAACATGGATGCCAAGGTTTGTGACCTCATATATATATATAATACTTTAGCAACAAAGCCTCTTGTTGGCCAAGAAGACAAACCTGAACTTAACCGAATTCATTTACTTTTGGCTCAAAATCTTTTGATAAACATTTGAATCCTTATAATTCCCAGGAATGTATTGGTTGTATACAATGTGACACCAGTGTGTGCTGGCAAATTTTCATCATGTCAACAGAAGTGTTGTTGAGTAAAGTACAACTTAATGTATGGTTAGTATAGGACATATGTTGATTATCTGACACCTGTGATATTTGTCTGTTTGTCACTAGTGATATGGTTACCATTGTAGGCTTTTCTACTGACTTAAATTCAATGGAAATAATATGAAAGTCCACCGACCTTACACTATAGATAACTCCTGAGAGGTCAAACAATCTACCTCAGGTAACGTGATTGGGTCATCTGATCGCACACATCAACCTGAAAGATAAACAGGTGAAATTGTTGATGAGACAGGGACAGCTATAATAAGAATGATCAGAACTACAAAGTAACAGATTTGATTTCTCTCCAGGTTCTTGTGATGGATAGTCATCGTATGTACCTTGTGAGTATCACTTTCTTACCTGACTTACTCTAGATTTTTCCATTAGACAATGCTCTTGGTTTTACATTTACATTTCTATCCTTTTAGTTAATACTTTACAATCATGTGTGCTGTTTTTTGACTGTCTGAAGTGTTGCTTTTAATTTTTGAGTGGTGGGAGTGCTGGGGATTGGTTCTGGAGTTACTTATGTATTGATGACAACATGGAGAACCATTCTTATTTGATGTGGATTAATAATATTGAAGCAATTTACTTAATCTAACAGTGTTTTGATCAGATACATTTTACTAAGCTTCTATATATGAATTTCCTGAGTTTTTTTTATATACAGGGCACTGATTGGTTATCCAAATTGATCAGACTAAAGCTAATTGGATGTTGATGAAGCCATGCTAGGTTTAACGGGACCATATACCAATTTCTTTGGATTCTCTTAGCGATATGACATAAGTAGCCTTTCTTGAAGGTGATACTATTTGTGTATTGAACTACTATGAAAACTGTATGGTATGGTCTTGTTCTGATAGTGGATGTTTCCAATTTGTATTCTACTCTTATATTTCCTTAGTGTCTACATTATAGAATTGGATGTTTGGTATTTATATACAAATAATTTTGAGAAAAAGAAATCCAATTTCTGGTCGCTAATCTATCTGGCCAAGAGCGTACATTTTGCGCTACTTGCAAGAGTATGTAACCACTGTCAAATTGGCCTGTATATGTAATGCTGATTCTCCTGTGTACAAAGTACTATTATTTAGCCTGCTATTAATTAGCCTGCAGGACCACATCATTAGATAATAGTACACTAGTATGCAGACTCTGTAGAACTGCCAGGAGATCATGCCATGCGTACACACATAGGTACTATTAATGTCTAGGTAGCAACTCTTTGAAATCGCATATAATTATCAGGTGGCTCACAGGGTAAAGTTATGTTCATTGGAGGGTAGGTTTCATCATTATGTGCATTTTCTAGAATTTGAAGGCCATTATGATATAAAAAGTGAAAAAAAATGTCTTTTTCTTTGCTCTATGTACCAGCTAAGTAGCATGCTAATTTACTTTATGAAGTCAGGGGAGTTAATCCTCATATCCACAGAATTATCACAGGAAAACAAAGCTTTATCACTTAACTCAATAATCAGCCCACCCATGAAAGAGACCCAGGCAGACCTTGTCTTCAGTTTTAAGATTCAAGTCAGTTTATCAACTGATATAGCTTATACAGCTCTACACAAGTTTGTAGAAAATGAAGCTTGAAATTAACTGTTCTATGAATGTGCTCACAATATCATGAAGAACACATTTAAACTCCTTTGTGTGTACTGTCTAATATCTTTGTCCAAATTTATAATCTTCGTTGCTTAGACTCATTTCTTCGGTTCTAACTGACTTTACTTATAAAAAGACTCCTACTTTCCCATTCCATATAATGTTTTTTGCTTATCAATGGTGAAGTTCAAAAAGTAAGATAAAGGTGTTGCTTTGAAGAACACTGCAATCAGTAGTAATGAGCTAGGGAGGTAGAGGATGATAAACAATCTCATGGTTATAATTACCATAGTTACGACACCAGTCCTCTGGTAGTTACGCCATACCTTTGTAATCTATGTATACCAAGAGAGAGCATCCTGTTGTAGATAGATAACACACCAGACATTCGGAGGGTGGGGGATTTATTGTTGTGTACCATACTTAGTGCTAGCAATTAGGGAATATTTTAGGTACTGTTTTCTGAATTACAATTACAGACATATTATTGGGTTATTTATAATGCTGTTGTCACTCCTATTCCTGAACACTTTATACTAATTGATCACTCACTGTCTTTTTAGTTCCAGTGATGTACAATGTAAATAGATATTTTTTTCTTTACTTGTTCTGCACTTCTACCTTTTTCACTTATAAGGACTTGAGGTATAGTTATATTTAATGAAATGTCTCCATGCAGTGTATGTGTTACAATGTGCATGTCAATATTTTCCAGATTTTCTTGCTCTCAACTCTACATTTATGTGTTATTACATGGTGACATGTGGCTTTTATATATATTCAATTTGCGTTACAAAATTCTAAATAGAAAAAACATCAGCTGTAAAAATGATGTTAAGTACACAAAAATGCCACCACATTACCAATAAGAGAAACTATCGTGCGACACTTCGAATGATATATGGTACATTATTACTGTTAGATATTATTCATATCATGTTGCATGGCTGGCTGTTTCACTGGGTATAAGTTAGTGATATGTGTATGTGAGCCTGACAGCTACACATCAGGATTGGGGTGGAATGCCAGGTTCAAGGATGTTGTAATGGCGTATATTACTATGAATGAACTCCTGGTGTGGCTCATGGAACCAATAGAAAGCCCCAGATGTTGGGAGTACAAGAAGCTCTAATTACCTTGTAATTGGTTGTTGTTTTACCACACCACCTACAGCTCCCTTCTACCATAGCCAATGTCTTCAGCCTACCCATTCCTCTAACTTCAGATTTTCTTTTTATTTATTTTTTTTACTAGCTTAATTTGTCATTGATCTCATCTCCCAAACAATGGCCTTCTTGAAAGAACTTCTTTTTTCTAAGTCATATCTCATCAAACTCAAGCTTCAAAGTTCTTATTTAAAGTCAAAGGTCAAAGGCCAAGGTCTCTCTTTATACATACAGAATCCTCAAACTATTCTATCATGGTAAGAATTTTAGCTAGATTTAAATTTTCTATAGACTTCTTATAGAAGTCTCTTGAATTTGTTCCTTTAGACTCTCTAGCTCAATCCTCTATTTTATTTTTAGATTTAATTTCGTAACTATTAATTTTGTGATATCATTCTCAATGAATATTTAATGGCAATGTTTTTTCGTTTACCTTAGAATTTGAATCTTACATTTGAAGTTAGCATATTTATGTGACTTAATTTTCTTGCGAGTTTTCATATACATACAAGTTGTAACAACACAAGAACTATGTTCATGAATATTTGCCATGGTTTACAGTAGTGACTGAATTAGATTAGGCATTGTTTCATTCATAAAATTAATTTGATATTTTTTAAACAGTAGAGATGATGTGGATATAGCTACAAATTGCTCTCATTGAACTTAAATATTATTATTATTAAATTGCTGACTTTGGACAGATTTCATTCATCACATCCTGTTGTTCCTGTCCTTCATCATACCTTCACTGATAACAGTTGACAGGCATACTCTGCTGTAATTTTCTACTCCCATTACAGCTAAATATTGACATTTTTGTTTGATCAGATTACTGTGTAGAACAGGATGAGTAAATTAAGTTTAAGTTGTGACCTTCAAGTCAAGGTCACAGAACTTCCTGTCTGTTAAATGTCAGCATTCCTGATAATAATTATGTATATATGATTGCTCCAGAAAATTGACATTATAACTTTTTTTTTGTCCTGAAAATGTGAATCATGGATAAGATGGGAGGTTCAGCCATCAAAAGTAGTAGGAGGGGACCTGTGGAACCAACCCCAACATGTATTAGTTGAACATATTAAAAACATCAATCTTATACTGGATATGTTTAAATGATTGTTTATGAATCATAAGATGGACGACATTTAGTACTTTCTAATTTAAGACTCCTTTTTGATGTGTTATTGTACAGTACACCATCTTAAACGTCAGCCATAACTGTCATTTATGTCTGAAATATTGAAAGCTTTGAATTTGTCTTGAAGTCTGAGTCACTGTAGGTAGGATGCTGTGACAGTGAGAGATGAGATTTTCTATGTCTGGAGGTCTATCAGCAGGCTTTTTTTATACTTTACTTACAATAACTACCGCTTTCTGAAATCACATGTTAAAACTATCTATAACTATGTATAATAATAACATTAATTTACATATCTAATGTTTTAAAAGTGTCATATAACCAAGTATTTCTTATTTGGAGTGACAGTTTTTTTGTCGTTATAAATTTCATTGAACTTGGATGTTTGTTGATCAAGGTGATATACAATGCTTGTCTGTTACTATGTAACTTGTAGACACAGTGTAGAATACTTCAGTACTGCACAACAGATGAGGTAATCCTGCCTTTTAACACCGAACAGCAGAAAATCGATGACATAAGACTGGGATGTAGACGTTTGTAAGGGTACATGTTTACAAATTGTTTCAGTAAAACAAAGAGGTTGTCAACAGGTACAGGAATGATTGGACACATACTCCACAACACTCAGTAATCTGTATCAGTCTTGTGTCAGTCTAAATCAGGAAGGAGATATATTTGTAGGACCAAATACAGTTCTAGATGTCTAGGGAAAACGAAAATAATCAATTAAGTGACCTTTCTGTTCGTACTTGTGCAGCTTCTGGAAGGTAAATTTCATAATGTGTTAATTCTTATTGAGGTAAAATAATTCTCTCTTTTTATGTTAACTTTTTTTTACAGATATATTTATTTGATTTCTATAGTTTTTTTTATCTAAGAGTCAATCTGTCCTTAGTCTGTATGTAAATATGAAGTCAGTGTGTCAGTCCTAGATCTGTGTGTCTGTCCTTAATTTTTATGTAAATACCAGGTCAGTGTCTTAGTCCTAGATCTCTTGTCAGAGGTAAGATCTGTATGTCAGTCTAAAATCTGTTAATGTATGCTAGGTACTTGTGTGCGTCCAAGATCTGCACTTCTTGTGTCAATCCAGTATTTAGGTGTCGGTGTGTTCATCCTTGATCTATGTATCAGTTCTGTATGTCTAGCCAAGATCTATGTGTCTGTCCTGAGATCTGACAGTGTGTCTTTTTATCAGTTCTGATCAGTGTGTCAGTCATAGATCTTTATGTTAGTTTAAGATTGATATGTCTGTCCAAGATCTATGTGTCTGTCCAAGACACTGTCAGTCTTAGATTTGGATGTTCATTTTACATCCATGTGTATGTCCTAAATATTTTGGTCTGTCCTAAATCTATGGATTAGGCCTAGATCCATGTTCTTTAGATCTGTATGTCAGTTTTGGATCTGTATGTCTGTCCTAGATTTATGTCTGTCCTTAATCTATTGGTCAGTCCTAGATCCATTTGTTCTAGATCTGTATGTCTGTCCTAGATTTATGTCCATCCTAAATCTGTTGGTCAGTCCTAGATCCATTTGTTCTAGATCTGTATGTCTGTCCTAGATTTATGTCCGTCCTAAATCTGTTGGTCAGTCCTAGATCCATTTATTCTAGATCTGTATGTCTGCTTCTTTGTATAGTCCTTCAAGATCTTCATATAAATTTCTGACAGATCAGTAATTCTCCAGACACAGTGCAATCTATATAAAAACAGAAATAAGATATATTTAAGGTTTCATGTTTTCGCCTTCAGTGCTTATGATAGGTTTCTGGGTGAAAAGTCATGTGTGAACTCTTCAGAAAAGAGGGAGGTCACCAGCTGGCTGTTGTGCTAATAGGTCAATGGTTTCTCCAATAAAGATAATCTCTAGCTATAAAAGGGCTGCCATATATGGCAATGTGGATCTCAGGTTGGTTAGGGTTTGTCAGCTTCGTTCTCCTGTCTCTGCATTCAATCGATCCTCTGTCCCACGTACATTGGATTGTTTTCAGTTTTAAGTCTGAAATCACCTCCTATACAAGGAACCAGCTTCATTATGAGTGTAACAACATAATATTTTTTTTTGTTAGCTTGATCCTTGTATCTTTATTCCAGTGTGTAGCCAGCTTTAAATCATCTTACGTGTATAATGTTATTGACTGGTCAGCTTATCATCTGTTTCAATTTGGTAAATTATTCTGTATACAATGTTGTGGACTTGTCAGTTTCCTCCCAGCCGCTGTAGCAACAGATGAGGGAGTGACTCATGATTACAGACTGGTCAAGAATATATTGTCACCATAATGAATTAAAAGAAGCCTGATTTCTGATGCTGGTATAAAAGACTTCAAGCAGCAGACCATTGTAGTAAACAATGCTATTGATTCGGATACAGAGGAAGGCTTGCTGTGGAGGAGACTTCATGATTGAACTAATAAAAGACCAGGCTCTGAGGACACTAATCATCTGTTTAATGCGATGGGCTGTAATTCTCCCTTAATGGTCCTGGTTCTTCTAGGTCAAATGAGTAAAACATTATTGTTTGGTCACATCTAGTTTGAGGTTTAATTTTTTACTTAACAATTTCCATTATCTACTGTATTCATTCCAAGAAGAAAAGTAACTTAGGCCCGTCTGAAATGTGCCAGGAGTATTGAAGCAGGAATCCAACTTGATTTTTACTCAAATCATAATGCTTTTTATTTCAACTTTTCGTGACTTTTGGTAATGACACATTGCTGTATATTCTTGAAAGGAAACCAAATCATCTCGTTTGCGTTATGTGTTCTTCCTGGTATAAATTTTAATTTGAATCTGATGTTGTAGTTAAATAAATTGTAAAGAAAATAGAAAAAATTATTCATCCTGATTTTAAAAATTATTTGCAGAAACCCTCAAATTAAAAAAAACTAACTTGATTTTCAATACAAATTAAGGATGTAAGGTTTGAAAATTGATGTCATCCTGTAAAATTTGGCCCTTTATAAATTTCCACTGATGTGTTAAAAAGAAGACCAGGTTATACTGCTGATTTATCATTTACGTGGTGACTGAATGTTCTGTTCAAATGGAATCGAGTGGGATGAAGCAATAAGTTTATAGACTTACATTTTAAACTGAAGTCCTTGTGAGCAGTAAATTATGTTTTCTATAGAGTTTTGTAAATGTTACAAGCCTAGTTATATACGTTTTATTATTAGTTTTCAATAGTGATCTCATTTATACTTTGTTTAGGCATACAATAAAGCTTCATTGATCAGAAAGATGGCAGTTTTTCTCTCTTGTACCATAAGACATAAACATCATATGCTACAGTATTCTTTATTGTGTTAATCACATTCTTGTGGCTTGGTTTGGAAATTCTGATCGATGGCAAAGCGAAATTGTTTTATTGATTCCGCTGAAATTAAATTTTGTCATGCTTTATGCCGTCATAGCTAAGCTGTATGATGATTAGTTGTGTGTACTATAACATGGCGTTGTCAACAATTGCCTTGGTATAAAGTACATCATACAATAAACATATCGGCATGGATCCATCACATCTACTGTCCCTATGGGCAGAGCTGTTTTGATAACTATTTACTGATGCATCAGTTAGGAGCGATATGGCAAAAGAAAAAGATATATATTTTCATATGTTGATGTGTAGTGGAGGTGGGAGAGATCGATTGGATCAAAGCTTTTTTACAAGTGAATATGATTCTAGGCCTCATCTGTAAAGAATATAGGATTTGGATGCATCACTGTCAGACCTGCATGGGTTATTTATTTTTTTTGCATTTTGCATTGTGTGTTGAGGGTGAATCATAAGGTATATATAAATAAACTAGATATATCTGAGGTTTTCATAATTGTAGTGACCATGTCAAAAGTAATATAACCAGGTTAACAGACATTAATGTTAGATTGTCAAGGTCACATCTCACAACAAAGTGTGGAAAGAAAACTCTGGATGTTGATCTGTGAATTAAGTTTAGGATTTCATCCAGATGTTATAGCTCACCAACACTGACATAGTAAAATTAAAAATGCTTGATTTCAAGCTGCAGTGTCCTGGAGACCAAAGATGGCTGCTTATGTACACTGAATACTTGAGAGTTGATGTAAAGTTGATATAGGGCGACTGGCTTCAAATAATAATGTTGTGTAATCTTAGTTTGTAATACAGGTTTAGTATGGATGTTGATGACCCAGACTACAAAAAGTAAAATTGTTTTATCATGGTTTCCAATACAAGTTTGTGAGGTTTGTTGGTGCATTAACTGACATAGCTAGGTGGAACAGATCAGGTGGGAGGTCGTTAGCTTTCATCATTAACATTCATGGTCCCTGCCATCCTACTTACCTGTAATCAAAGACTGGTGTCTTGATGTACTGGGTCCACTGGTGTGTAATGGTCAATAGGTTATCCATGTTCATGCATGTATCGCGCATTTAGATGTCAGCTTGATGTTTACTCTGACAGGGTTATGTTCTACAGTGACTGCAGTATATCAGTGTGTAAATCAGATCAGCTCTGTTTGGATATTTTTCATAGACAGAGTGTTCCGGATAAAATATCACATTAGTGTTGGAGTGTTTGGCTATCTCTGACTGGCACAGTGTGTAAGTATTTTCTTATTGGCAAGAATTGGATTCTGATTGGCTGTGTGAATGAATATCTTCTGATTAATGAAGTGATTAAATATCTTCTGATTGGTGAGTGATTGAATATCTGATTAGTGAGTGAAGTGATTAAATATCTTCACTAGTGAGTGATTGAATATCTTCTGATTAGTGAGTGATTGAATATCTTCTGATTAGTGAGTGAAGTGATTAAATATCTTCTGATTAGTGAGTGATTAAATATCTTCTGATTAGTGAAGTGATTAAATATCTCCTGATTAGTGAGTGATTAAATATCTTCTGATTAGTGAGTGAAGTGATTGAATATCTTCTGATTAGTGAGTGATTAAATATCTTCTGATTAGTGAGTGAAGTGATTAAATATCTTCTGATTAGTGAAGTGATTAAATATCTTCTGATTAGTGAGTGATTAAATATCTTCTGATTAGTGAGTGAAGTGATTAAATATCTTCACTAGTGAGTGATTGAATATCTTCTGATTAGTGAGTGATTAAATATCTTCTGATTAATGAAGTGATTAAATATCTTCTGATTAGTGAGTGATTGAATATCTTCTGATTAATGAAGTGATTAAATATCTTCTGATTAGTGAGTGATTAAATATCTTCTGATTAGTGAGTGATTAAATATCTTCTGATTAGTGAGTGATTAAATATCTTCTGATTAGTGAGTGATTAAATATCTTCTGATTAGTGAGTGATTAAATATCTTCACTAGTGAGTGATTGAATATCTTCTGATTAGTGAGTGATTGAATATCTTCTGATTAATGAAGTGATTGAATATCTTCTGATTAGTGAGTGATTGAATATCTTCTGATTAGTGAGTGATTAAATATCTTCTGATTAATGAAGTGATTGAATATCTTCTGATTAATGAAGTGATTGAATATCTTCTGATTAGTGAGTGATTAAATATCTTCTGATTAGTGAGTGATTAAATATCTTCTGATTAGTGAGTGATTGAATATCTTCTGATTAGTGAGTGATTGAATATCTTCTGATTAGTGAGTGATTAAATATCTTCTGATTAGTGAAGTGATTGAATATCTTCTGATTAGTGAGTGATTGAATATCTTCTGATTAGTGAGTGATTAAATATCTTCTGATGAGTGAGTGATTAAATATCTTCTGTGAAGTGAAGTGATTGATATCTTCTGATTAGTGAGTGAAGTGATTAAATATCTTCTGATTAGTGAGTGATTAAATATCTTCTGAATATGATTGAATATCTTCTGATTAGTGAGTGATTGAATATCTTCTGATTAATGATTTGAATATCTTCTGATTAGTGAAGTGATTAAATATCTTCTGATTAGTGAGTGATTAAATATCTTCTGATTAGTGAGTGATTAAATATCTTCTGATTAGTGAGTGATTGAATATCTTCTGATTATAGTGATTGATTATATCTTCTGATTAGTGAGTGATTAAATATCTTCTGATTAGTGAGTGATTGATTAGTGAGTGATTGAATATCTTCTGATTAGTGAGTGAAGTGATTAAATATCTTCTGATTAGTGAGTGATTAAATATCTTCTGATTAGTGAGTGAAGTGATTAAATATCTTCTGATTAGTGAGTGATTAAATATCTTCTGATTAGTGAGTGATTGAATATCTTCTGATTAGTGAGTGATTGAATATCTTCTGATTAGTGAGTGATTGAATATCTTCTGATTAGTGAGTGATTGAATATCTTCTGATTAATGAAGTGATTAAATATCTTCTGATTAGTGAGTGATTAAATATCTTCACTAGTGAGTGATTGAATATCTTCTGATTAATGAAGTGATTGAATATCTTCTGATTAATGAAGTGTGAGTGAAGTAAATATCTTCTGATTAGTGAGTGATTGAATATCTTCTGATTAGTGAGTGATTAAATATCTCCTGATTAGTGATTAAATATCTCCTGATTAGTGAGTGAAGTTGAATATCTTCTGATTAGTGAGTGATTAAATATCTTCTGATTAGTGAGTGATGATTAAATATCTTCTGATTAGTGAGTGATGATTAAATATCTTCTGATTAGTGAGTGATTAAATATCTTCTGATTAGTGAGTGATTAGATATCTTCTGATTAGTGAGTGATTAAATATCTTCTGATTAGTGAGTGATTGAATATCTTCTGATTAGTGAGTGAAGTGATTGAATATCTTCTGATTAGTGAAGTGATTAAATATCTTCTGATTAGTGAGTGATTAAATATCTTCTGATTAGTGAGTGATTAAATATCTTCTGATTAGTGAGTGATTAAATATCTTCTGATTAGTGAGTGAAGTGATTGAATATCTTCTGATTAGTGAAGTGATTAAATATCTTCTGATTAGTGAGTGATTAAATATCTTCTGATTAGATGATTAAATATCTTCTGATTAGATTGATTGAATATCTTCTGATTAGTGAGTGATTAAATATCTTCTGATTAGTGAGTGAGTGATTAAATATCTTCTGATTAGTGAGTGAAGTGATTAAATATCTTCTGATTAGTGAGTGATTAAATATCTTCTGATTAGTGAGTGATTAAATATCTTCTGATTAGTGAGTGATTAAATATCTTCTGATTAGTGAGTGATTAAATATCTCCTGATTAGTGAGTGATTAAATATCTTCTGATTAGTGAAGTGATTAAATATCTTCTGATTAGTGAAGTGATTAAATATCTTCTGATTAGTGAGTGAAGTGATTAAATATCTTCTGATTAGTGAGTGATTAAATATCTTCTGATTAGTGAGTGAAGTGATTAAATATCTCCTGATTAGTGAAGTGATTAAATATCTTCTGATTAGTGAGTGATTGAATATCTTCTGATTAGTGAGTGATTAAATATCTTCTGATTAGTGAGTGATTAAATATCTTCTGATTAGTGAGTGATTGAATATCTTCTGATTAGTGAGTGATTAAATATCTTCTGATTAGTGAGTGAAGTGATTAAATATCTTCTGATTAGTGAGTGATTAAATATCTTCTGATTAGTGAGTGATTGAATATCTTCTGATTAGTGAAGTGATTCTTCTGATTAGTGAGTGATTGAATATCTTCTGATTAGTGAGTGATTAAATATCTTCTGATGAGTGAGTGATTAAATATCTTCTGATTAGTGAGTGAAGTGATTGAATATCTTCTGATTAGTGAGTGAAGTGATTAAATATCTCCTGATTAGTGAGTGATTGAATATCTTCTGATTAGTGAGTGATTAAATATCTTCTGATTAGTGAAGTGATTAAATATCTTCTGATTAGTGAGTGATTAAATATCTTCTGATTAGTGAGTGAAGTGATTGAATATCTTCTGATTAGTGAAGTGATTGAATATCTTCTGATTAGTGAGTGATTAAATATCTTCTGATTAGTGAAGTGATTAAATATCTTCTGATTAGATGATTGAATATCTTCTGATTAGTGAGTGATTAAATATCTTCTGATTAGTGAGTGATTAAATATCTTCTGATCTTCTGATTGAGTGAAGTGATTAAATATCTTCTGATTAGTGAGTGAAGTGATTAAATATCTTCTGATTAGTGAGTGATTAAATATCTTCTGATTAGTGAAGTGATTAAATATCTTCTGATTAGTGAGTGATTAAATATCTTCTGATTAGTGAGTGATTAAATATCTTCTGATTAGTGAGTGAAGTGATTGAATATCTTCTGATTAGTGAGTGAAGTGATTAAATATCTCCTGATTAGTGAAGTGATTAAATATCTTCTGATTAGTGAAGTGATTAAATATCTTCTGATTAGTGAGTGAAGTGATTAAATATCTTCTGATTAGTGAGTGAAGTGATTAAATATCTTCTGATTAGTGAGTGATTAAATATCTTCTGATTAGTGAGTGAAGTGATTAAATATCTTCTGATTAGTGAGTGATTAAATATCTTCTGATTAGTGAGTGATTAAATATCTTCTGATTAGTGAGTGATTAAATATCTTCTGATGAGTGAGTGATTAAATATCTCCTGATTAGTGAGTGAAGTGTTTGGATATCTTTTGGTATGTGTAGTGGTGATTATGGTGGTGGTTGAATAACAGATTGGGTATGAGTATTTTCTATCTGGTACTGCTTTGTGTATTGTATTGTGATGGAGATTGTATACAGGTCTTGTTTTGGTTCTATGTTACCATTACTTGGAAGAGAATGTCATACCACTAGAATACACACTGCCTTCCTAATTTAGCTGGAGATACACTTCTGTCTATCGAGGAATCAGATTCAAGCTGCTGTGGCTGAAAGCAAGCTTACCTTATATCACACTGGCAATTTCTGTTCAGACAATATCAGTATTTAGTAGCACATTTACTTTCTGTACATGAATGTCTGATACTACCAGTCTCACTGTGCAGTAAATGTAGCCACACCCTGTCATCTGCAGGAATCAAAATCATGCCCTACGTTTTTGTAAACAATTGTTAGGGAAATTCTTACACTGGCTTATATCCCCTTGTGTGAATCTCTAGAATCAGACATATCAATGAAAGTGAATTGTTAAAGCTGAATTTTATTTATGTTTCTAATAATCTAGAGACAGGGGCCAGTCTATCTTGTTGTTATTAGTCTGACAGTTACTGGAAACATCCTCCTAATATATGTAAGTGGCACAAATTGTTTTGTCCCCATCCACCTATACCCCAGAACAGTTAGGACAGACTGTCAAGGAGATTGTGTTTATTTGGATGAGGATGAAGACCTGTTATTTAAGTACTTCACACTCATGTATATATACCAAACTGTAGGATTGGCTCACATCTGTATGAAAGGTAATATTTTCTTCAATATTTGTATTGTTGCAATAAACATTGTATATTATCTGTTAATGCATTATTTTACATTTCCTGATTATATAGTTACTTATATTACCTTGTAATTATTTCTAATTTCTTAGTCCAGTGTACTGTATTGTATCTGTTGTATAAATCTACAAAATACATTGTATCTGTTGTATAAATCTACAAGATAATTGTATCTGTTGTATAAATCTACACGATACATTGTATCTGTTGTATTAATCTACAGGATACATTGTATCTGTTGTATTTATCTACAAGATACATTGTATCTGTTGTATAAATCTACAAGATACATTGTATCTGTTGTATAAATCTACAGGATACATTGTATCTGTTGTATTAATCTACAAGATACATTGTATCTGTTGTATTAACCTACAAAATACATTGTATCTGTTGTATTTATCTATAGGATACATTGTATCTTGTATTTATCTACAGGATACATTGTATCTGTTGTATTAATCTACAGGATACATTGTATCTGTTGTATTAACCTACAAGATATTAGTGAATATCTCCTGATTAGTGAAGTGATTAAATATCATTGTATCTGTTGTATTAATCTACAAGATACATTGTATCTGTTGTATTTATCTACAGGATACATTGTATCTTGTATTTATCTACAGGATACATTGTATCTGTTGTATTAACCTACAAGATACATTGTATCTGTTGTATTTATCTACAGGATACATTGTATCTGTGTATTTATCTACAGGATACATTGTATCTGTTGTATAAATCTACAAGATACATTGTATCTGTTGTATAAATCTACAAGATACATTGTATCTGTTGTATTAATCTACAAGATACATTGTATCTGTTGTATTTATCTACAGGATACATTGTATCTTGTATTTATCTACAGGATACATTGTATCTGTTGTATTAACCTACAAGATACATTGTATCTGTTGTATTTATCTACAGGATACATTGTATCTTGTATTTATCTACAGATACATTGTATCTGTTGTATAAATCTACAAGATACATTGTATCTGTTGTATAAATCTACAAGATACATTGTATCTGTTGTATTAATCTACAAGATACATTGTATCTGTTGTATTTATCTACAGGATACATTGTATCTTGTATTTATCTACAGGATACATTGTATCTGTTGTATTAACCTACAAGATACATTGTATCTGTTGTATTTATCTACAGGATACATTGTATCTTGTATTTATCTACAGGATACATTGTATCTGTTGTATAAATCTACAAGATACATTGTATCTGTTGTATAAATCTACAAGATAATTGTATCTGTTGTATTAATCTACAAGATACATTGTATCTGTTGTATAAATCTACAAGATACATTGTATCTGTTGTATAAATCTACAAGATACATTGTATATGTTGTATTAATCTACAAGATAATTGTATCTGTTGTATTAATCTACAAGATACATTGTATCTATTGTATTAATCTACAAGATACATTGTATCTGTTGTATTAATCTACAAGATACATTGTATCTGATATATGACTACAGAATACTTTGTTGTTCTGAGTTACAGGATACCCTGTATCTGATGTATTACTACAGAATACTACGTTATATCTAGTGCCTGGTAAGGGATATAAAGACATTACACAGCCAAGTTTAATGGAGAAGTTAGAGGAATGGAAAACTACATGAGTGGATTTAAATATCAGTAATTTGCTATTCTATTGAAAGTCAGCAGTCAGATGAAATTGGAGCTGGAAGGTGTTTCCATGTAATTTGACTCTGTTATTACTTCTCAAGGCAGAATTAGGACATGAAGGGGCTACTATAATGGAACAAGGTGGTCATTGTAAATATTCACAGCTTCCTACCAGGAATAAACAGAGTGAACCATGAGTGACCAATGGGTGTTGTACTGACTTGACCAGAGATCATCATTATACATTGATTAGTGGTGTCACTGGTCATTATTTACTGACATAGGGTCCAGGTACCAGTTTAAAGTGTCACTGACAACAAGTGACCATTGTGGATATACAAAGGTTAGGGGAAACAAATAACAAGTCTCCTGGACACACAAAGGCCAGAACATGTGTTATGTGTCTATCCTTTTATAGGTAGCTTTGTTTCTATCCAAGTATTTCTCAACTTCATGAAAATAAATAATATTTTATATATCAAAGTCACAAGACATCATAGTTTTAAGTGTCAAGGTGTACAGTATGTTTTAAATGTTTCTTGTGATAAAATTACTGTCATAAAATGTCATTTGTTTGGCCTCACAAGCATTGACAAGTAATTGGAGAGGTTGTAATGTTGTAAGTCTTTGTGATTTAGGAAATACAATTACTGGTTAAGCTAACAGAGCTTTGGCTGAGGTAATTACAGGACAGAGAATATCATTGGTTATAATGATAGAGGTCAGTCCTAGATCAGATCTGCTGATAATATTATAGAAGCAGGTTAGTGATATCAGTATACCAGGGCTTTCATCAGAGATATGTAGCCAGGTTTTTCTACTCCTCAATTATCTATTGATTATGAGTTCAGCAAAACAATAATGGTATGTATATGTAAGGTGAGTTCTCAGGTGAGAATTATCTGTGTACTGTAAGAATTAGTAACGATCATTGGATGTATTGGCAGTGCTACAAGTCTAGGTCAATATATAATACACATACCCACAGGCCTACATGGTGAAACATTACATGTTTATGACCATATATGGGCAGGTTGGTATACTGATCACTTGAGGTGAAAACAGGCTGTTGTAATTGTTAATAATCAGTGACTGATTGTGTTTGATCAATGTCATCTACCTGCACAGGTAAGTGCCGTAGTAAGTCATGACCTGTTGTAGGGAATCAAAATACTACAGGTTCATATATATATAACACAGGACCTTCAGATCACATGTATGTTTTGATCAGAAACCTTTTGTGTATAGAAATATAGGCTTGAAGATGTATTACTTTGTATTCCTGTGGTGTAGAGTTGAGATAGGGCTGTGTGTATGAAGACTTCCTGGGCTGGACTGATGTGATACCACCAGGCCACAGGACTTATAAGACCGCCAGTGCTAAAACATGGCAAGGATTTATTGGTTAATAAGTTCTTCTATAAATTACTAACTCATGTTGAAGTATCAAACCACTTGTAGAGATTCACCTTGCTGATGATGAGTCAACTACTGTGAAGTTCACATGGAATCAGTGGAGGAGGTTTCTGCGGGGCATTGATTGGATGGTGTATCAAGCCGTGACTGTTGTTTATACCACACAGTAGTTACACCATGCTTGTAAATATTGAATAGTGAACTTCCACACACCAAAACACAATGTTAATTTCAGTTTGAAAACAAGATGCTATGGCTTTGATTGTGTCTGGGAAACTGTAATTTGACATCAGACAGAAATTTATTGTGACAGCTATGCTGTAGATTGGATTTAGTGGAGTTGGATGTACCACTTGTATTGTTCCAGTAATGGAGAAGAAACGAACTGTGGTGAAAATGGTAAACACATTCAGATGACCATCGTTTAACAAAGAATCAAAGATGGCTTTGTGAACTTAGTGGCCAAGTGGTGTAGTATCATTTGTGATATATTAGAATTATCAATCTTGCCCCTTGGCAGAAGATTAAAAGCAAGTTCTCAATGTTGTGTATGTTTTGTGTATGTACAAGATTAGGTTGTCTGTTATGTAAGTAGGCCTTGGAACACCTGTCTTGGACTGGACAAACGGGTAATGAATACATACACCAATCTGGCTGTTTGTGATAGTGAGATGATTCCTTACGTTGTATATTTGTGTTTTTCAGCCACCACCTGCTGAAGGGAAACCTGGCGGTCAGGACTCAAGCTTAGAAGCAGATTTGACTGAGGTAAGTAAAATACTGTCTACTTAGTCATCTGGGTGCTCTTTCCATAGCAATATAAATCAGGAATTTGTCAACAAAATTTTACAAGTCCTGTCATTCAAAAAATGTTCAAATTGTATTTGTTTTTTTCGATGTTTTCATTATTATATACACCATACTAAAAGCATTCAATTTTTTTCCTGAAATGCCTGCAAGAATTGAAGAACAATTTATGGTAGGCAAAATTTCTCTAGTATATACCAAATGATCTCCATAAAGAACACTTAAGTGGGCAAGACATCTAAATCAGTTAGTGTATCAGAAATCAGTCTGGAAAAAAATAGATTAAGACTCGATTGTTGAATAACATGGATATATTGATATTACAAGGTTTTACTGGATAATGATGGAAGTGTTACAAGGTTTTACTGGATAATGATGGCAGTATTACAAGGTTTTACTGGATAATGGTGGCAGTATTACAAGGTTTTACTGGATAATGATGGCAGTATTACAAGGTTTTACTGGATAATGGTGGCAGTATTACAAGGTTTTACTGGATAATGATGGCAATATTACAAGGTTTTACTGGATAATGGTGGCAGTATTACAAGGTTTTACTGGATAATGGTGGCAGTATTACAAGGTTTTACTGGATAATGATGGCAGTATTACAAGGTTTTACTGGATAATGATGGCAGTATTACAAGGTTTACTGGATAATGATGGAAGTGTTACAAGGTTTTACTGGATAATGATGGAAGTGTTACAAGGTTTTACTGGATAATGATGGCAGTATTACAAGGTTTTACTGGATAATGATGGCAGTATTACAAGGTTTTACTGGATAATGATGGCAGTATTACAAGGTTTTACTGGATAATGATGGCAGTATTACAAGGTTTTACTGGATAATGGTGGCAGTATTACAAGGTTTTACAGGATAATGGTGGCAGTATTACAAGGTTTTATAGGATAATGATGGAAGTGTTACAAGGTTTTACTGGATAATGGTGGCAGTATTACAAGGTTTTACTGGATAATGGTGGCAGTATTACAAGGTTTTATAGGATAATGATGGAAGTGTTACAAGGTTTTACTGGATAATGATGGCAGTATTACAAGGTTTTACTGGATAATGATGGCAGTATTACAAGGTTTTACTGGATAATGATGGCAGTGTTACAAGGTTTTACTGGATAATGGTGACATTGTTACAAGGTTTTACTGGATAATGATGGCAGTATTACAAGGTTTTACTGGATAATGATGGCAGTATTACAAGGTTTTACTGGATAATGATGGCAGTATTACAAGGTTTACTGGATAATGATGGCAGTATTACAAGGTTTTACTGGATAATGATGGCAGTATTACAAGGTTTTACTGGATAATGATGGCAGTGTTACAAGGTTTTACTGGATAATGATGGCAGTATTACAAGGTTTTACTGGATAATGATGGCAGTATTACAAGGTTTTACTGGATAATGATGGAAGTGTTACAAGGTTTTACTGGATAATGATGGCAGTATTACAAGGTTTTACAGGATAATGGGGTTTTACTGGATAATGATGGAAGTTACTGGATATGGGATAATGGTGGCAGTATTACAAGGTTTTATAGGATAATGATGGAAGTGTTACAAGGTTTTACTGGATAATGGTGGCAGTATTACAAGGTTTTACTGGATAATGGTGGCAGTATTACAAGGTTTTATAGGATAATGATGGAAGTGTTACAAGGTTTTACTGGATAATGATGGCAATATTACAAGGTTTTACTGGATAATGATGGCAGTATTACAAGGTTTTACTGGATAATGATGGCAGTATTACAAGGTTTTACTGGATAATGATGGCAGTATTACAAGGTTTTACTGGATAATGATGGCAGTATTACAAGGTTTTACTGGATAATGATGGCAATATTACAAGGTTTACTGGATAATGATGGCAGTATTACAAGGTTTTACTGGATAATGATGGCAGTATTACAAGGTTTTACTGGATAATGATGGCAGTATTACAAGGTTTACTGGATAATGATGGAAGTATTACAAGGTTTTACTGGATAATGATGGAAGTGTTACAAGGTTTTACTGGATAATGATGGCAATATTACAAGGTTTTACTGGATAATGATGGCAGTATTACAAGGTTTTACTGGATAATGATGGCAGTATTACAAGGTTTTACTGGATAATGGTGGCAGTATTACAAGGTTTTACAGGATAATGATGGCAGTATTACAAGGTTTTACTGGATAATGATGGCAGTATTACAAGGTTTTACTGGATAATAGTGGCAGTATTACAGTTTACCTGGACAAATGGAGAAAGTACAACATAGTTACACAAATTGCTAATGTTGTAATCACTTTTTGAGTATTTTTTACTGTTTACAAAAAGTTGAAGTGAGAGTAATATGATAAAGGGTAATTTTTCCTCCTACTTAAAGCAGAGAATCCATTCGAATGAATAGAGGCACATTTACTGGGATATTCATACCCACAGTATTAAGTGATAAAGAACAGAAGTTTAGTGGTGTGAATGATAACAGGTACTGTGTAAGTGAACAGAACTTGAACCTGTGTGGCTGGGTTTTGTAAAGTGGAGGAAAGATATTAGGAGATGGTGTGGTAGCTGATATCAATTAAGGATTTGATGTGGTTTTGTGGCCTTCTGGTGAAAGATAAAAATGTTTTAATTCCAAATTGAAAATAGGTATAAGATGGTTTTTTATCAAAAGCCCTTTTCTCTGCCAACATAATTTTATGGCTGACATGAATAAGCTAGGTAATATAACATTGTACGTCTGTTGTAATTTGTTCTCACAATTTCAGTGACCTAGTCCTTCTGGTTCTCCACTGTCATTATTATCACTAGCAACATATTATCCTTTACCATTATATAGTAATATCATTATACTCAAGAAACATAAGGATATTTTAAGAAGTATTTCCTAATAGTAGGAGACTTCAGTCTGTTAATAACTGTTTGCAGTGTACAGGACTCCAAATTTTGTAGGTTTTGGAAAACTGATTGAAAGCAGATGTCAGACAGAACTTGTCAAGTAATTATTTTATTCTTTTTTTTTCCCCAAAAAATGTCGAACTACCTTACTATGGAGATGTTTAAGCTAGATAGAGTAAGGCTGGGATTTTAATGGCTTCCCATAGGGTCAACAGACACAGAAGTACTACAATGGTCCCTCACATGTTTCAACTTGGGAGAATTTATGGTGCATTTGAGTTTCTGTTTCAAATTCACTGTAAATTCAAATAACCAGGTTATTTGGTATGTAAACTAAGGCATGTGGTTTACTTATACAGGCAGTTGTCCTAACCAGGCCATCCTATTCTACCCAGGACAGGCTGACCCACATACTTGCCAAGTTGTGCTATCTTTGGCAATGGCAAGTTGTCCTATCCTGGACGAGCTGTCCAACCCAGAGTAGGCTGTTGTGCCAAAAGCATACTGTCATATCTAGTGGAAACTTTCCTAATCAGACAACGTGACTGTCCTAGACAGGCAGACCTAAATACTGGGTAGACTGTTCTAACCATGGCCTACCTGGACAAGCTGTCCTACCAAGAGAAGGCAGTAGTACTCATAACAGACTCCCCTATATACTGATAGCAGGAAAGTCTATTGTACTCATGATAGGCAGTCCTACATTAGGAGACTATTGTACTCATAATAGGCAGTCCTACATTAGGAGGCTGTTGTATTATGGTAGACAGTCCTACATAAGGAGGCTATTGTACTCATGATGTAGACAGTCCTACATTAGGAGGCTGTTGTATTATGGTAGACAGTCCTACATTAGGAGGCTGTTGTATTATGGTAGACAGTCCTACATTAGGAGGCTGTTGTACTCATAATAGACAGTCCAACATTAGGAGGCTATTGTACTCATGATGCAGACTGTCCTACATTAGGAGGCTGTTGTATTATGGTAGACAGTCCTACATTAGGAGGCTGTTGTACTCATAATAGACAGTCCTACATTAGGAGGCTATTGTACTCATGATGTAGACTGTCCTACATTAGGAGGCTGTTGTATTATGGTAGACTGTCCTACATTAGGAGGCTGTTGTATTATGGTAGACTGTCCTACATTAGGAGGCTGTTGTACTCATAATAGACAGTCCAACATTAGGAGGCTATTGTACTCATGATGCAGACTGTCCTACATTAGGAGGCTGTTGTATTATGGTAGACAGTCCTACATTAGGAGGCTGTTGTACTCATAATAGACAGTCCTACATTAGGAGGCTATTGTACTCATGATGTAGACAGTCCTACATTAGGAGGCTTTTGTACTCATGATGTAGACAGTCCTACATTAGGAGGCTATTGTACTCATGATGTAGACAGTCCTACATTAGGAGGCTATTGTACTCATGATGTAGACAGTCCTACATTAGGAGGCTGTTGTATTATGGTAGACTGTCCTACATTAGGAGGCTGTTGTATTATGGTAGACAGTCCTACAAAGATCATGTTGTCCTACCCAAGACATATAAGTTGTTACAGTGAGTGTTACAGGGAGAGGTTTTCCTGTGCCCTAGGCACTGTATATGATTACATGGCAGAATTTGTTTTCATCACCAATGAATTCAAAATTCTATGAATTTTAATAGTAAATGTGATTCTTGAGGGTCTGTCAGTCTTTGAATTAATTTTTGAAAAGTGTTGATCTATCTCGTTAATATGATTGCTGATGTATTTTTTTTTTATATATATTGTAGGATGTTCTCTTCAACACCAGCTGGCAAGATTCTGTAGGAGGCACAAAATCGTCAAAGACTGCTAATTCTCCAGGTATGTAGTGCAATAACTAGGTGTTTTGTACACAACTTTTGGCAGCTGGTTTCACGGCGTTTCCTCTTATTACACAACTGTTTTTACATCAGGTACTCTGTAAGTTGTGGTTGGCTTGCTACCACTGTGGATAGCAACCTGTTATCATGATTATTCTCACACCATCCCTAAGTCCAGGAAAGGCCAATGCTTCCTGGCAGTTTCCTGTTAATATCCTTTTTATGGAATGATCACATTGGTGTATTGTGCTCTTGGAACCCTGTTGTCACAAGGTTTGCCAGCTTAATAACATGACTGTATCATTGTTTTAAAGTCTGGTTTGTATGTTTTTCTAAGATCTGTTCACCAAGATCTTCTGACATAGTCTGCACATCATTATGATAAGCATTTACAAACAAACAATTTAAAGACAACTGAAAAGTTTTATACTGTTAAACTAACAATGCTTCATATTTATAGAAATCTATGAGATATTGACTTATCCCACTTCTAGCCTAGAGGTCAGTCAGATTTACCTACTAAATGACCATTTAATAATCTGACCTGCTTTGTAGTCAGTAGATGTTGACGAGTCGATGGGCTGTTAATATCACCAATCTACCCAGGATCCTTTCCAATTAGGGAAGGCCAGAAATTAGTATAAACATGTTGATCATCATTTTACCATTAACGTTGGTTAAATTTTATCTTACAAACAAATCGACCAGAAATCTGAGACATAGAAATAGGGGTTAGTCCACTTCTAGTCACAGCAGTCTGAAACATCAGAATAGGGTGTATGTTACATTGACTGTAAATCACAGAAATTTGTGACATTAAAATATGGCATGATGTGGTATGTTGACCTCAAGTCACACAAATCCAGGACATTGGAATATGGTTTAATATTTATGTTGACCTGGAGTCACAGAAATCCATGACATCAGAATATGGAGTATGTCATGTTGACTTTTAATGAATTTGCTTGGATATTTTCAGTAACCCCAGTGAAAGATAATTGGTCATTATTTGTAATTATGTCTGGAATAAACAGCCCACATATAAAAAATAATATCAAAATCAGCTCCAGGTAAAGCTGTATATCATTGTACTAGACGTTCAACTGATATACATGTAAAACACTTCAGAGATTATTTGTTAAACCTTATACTGAAAAAAAGTAATACAAAGTACTAGGGAGATACTTATCAGTACCTTTTATTTCTTCCGTTAGTATCTGTTCTTGGATCACTCCATTAACGTTGGAAACTGTCGTAAGTCAGTCATGTGTGTGATTTTCCCATAGGACAGAATATTATCGATAGCATTAGATAACAGTTCTAAATGGATGTGTCTGTCATGTGATCAATATTCAAGTTTGCATTCTGATAGAAGTGTGACTCTAAATGTCTATCCAGGACCAGTTTTTCCCAAGATAAGGCTTCCGCGATCATTATGTAGGGGACTGGAAACTTAACAAGGGAGTTGATAAAATTTCCTGTGAACTGATCCGTGTACTGTGTCTATTCCAGTGTTTATCATAGCTGTTAAGTTTATACTCAATCTTCTCTCTTGTTGTTACTTCTCAGTATTTATGAATCCAGTCATTGATACAGACTGATGGTAAATAGTGTTTGCCATGGAAGTCCGCACAGAACATCAACAGACAGGAATAGTTGAAACAGAAAATGTATACTTTCACTTGTCCTTTCACTTTGACTTTTAATCCAATTTTCAAGTAAATAATTGTGTAACTAGATATGTGGATGTTTGAGTAACATCCATTTGGTAAGGCATGAGGAAATCCGGAAGCTGCAGCGACTTAAAAATAGTAGTGACAAAGTCTAGGCTGAGATGTTGTGGTTACTTTGGTGTCGCATTCCATGTGTGATTACTTGATAGATAATGTTTATTGTCTGATCTATCCAACATGCTTTTAATGAAAGGACACAAGCATACATGTTTGTACATGTAGTTATCAGCATACCTCATTTATCTATTTACATGTTTCTTCTCAAATATACAACTCACCTATTTTATCTTTAACTGCTTTTCTTTATTGTTTATTTTTAGAGAGAAAAATTTAAATAAATTATTTCAAAATAGATTACATTTTGAGAAAAGGTGTTTAATAATACTGTAAGACAGAGATATTGGGAAATCATTTTATAAAAGCATGGTACCTTGTGTGTTATTATATTGGTATAAACAAATGGCTTGTTTTCATCAGATGGTCAACATTACTGTGTAAATGGGAAACTGGTAGACTTGAGAGAGGAGCAGCAGAAAACCTCTGTGTGTGTTTGTCTGCAGGGACAATTTTTATTGGAGAGCATTTGTGTTACGATAATTACAGTCAGTGATGTAAACACTGACATCAGTCTTAATCAGGAAGCGATGGGGGTGATGGAAATGGCCGGGAGTGTCTCCTGGGCATATCTTAATCAATACCATTGTTATTCAAAAGATTTCATGAAACACAGATCATACATATTGAATGTACCCCAGGCTTTATAAGTTTGCATTCTACACAGCGTCTGTTGAATTTTGTCCTTGTCTTGCCATGAATGTGGTACAGAAGCATGACTAAGGTGTTACTTTTCCACGAGAGTCCAGATCCAATTGGAAAAAAGTTGCATATGAATCATTTTCTCAGGAAGTATCAATGCTGTAGTTACTAAATTTAGTATTAAGTTTAATTTTAGTCTTGTAAATTAAATGAGAATAAATAATGAGATTTGGCGTAATGAAAAGTAAATAAATCTTGTGTAGACCCGGCCATCTACCACAATCCAGGAGTAAGAAGAGAAATATGAATTGTAATTGTTTTATTCATTCAAAGAAGAAAAGTTATATAGAACCTTTCAAAACTTATTTACAAACTCTCATTTTGCACATGTTGTAAAGTGTATTTATGTCAAATACTTGAATGTACTCTTTAAAATTACAGATGACAGATATTGTTTTGTCACTTTCTAAAGTTAAATCCCAGTAAAGAAAATATTCAGAGAAATTTCTGGTCTTGTACAAGTACACAGTCACTTTTGTCAGTTGTCTGTTTATTAAAACTGAATTGAACTTCTCATTAAGTGGGTAGTTACAGGTGACTTACTTCATAGCTCATGGCACTATTCCTTCCCAGGCAGTCAATCTCTAAGGTGTAGAAATTAAATGTAAACACTTCACCTGGAAATGAGTAAATGAACAAGGTGTGTCATACTTTGTAATTGATATTCCCAATAGTATGTATTTTAGATAACTGTTACATAATTTATAAAAGTAATATTGACTCCACCTTTATGTACGAGGGCTTAAAGTTAAGGCATTTCGCACTTGGTTTATGTAATTATGGCCTATTATGGGAAATACTTAGTAAAGACTTTATCAAGTTTTGTTCAGAAATCTTATTTTGTGACATTCATGATCTTGTACATAGGCTTAAATTCCTAAATAACAAAAAGTACCTGGTATTTTAAAGTATTAACAGTTCTATTGTTGAAAAAGGGGTACATGTTAAATGACAGTGTCAGTTGCTGTGAACTACAAAGGAAGACATATTGATTATTTCTTTGTGATGATACTTTTTTTTCTGTTTGATTATTTAGAGTTTGTGTATATAAGTATGGGATTTAGACAGATTGAGTTTACCTGTAATTTTCCAGTCTGGTTGCATTAACTCACCTGTACACTGTTGTCAATACCATATACAACATACTTACCTGATTTTCTCCACAGGTGTTGTGATGGATATTGAAATTATGTTAAAATAAACAGATATTTTCTGACAATAGGTACGGCAGTCGACATGGATTTAAATGCTGTGAAGTTAGACACTAAGATGCTGGACAGTGAGGCTGCTAAACACAAGATTTCTGTCAAACCAAGGTCGCGTCGGGCATCCAGTCAACGTGCCAGGACGGTAAGTGATTCCCACTCTCAATACAAGGCATTTAGAAGGTACAGAATATTTATTGTGGCATGCTAAGTTACACAAGGACAATTTCTTTTCTGCAATATGCAATTTCTTTGAATGACAGTTCATTAGAAACTGATATGTGGGTTTTAGTTTTCATTGATTTTTGAGACTTAATATTACTTACTTTTTTATCGCGAGTGTAAACTTAGCAGTCCTGTACTGAAATAAGGACTTTCAGAGAATATCGCAAGTGTAGACTTAGCAGTCCTGTACTGAAATTAGGACTTTCAGAGAATATTGCAAGTGTAGACTTAGCAGTCCTGTACTGATATTAGGACTTTCAGGGAATATTGTAATTGTAGACCTAGCAGTCCTGTACTGAAATTACAACTTTCAGGGAATATTGTAATAGTAGACCTAGCAGTCCTGTACTGAAATTAGGACTTTCAGGGAATATTGTAATAGTAGACCTAGCAGTCCTGTACTGAAATTACAACTTTCAGGGAATATTGTAATAGTAGACCTAGCAGTCCTGTACTGAAATTAGGACTTTCAGGGAATATTGTAATTGTAGACTTAGCAGTCCTGTACTGATATTAGGACTTTCGGGGAATATTGTAAGTGTAGACCTAGCAGTCCTGTACTGAAATTTGGACTTTCGGGGAATATTGTAAGTGTAGACCTAGCAGTCCTGTACTGATTACTTACAACCATGTTGATCATTCCCTGACACATCAGGATTTCTGAGGGTACTGTTGTTAAGTTTACAAACTTAATGTATTCAATGATAGGCATTATATGGTGTTAAATTCCAGTTTAATCTGTGGTCATGTTATTTCCTTTTGTGTGTGTTGGGTAGGAGGGGAGCCTTAAGCCTAATAAATTAGGTTAATTTCAAATAATTTGAGGACATTGCGAAATTGCATTGATACAGTAATGACAAAATTAAATCTGTATATATAAATATAAATCAGATGTATTCACATCTTATTTGATAAAAAAAAACATGTTTTGTATTTATTGTAACTTTTACTCATAGATTGTTTTATTCATTAAGCAACAGAAAGAGACATTATCTGATAATTTAATTTCCAATCTTAAACAGAAACCATCAGGTGGAGCAAGTGCTTTGCCACTTCTGAAGGAGGAATCTCCACCTAAGGAAGTTGCATCACCAGTAGAAACAGTAGCAGCACCACTGGAAGATCAGAAACCAGTGGAGCCAAAGCCTACCAAAGAACAGGTCAAGGTCATTGATGTAGAAGCCAAGGTTGCTCCAGTGGAGAGCACTTCAACCAAACCAGAAGAACAGGAACCTGTGATTACTATCAAGGATAATAAAACTAGTATCCAGATCGTAGGTGTGTACAGCGATATGTGAACTACAAAACATTTACACTTCCAGTAGATTGAATATACCAAACTTTTTATATGGTTGTCAAGTTTTTAAATTAATTTAGGACAATTCATACAAACTTGGAAATCTTTTAAATGGTTTTGATATACCTATTAGTATTCATTAATTCTGTTCATAACCAGTTCTGTTTAGTCAAGATCACAAAAATGTGCTGTTTGTTTCTAGGTAAGGATAAGCCTAATGCTGAAGTCCAGACAGTTAGTCCGTCATTGGAGGCGGACACTGGAGGAAGCCCTAGCAAGCGATGGAGCATGACAGAGAGTGATAAGGACAAAATGCCTGGTCTTCCTGTCAGTCCTGTGGCTCTGGGTGCTGTCAAACTCAGAACCAGGCCTCGTCCTAAGAGTCTGATTGAGCCCCCACAACTTCCTCAGCCCAGTGGGGATGAACTGGCTAAGGCTTTCAATAAACGCCTGTCTGTTCGAAAGGAAAGAACAAATGATGAATTCTCAGAAGATTTCTTGGAAGTTAAAAAGGAATCAGTTGATGTAACACCAGTTGTGCAGCCATCTGATGGCAAAAAGACATCACCTACAGGTGCTGCCCCTTCAACAGGGGGAATAACTTACGTGTTGAAGAAGGAACCCTTAAGAAAGACATCATCATCAGAGAGTGCTAAAACTCCGCAGTTGAAGGCAGTTTCTGAGGAGCCAAATAAAGATGACCAGTCAAAGCCCAAGCCGACTGAAACTGAAGCAGAATCTGTGAGAGTTGAAGTGCCCAAGAAAGACATTGTACCTCCTTCTGTACAGGAAAAAAGTAAATCTTTGTCAAACAAATTGGCTTCACCGCGCGAAGAGTATAGGTTGAAAAGACAGTCCCGCAGTAAGACGTTGCCTGTGCAACCAGTTTCACAGGAGTTCTTGGATGAAAAGGCTAATGAGAATGCTGCAGCTACCAGTAATTTAAGCCAAAGTGTAAAACAGGAAGCTTCAGACAATAAAACAGACATGCTGTCTTCTTCTCTGTCTAAAAAGCCAGAGCCAAAACGTTCATCTTTGAAAGAGACAAGTAATGCTGCTGAACCTTCATGGTTTGCTTTGGCCAGGCGGAAACAGGCTGACTCAGAAAAAGAAGAAACCAGTGATACAAAGAAGGAAAATTCACCACCTGTTGGGGCTAAAGTTAACCCATTACCATCCTATGCAGGAGCCAAAACAACCCCTTTACAATCCTCAATAGGGGCTAAACCTACACCATCACAATCCTCTGTGGGAGCTACACCTACACCTTCACAGTCCTCTGTGGGGGCAAAACCTACACCTTCAAAGTCCTCTGTGGGGGCTAAGCCTACACCTTCACAGTCCTCAATAGGGGCTAAACCTACACCTGCACAATCCTCTGTAGGTGTTAAGCCTGCCCCTGTATCAGCAGGGGAAAAGCCTTCTCCAGGACAATCATCAATAGGAACAAAAACAAACCCTTTGGCGGGTAAAAAACCAAGCCCTACAGATACTACAAATACCTCTAGTGCTACCAAGGAGGGGTCAGTACGGAGCTTTAGAGACAAAATGGCTGAAAAGTCTGAGAGTGCCCCCTTTAACAGGGGCAGTGTTAAATCCTCAGGGGTCTCTAGTAAGGAAGAAAAGGAGAAAATAAATGGGAACAAAAAAGCTCCTGAAACAAAGAAGGAACCAGAACCTGTACAAAGGACACTGTCAAATAGATCAAAGTTTGAAGCAAAGAGTTCTACAACTGGCAGTGGTAGTCAAGCATCAATGTCTTCCTCGTCTTCTTCAACTTCTTCTGTTCCAGCATGGAAAGCAAATTTGGCGAAGAAGAAGGAAAAGGAACCACAAATCAAAATAGAAATCATTGAAAAGAAAACTGAGAAACCAGTTATTCCAAAGAAACCTACCAAGGCCTTGGAGGAGGTAAGTGATTTCTATACATACACACTTGTCATTGGCTTTCTGTGGCAAATAGAACTCAAAAAATCAAAGACATGTTTATAAATACCCCCAAAAAATGTTACTTGACACTTTTACATTCCTTAGGTCATTGTCAATGTCAAGGTCAGTGTATAAAGTCAAATGTGAAGTCCAGCTTGATAATTTCTTGTCCCAGGCTTAACTTTACCATTGTTGCTTTGAATGAAAGTAGTAAAATGCAAAACAAGTATGGGTCATTGTCTGAGCTCAGATTCAGAATTCAGATTTCAGAAACATTTTTATCGTTACAGAGATCTGTATGAAATTTCACATACATTGTTTCTGTATTTTGTTCTGCATGTCACTCTCATTGATCTCAAGGTCATGGTCAGGGGTCATATTTGGCTGAATAAGTTCAACACATCTGTATGATACTTTTTTACAATCACTGAGACAAAAGGGATCATCAGATCTGACAAAATATGCTCCTATTACATGTGATTGTCCATTTAATTAAATTGTGATTTTGAAAACAATTAAGATAATATTTTGATATTTTGTCAATTTACTGTTGTTACAATAGCAATTTTCAAAGTCTGCAGAATGTCTATGCTTATGTGAAGCCGCTTTATAAATTTGGCTGATTTTACAACTTAGTTTTGCCTGTGGTTTGTCTTAGCTATTCAGCGTCCATAGTTAAGAACTTTCTGCTCTTTTATGATGGGGATTCAAGATGTGTGAAACAAAAATACCTGAAAATATTAGATAAGATATTAAGTGTTGAAATATATGCTGTATACACACAGGAAAACCTCTAATTAGAATCTGGAAAAAGATTTCCTTACTGAAAGCTATAATGTTTAAGTTCTGATATGGGGTAGTCGTCTCAAACAAATTCCTTAATTGATAGCTTAGTTATTTATCATAATAAAAAAGAAAAAAAATGTGAATATTATACAACAGGCTTAAAAACTAATTAATTTCAATTGCTGCAGGACAGATCCCATAGGACATGTAAGTAGTGTATCCGCGTGGCATGCTGCCAGATCCCCTGTTTTACTACCCCACTTTTGCTACTCTAGGGTATGGGTTAAAATTAAATGAACTTTGAAGATACAAATATTATATCGTATCCAGAACTCTATAACTTGGGTATTGCCAGAGTTTAACCATAGGATCAGTAGCTCCAGTTGGGAGCATGTAATTCCTCCATATCACATTTACTCCTACACTCATGCATTTGGCACAGAGGAAGGCTAATTGATTTCATTTACATTTGTATCATGAAAGGATTTTAAACTGCAGTAAAGAAATTAATGTTTATTGAGAAATGAATCTGTCTCGAATCCTCTACAACACAGTCAGGGATTGATCATTAGTTTAAGAAAACCAAGGGAAACTACTCCCAAGAATCCATAAAACATCTACTGACTACATAACAGAGTTATGATTGAGGAAAATAAATTGGGTTGTGTAACATGTATGTGTAAAAATTTGCCCTTGTTTCCTTTCCTTGTTTTTATTGCTGATGTTTTGTTGTGATTCTTTATTCATTATGTGCATGTCTCAATAATATTTGTGTTTCAGTTATGTCAAACTCTCTGTCTTATATGTCAAGAGTTTTAGGTGTGGGAGGATTGGAGTAGGGATATAAAATGGGAAATAGGGGGGAGAATGTTTATCCAGGAAAATGGAGGGTTTTCATTACCTTTTTTCTTCCAAAATGTTAGCAGTTTTTCTGATACCATATGCATGCTGATTTTTTATTTTGATATTGTATATCCTTTTAATGACAGTTTCTATATTTTTCAGCTATCTGTGTAAAAAAACCTCTTTTTGTTTTCATAGATATTGTAAAAGGAATTATTTATCTCAAATTAGCTAATTAGGGTTTGTATTCTAGATCATAGAGTTAGAAAGGAACATCTGGGTTTGTTTGGACTAAACATAAAACAATACAGTCAAAAAGGAAATTATTTGATTAAATATCCGTGTAAATTAAAGAAAATGGACAAAAGATAAAAAATGTCTTGTTGGATTTTCCTAATCATAACAATCAAACACTAATATACTGGTACACAATTGTACATAGGAAACATTGAGTAACATCTAATTAGGAGTAAAATGTTACATTAGTATGTTTATTACTTACTGAACAAGCACGAGGAATGATTGAGATTGACATGTTGCAGCTATTGGAACTTGTCACAGACCTAGAACATCAATGTGTTGATGACAGCATATTTTTGTTGTTACAGAACGTGATACTACGAGACAAGCCAGTGGTGGACAAGTGCAGTGACAAGAGACAGTCCAAGGTTCTTGATATGGTTAAGAGTTTCCAGAAACTTGAGGTCAGCTGATGTAGAAAACATTTCAGAGATTAATTAGCAAAGTCTGCCTCTGAGCAGTTAACACAAACTGACCTCCCTCAAGGCTGAACCACTTACTTCCCCTGGTACACTTAACTCCCTGGAGGATGTTAACCGCCATGTTAGTTTGGGGACAATATATTACCTGTGAAGAGGAAAATGATGTGTTGAAGACTATACTGATACATGTGATGTCTGGGAAAAAGAATACACTTCTCATCCAAAATTAAGCTTAAAAGCTTCCATTTTCTTTTCAGATAGTGAAAGTAATGATATGCTTACCTCCCCATAGCATTGGGTGAGCTTACCTCCCCTTACAATGTGATGTAAGCATATACCTCCCCTTGCATGGTGCTGAGCTGACTACCCCTTCCTCAGACCATGAACACTTATAAGTAAGTGATGATCAGCACACCAGGACATTAGACTAAACTACTGCAAATTATTTACAACTACAGCTATTTACCGTTACAATGATCCAGATTGTTTTGTGCCAGCTTTTAGTGTTAAAGGAAATTTAGTGTCGTCTGCTTTTTATTTTGAAACTTAGGGAACATTGACTTGGATGATCATGAAATGTTTAAAGCATGATTGATATTGTTATGAAAAAATTGTTTAAAATTCATCAATATTTGATTATGTCAGTAAAACGCATCAAAAAAGTGATTGAGTCAACAACTGTTAAGGATATCAGATAATACCATTATTATTTGTCATGACAACACAAGATAAATGACCCAGTCTGGGCATTTTGATGCATTTATACATTATTGTCATAGCTGCCACCACTGTATCATAGAAACTGGTATACTGACTTTGTGTCTTGCATTTTGGGTCATTCCATATTGGTTGATATCGCAAATCATGTGAGGTATCTGAAAATTGTGTAAAATAAGCTTTAGAATGAACGTGTTAATTATCTTGAGTGATCAGTGATTACAAAAATCAAATTCTTTTGGAAGCAAGTCCTGCATATAAAAATTGATTTCTGCTGTCAGAATTGTTTTGTGAACAAGTTGATGAGATGTCCAAATAAGAGAAATTTTGTACCGAATATTGAGGAAAGGTAATGATATGTAAATGTCAGTTTATATATACATTGTATTTATTCTTTATTATTATCAAGTGTAATCATATGTAAACATGTTCCTTCTAACTATATGAATTTTAATTTATGCCTTCTTTAATTTACTGTAAATGGAAAAATCCAAACCAATCTTTTTATCTACAATTAGGTAAATATTGGTTTACAAAATGTTAAATGAAAAAATAAAAAGGCATTTTTTTGCTCACCTGAATATTTCCTGATAGAAAAGAAGTCTGAGCTTGTTGGTGTTGAATATATAGAAGAACCAAATATAAATTAACAGTTAAGATCATTCTTGTTGGCCTGGATGGAAGCATTCAAGGGAATACCTGGGGGGAAAACCACATGGTTGGACATTGGTTCTGGGAATCTAACCGCCACGCCTCAGTGAAAGGCAAGTACATTACCACTGCACCGTCCAACCACCAACAAGAAGAGCTATCGCTCTGCTGGCATTATAATCAATATTGGATTGATTGGTATCTAACAAATCATTAAAATTGTTTGTTTCTAAAGTGCAATATATATAGCTATATAAGATGTGTTAATTGTAGTATAAAGGTAGTCATTAATCACCTAAGTTTTTGTGTATATGTAGACTTATTTTAGCTATATAATACCGTCAGTAATGTTATCACTCACTAGAAGGTAGTCATGGGTAGGCACAATTTTCTTCTTACGTTATACACATAGGAATCAGATTAATTTTAATCATCATATGCATTATTGAGAAAATGCAAAGATCTATTTTCTCATAGGATAAAGTCTTAATTTAATTGGTTGACAGATGAGGGTAATCACTTAAGCAATGTGATGGAAGAAAAGGTTTATAAATCAGTGAGTATTGGAAAAAGACATTGATATTTTACTTTGCACAAATATTATGCTTTATTTGGCTATAGGTTCTTGATGGATTTGACCGCCAGTGAAATGTAAGACCTGTGTTGATTTATGAGAAATGTTAGTCTAAGCTAAGAAGCAAAGAACATCCATTTTGTAAATATATTTATGTTATTAGATATTAAAACATTATAAAATTTTAACATTAGTCATTCATTCATGAATCAATGACCAAACCCATAACAGATACAGTAGAAATCAATGGAACGTTAATTAATGTGAAAGCTAAATTAGGATTTAAGATCTAAACTGCTTACATTATCTAAATTAGTAGGTCCAACAGGTACCAGGGCAGTGATGTTTTTAGAAACGGTCATAAAAGCATACATGCTTATTGGAATTATTGTTGACATTCTTGTCAAGTTTTGCAGTACATATATTGTACTTGTTTGTTTCATATTTTCCTGTAGATCTCAAAAAACGGCTTCGTACATATCAAGACGAGCAATTTTTGCTTTTGTTTTTTTTTAAGATTGAAGAAAATCAGGTGTTTGTTAGTATCTATGTTCCAAAGACATCCCGTTCCTGTTTATAGGTATGACCAATTCTATATAGTCCTTCATTACCTGTAAGTTTAGCTGTGTGTAAATACAGGCCCTGTCCTTTTCGGATAGGAAGTTTTGAGTACAGCTTGAGAAAAGCACTTTTTATGAAGGCCATAATTTTATTTTGGTCGTTTTGAGTACAATTCTTCATTAGAGGTCTCTCTCCTGATTTCCATGTCAGAAGGGAATTTGTACATTATCAAGACCTTGTGAACTTACTTTTGTACAGTTAACTATACCACAGCTTGCCAAAACTCTACCATTTCATAATGGATAGTTGGGTAGTATGAAAAGGCATTACAGCTACATGTAGATGACATCATTTATTTATTACAATTAGGTTAGGCCTGTGTTTGAAGGATTTGATTGTCTTAGTTTTAAGTGTGTATTTTTGTTAAAAATTGTATATTAGTGATTTGAAAGGAAAACTTTACAGAATCAAAATTTGAAGGTATATTCTGTGTACAAGTGCTACAAACATATTATTTAACAACATATTCAATTCTTGAAAAGATTTGTCTCTGTCAATCCCAAATGAAAATTTGAAAAGTTTTATTTTATATTAGAGATTTTATCTAGAACGTTTTAACTTACCAAAGAATTTAAGTTTTAAGTTGTCAAAAGTAGATAATTCAAACTATGATAATTTATCACTGGATAAACAAGACTAAGGTTTTGAAATTACAAAGAAATTATTTTTACGTATGATTATTATGTTTCTCGAAATTCATTGCTGTAACTTGGTGCTTGTCTATTCATCCGTCATACATAGGTATTACTTGTGAAAGGACCTTCCTAATACCAAAGAGAGCCTTAGGCTGTCCTGGCATGTCTGTCTGGCAGTCCGTCTATCTGGATGTGTACACCAGACAATAATGATGAAAGTACAAGAAATATTAGCTCTGTCCTTGTGATAGACCATGACAGCTATGTTCATTATCCATTGTCTGTATGTAAATATAAAATACAAATTTATTAAAAAAAATACACAGTTTTTTATACGAGGCTTGAGTTATTTTTTCGTATCAAGGAAAATACTATCGTTTGGTCTGTTTTTACTCTCGATCTCATTGGTGGAGTCATCTTACTAATAAATAGGCTCCTGGATTTGATTGGTGGGGTTATCTTACCAGTAAACGTTTTCCATTCTATATACATATACGTGATATGCTCATTACATGTTGCTTAGAATCGCTTATTTTGATGCATAACTGAACACAAATATTTCATTTTATTGATACTGCAATTTGAAAAAGATTGACTAAATATCAGGATATAGATAAAAATAAAATAAAGAAGAAAATGGGCCACAGAAGAAGGGTTATCCCTCAAATTGGTAACAATGAGGTACTTAAACTAACTTAACTGAAAGCATCTTCAATTAACTTGTTAAGTATCGAGTGTGTCGCCCATGAAAATCAATTACAGCTATACAGCCGACTTGCTCAAAATGTACATTTGGTTTTGTCGCATTATGCTCCATTCTTCTACCAAATCTTTAACAGCTCATAGTGTCCAAAACTGAACAGTTCTGAGAGGGAAACCAGTGTTCCATGGGATTAAGTTCATTGGATAGTCCCATGCTCCAGATAATGCATACTCAATCTTCCTTTATGTGTCCTAACATCATCACCCATAAGGTTTGATGTCAATATCGATAGGTTCACCTTAGTGTTTGACATCAATGATTTCATAGCAGTAAATCTGGGCCGTATGGGTACCATTCTGAAGGACAAAGAGCTGTCGAGGTCAGCTAAGGCCTCCGCACTGAATCGGGCGGTTAAGGGAACTGGTAGTGCTGATGACCGTAAAGCAGCAGTATTAAGACGAATCATAACTGTCTGTGTGGTTACCAGTGAACCAGAGTTACTCCGATGTTTTCGTGACGCCGATGCAGTCTGGAATCTGTGGGGCAGAGCTAAGATAGGTCTTGGCGTGATCTTGTAGCCGACCTCCATCATGACGCATGAAAAGGCTGTATCCCGTATATTTACTATGTATTATCCGAGTAGAGATTGATATTTTGGGATGATGTCTTTTTAGTCGTTTCTGTCTTATCTAAGTCATATTTTGTGTAATCTTGACGCTCATACAATCTGTTTCGTTCAAGAACTTTGTAATAATTACAGAAGTTATTTTATTCTTTTCATGAATGGATCAGGATACGACATGTGCATCTCGTCGACACAAAAATATAGTTCTAAAGCTTGATAAGATAGAATGCATACTGTTAATTAGGACGTATGTTTCTGCAACTTTCTGATCAATCCATCAATGTAAACATTCAAACATCTTGCCAAATGTCAGAAATTGGTTTCTGTCAAGAGGCGGCACTAGAAGTGACTTTCAACCGTCTGTGTGAATTATTCATTCTACTTTCAAATTTAAGCTTCAACTGTTTATCTTGTGCACTTTGAATTTGCATTTTTCAATCACACTATCGCGAGCCGTAACCCCACAGTCGCCTTGCTTATTTTACAAGAATTCTGTCAGTTTGTCACGTGCAACTGCTCAGATTACAAAACTGGTTTTTGAAGCTCAAACTAAAAATAAAGCATATTAAATTGTCCAAGAGCTGTCACGATGGAGTATAAGGTAGCACGGTCCGTCTCAGATTCACTTCTCTGGAAAAGGATGTGAATTTAAATTTAACTAAGTGGTACGATGTTCTGGATGAATGGTGATCACAATGTTCGCAGACCATCCTCACCTGTGGTTCCGTTTTGTCAGAATCTGGTTAAGGTGATGTCACGGTAAAATGTGCTGTTCATGGTGTTACATATATCTAAATTATTTGATTTCGTTAATCAGTATGTGTTGTTTTATGGACGTTGCTACAGTAAGATGCATTTGATACATACAATCACGTTTCTACACTTCACTACTTTTTCAGTTGAGTATAAGGGAGATAACTCGAACATACTTAAAGAATAAATTTGTTTGCATCGCGTTGTGGTAGTACACCTGTCAAATGTAATGCAAACATCTGAGATTAATTTTTATTTCTTATTTTAAGTCCTCGAGATTTCCCGAAACCCAATAAGTCACATTTTAATTCATTTGCATGTTGACAAAGTTCATAATATATATTTTAAATGTAGCTGATGTGGGACCCATGTTTTAGAGGTGATTTAAGTGGGACAACTGTGTTAGAAGTAACTGATGTAAGACACCTGTGATGAGGTCACTGGTTTGGCACCCCAGTTTTAGATGTAACTGATGTGGGACCACTGTGTTAGATATAACTGATGTGGGACCCAGTTGACCGATGTTGGACCCATGTTTTAGAGGTAACTGATGTGGGATACCATTGTGTGAGAGGTAACTGATGTAGGACAACTGTTTTAGGGGTAACTGATGTGGTACAACTGTTTTAGAGGTAACGGATGTTGGACACCTGTGATAGAGGTGATTGGTTTAGCACCTCTGATTTCGAGGTAACTGATGTGGGACCTACGTGTTAGAGGTAACTAGTGCGAGACCCCAGTTGACCGATGTTGGACCCATGCTTTAGAGGTAACTGATGTGAGACCACTGTGTTAGAGGTTACTAATGTGGGATGATCCCATTTGACCGATGTAGGACCCATGTTTTAGAGGTAACTGATGTGGGTTACCTGTGTTAGGTGTGAGTGGTATGGCACTTCTTGCTCTCTGCTTTCACAGCAGCTATTAATAAGTTGTCAGTAAGAACTGGTTGGCTCGTGGCCAGTATACTGTGACCGGAAGTGTTCCATTTTACTGTTTCAATGTTATGTCATTTCAGTGTGATAGCACTGTACATGCCCTTGAATGATGTCATTAACCGTGGACAATGTCATTATATTTCACTGAAATTGTTATGAAGATGTGAAACTTCGGATTACAAACCCAATCACTGTTAATCATAATTATATCTGATAATATGCACTCTTGATAAGGAAATATTTGCAATAACTTCCATGTCTCGCCGATAACAGTTAAGCTTGATATTATTATCTTATCTAACTTCCCGAGGTGCCGAACCTGCGTATCGAATAGATATTGTCGATAACCACATGACTCCATTTGATATTTATAGTAACGAAATGATAAACTCGTAATTGTTTACTTTCTCTTTGGCCTGTTGTATATAAGTACAAAGATAATCGCATTGGCTGGAAGTTAAACTCTATAGATACTGTAACAAAGTGATACCTTAGACCACTGCTAACATGACAAAGCTACCTTTGAAAGTTTAGAATGTCGTAAGAACTCTGAGGCGAAGGCAGCTGATACATCGGGGCATATTTGCCACAATGTGCAAACAAAAACTTCAACGTTTCTGATCTGTTCTTTCTGTAAGGATATATTTGCCAAGTATTGTTCCTGGGAGTCACTTAACTCACTATATAGTGAATTTTCCATGCGAAATGCATGCACTTTGGCCTGAGGAAAACTGTCTTTTTATTTGGCTTAACGTCATTTTTCGGCTACAAAACGCTGTGTAAAAAGGCTAAAATGTTACATTTCACGTTTTCGCGACAACAAACCACCATTGATAGAAGCAAAACAGGCATCTATCGTACTTGGTGTTAGGACATCACGCAGCAGGCGCCTTCGTCTCCGGAACGTCGCCTAATATATACAAAAAGTGCTGTTGAAGATTATAACATGCCATTAAACTTTCTGTTTACGGTACTTCATTTGCAATAAAAGATTAAAGACAAAGGAAAACGACGAACTCATTTAAAGTAAAAATAGACTTTATTGGCAAGAGTTTCTATTCCCGGCCCGAACACATCCTCACGATTGCACTGTACGCCGAGACTAGACAACGCCCGGACGGCACGTAAAGCTCCCATTAGACGGACAGACCGGTCAGAACAGATTCAATCACAGCAGTCCCATGGTAAAAAATACGGCCAAAAGTCATATCAGTGATACCGGTCCATCCATAAAATGGGCAATACAGTTACGGGAATATTTCACATTTCTTAATAAAATGGATTGAAATATACATTTATTATATACAACAGCATTTTAATCGTATCACCACTGTATCTACAAACAATACAACCAACACAATACTTCCGTAAGTTACAACAAATGTCTTTCTTTTGAAATTGATATCTCTCATATTGAAGTACAACAGCCTAGGCGACCTCAGAGTTCGTGCTATATACCCCACAGTGTTTTATTACCTGTCACAAAACACGTGGTGTATATGGCACATGTCTACACATAAAACTAAAGTCTACAAGTCGTTAAATATACAACAGCAAGGTGAAATAAAGACAACAATCATACTAAATCATCTCAACAGAAATAATCTCTTACTAGGTCAAAATGGCCGATATGCTAAATATAACCTATTTTTTATTTTACATGTACCTACTCTGTAGGTCAGCTATACTATCAAAGTTATTGGAGGTCGTCAATCACAACATGGTATAAACTATAGCATATTTATACTTGTTCCTAATCTGTAAGAGTTTGACTTTATGTCTACAAATATACTTCTTTTTACTTCAGCTAAGCATGGCCTTGTGTTTCAGATCGCTTGTATATTTCCATTATCTCTGATGCTGATTGTTTGATCAAGAAAACTCCATGAACCGATTGTTATTAAATTTCAAACTAAACTAAATGTTGACTTGTCATGGTACGAAACTATGACGTCACTGTTGTCCCCGAGTGTCATGTATCAATAATGATGATATTGTTAACTATACCCTAACCTTGTACATCTATATATATATATATATAATGGCACAATATGCGATTTAGTTATTTCTTTGAAATCCATAAAACGTCTCGGAACTGATCGAGATCACATCGAATACACTCTGGACTTATCATCCAACCAGTGATATTTCGAAACCACTCTGGTTTTTCATTAACTACTAGAATACACCTTACTTCTATGATCGGATGATTTCAGGAAATTTCTCGTCCCAACTCAGGACTCATCACATTTCTAGTACATTTTAATTACCCCCTGATCGAGAAGAGCTGATGAGGTCGACCGCCGGGTAAGTGTTCCTATCTCCAACATGACACACTTTCTGTAACTTTCTAGATTAGATTTCAGCACGCATATTATATATATAACATGTGTTCATGTAGTTAAGGATTTTAATGGAGGTTTTACCTGCAGGAATCAAATAAAAATATAAATAATTTGGTTAAAACGAATATCATACAAAAATTAAAAAAAAAAAATTTCTTCAATGAATTTTTACAATCAAGTCTGTAACAATTGTGTAAATGAAAGGACACTGCTTTCTGTTTGTTCGCTGGGTTTATGGCCGTGGGGCAGTCAGGATCAATTGGAGGCGGGGTCTCCTTGCAGAAACTGGTGGTTTTTTTCTCCAAACAACATAATGGAGGCCTGTCGTATGCCATCCAGGACAACCAGGGTATTGTTTCTTGCCCAAGACACAACCACGTCAGCAAAGACCTGTCCGTTTCATAGCTTCATGAGAAACAAACAACCACGGTAAGGAGAGTCGAACCACGCATCTCGGCTGTTCACCTAACGCTAAGGTTGTTTTATCTGGTCGAATCGCAGCCCCTTTAACTTACACTGATAAAAAGTGAAAATTCCAGGACAGAGGTATAAACAATCTACAGTGGCAATATAATGATAACAATACATAAATTATAAACAATCGTGTCAGGCATTGGTTAGAGCAGAACATTGGTAGTGTTAGATTCACGCCAAAATCTGTATTCACATAACTATCGATAACAGCTTACACAATAATTCAATATTGAAAAAGTGTCAATTATAACTGGGGGATGAATGGCGTTCACAGAATCCTCACGTAACCCATGGCAAAACAATGACATTCACAGAGAATCCACACAGGACTAAACTTCGACATTCACAGGGCACTCACTCATGCAGTACTGGAATGGCCAGGTACGGAAGCGCATTCCGGCCACGTTGTGTTTTATTTTATCTCGAAATTTTGAGTTAGTAAGTCGAACTCGAAATTTCGAGATAACAACTCGAAATTGCGACTTACTAACTCAAAATTTCGGATTACTAACTCGAAATTTCGAGTTGCTACCTCGAAATTTCGGGTTAATATCTGAAAATTTCGGATTATCAACTCAAAATTTCGGATTACTAACTCGAAATTTCGAGTTACTATCTTCGGAATGCCAGCACATGCCCAACCATGGCAACCCGATTACGAATGTCTACACGTACCCAGCCATTGGACCCGACTTCCGAACTGAACACTTCAAACCCGAGATGGAATCAGTACGAATACGTCTTTATTTTCATACCCATTAAATACGTAATGTGTTCCAGGTGGATGTTAACTCTAGACAAGCTACATACTAACTAAGCAGATTCATTCAGACTTGCACACGTTTTAATGACATGTATATAGTACAACTTGTGGCCTGAGTGATTGTGACCATATGATTTTCGAGTACGATATGCATTTGAGCAGATGTATAGCGGATAAGGTCGTTGGTTGCAGACCACCAGTCTATAAATATTTTACATACGAGGCAAATTAAGTAGGACAATCTTCTAAACAGAAAACATATCATTCTGTATGACGTCTTAATCATTCTTACATCATAACTTCATTCATTTATCACATCTATGACGTCATAATAAACATGATACATGACGTTCCATTTTACAGGAAACATGACGTCATTTATTAGATCACAATAGCTTAGTTTTCGCACGCACGTGACGTCATTCTTGTTGATCCAAACACATGTCACACCTGAGCAGTCCATTTTCATCACATTGCATGCATCGTAGTGCACTAAATTCCTCTGTGAAATAGTTCCGTTTCAGTGACTTTTTGCTGCCGTGACAGAACGTACACGGAACATATCGATACCCTCCACATTTCTCACATGACGAACGAACGTTGATTTTCTGGAAACCGAAAAAGAACACATTAGAGAAGTAAATAGCTCGTTCAAAGAGAGAGAGAGTGAAAAAAAAACAGAATCCGGAACTCGGTGTTAAGATCTTTTTTTTAATGAACCAATACTAAGGCCTCGAATAAAACCTTTATTACAAACGGAAGACAAGAAGACCATACGTCACACACACTCTGTCTGGTAGATAGGATATGAACTAACCTAATAGTTCGGAGACAAATGTGTCTGGAGAAACATTACTGCATGAAATAAAATATATGTTGTATACATCTTTAGTAAAAAAAAATAAGGACATGATAAGTATTTAACTAATCCATCTGACCTTGAACTTACAGCTCTATATAATTTAAACATGCTGTCTTGAACATTACATGTTTTCGATAGTGTCCCCTCCAGCTTTACACGAGGCTCTAGCGTTATAATTGAATACTTACGGTAAAATTTGATAACAGTTTCCGAAGTTCACCTTCCTCGTTCAGATCTTCGAGCTGCTGCATGCCCTGTAATTATCAAACAGACCGTGAGGTTAGATAGCTAGGATGACATAATATACAGAGACAGGTGTAATGAAAGTCGTGATTTAGGCTAATGACTGTCTTCCTGGTCACAACCTAGGCAATATATTCCACGTGTCTGTCTGTAGGTTGTAAAACTTTCAAGGAACTCGATGAATTGACCCTTGAAATGACATGGACTCTAAATCTATTTGCTCATGACATCAATATATCACTAAAATGGTCTAGACAATTACATTTCATTCTCAGACTAACAACACTGCGATAAAATTATTTATTACACAGTATTTTAAATCTGCTGCTAGGAAACAATCAATCACAGTTGGTTTAAAGGAGATCAGTAACTGGGACCTGGGTACATGTACTTAGTGTGGAATAACGACTTTCAATTATCGTGGTAATAAATGCAAAATGTGCTGTTTAAACGCTGTCTCTTTCACCAGAGTCTGTTAGTTGGTAAAACGTGAATCAGATTGGTCAGTAGATTGGTATTCAATAGATCTATGACACACCACATCTGTTACTAAAATACTCTATATAAAATAGTCTGTATAATTTGTACAAGGAAGAGTCATCCAACTTAACAATACACACCCATATAGACTTAAAGATTATAGATTGGTAAGATTCGTCTAATATATCAGGAAGTCGTTTTGATATCGGGAACAGGTGCGCGTGATACTGGAATTTTCTTCCCTGTTATTTCTACAGTGGAGTTTACGTTCGAATCTTCCCTGCAGAGAAAATTTCGTTTAAATCTCAACAAAGTAAATGATTATTTTTTATTTTACTTACCCCGAGGGCGACGCCATCAGCGAAAACCTGCGGTAGCACCACCTCGTCAACACCTAATCGTTCCCTGAGCTCGCGCTGGTTCTCAACGCTCATAAAAAGGTCCTTTTCTTCATATCGGACCATGTGAGTCTGCAGGATTTTCTTAGCTAGGATACACCTCTCGTAAGTTTCCCGGACAATCGCCATACTGGACGTGTAGATAACGATCTTTCCCTTCTCCAGCTGACTGTAATTTCTCTGTAACGTAAACCACAAATTACTGACAAGTCACGGATTATAACAGTATTACTGACATAATCAAGGAGTAATACAACAGAAAATAAGTATAAATTGTATAAAACTGAAACATTACAGAAATTAACCTATATATATATACTATAATCAATCATAACGTAATATCACATATATTCTTGTTATGACCTTCGGATGCAGAGCTATGGAGACGTTCATTCAACTTGACCTTTTTTTAGGAAATTTGTCAAGGAAACTACGGCCTTCCCAATATATTCGGCTGTCCCCAATTTTACGAATTCGTGATAATGGACATCCTTACTGAAGTCTGTCAATGAAACCTTCGCTGACCATTTTCGCATGTGTCCCCAGTACGTTCCAGTTTGTCCATTATATTACACCACTTTTCTGGTTGTCCAGTTCGATATTCTAATGTTACATCCGGGTTGAATAACAAATAGCTAAACACAGCACTGACTGTTATAGTCACACTGATATAGATATTTATTGATAAATCACTTTCCAGTAGAAAGAAATTAAACTCTCATCACTGACACGTAAAAGACATTGTTTGTTAAAACAGATGTATAATAAACGTAATCAAAACTATGAATGAAGTATCCATGGGGACAAGTTGAAAATTAAGAATAGAAAAAGGTCAATGACAAGACCGGAACAAGGTCAATAGCGAGATGTGAGCAAGGTCAATATCGACATGGGAGCAAGGTCAATAGCAACATGGGAGCAAGGTCAATATCGACATGGGAGCAAGGTCAATAGCAACATGGGAGCAAGGTCAATATCGACATGGGAGCAAGGTCAATATCGACATGTGAGCAAGGTCAATATCGACATGGGAGCAAGGTCAATAACGACATGGGAGCAAGGTCAATAGCGAGATGGGAGCAAGGTCAAATATAAGACAGAAGAAAGTCAATGGTGAGACACAAAAAAGTTCAATGTCGATACTGGAACCAGGTAGCTGGCGAGACCGAAACAAGGTCAATGCAAGACGGGATCGCGGTCGATGTTGAAACAACAACAAGAAAATTGGTATGCAGGAACAAGGTCAACGGTAAGACAAAAACAGAGGAATTGGTGAAACAGGATCGCACAAGGCCAGTGATAACACAGGAACAAGGCAAATGGTGACACAGGAACAAGACAAATGGTGAAACAGGAAGTAGGCAAATGGTGAAACAGAAACTAGGAAAATGGTGAAACAGGATCGAACAAGGCCAGTGGTAACACAGGAACAAGGCAAATGGTGACACAGGAACAAGACAAATGGTGAAACAGGAAGTAGGCAAATGGTGAAACAGGAAGTAGGCAAATGGTGAAACAGGAACTAGGCAAATGGTGAAACAGGAACTAGGAAAATGGTGAAACAGGAACTAGGCAAATGGTGAAACAGGAACTAGGCAAATGGTTAAACAGGAACTAGGCAAATGGCGGAACGGGAATAAAGTAATGGTGAGACGAGGACAAGGTTTTATTGGGACAGGAACAAAGTCATGGGTGCGATAAAAAAAACAAAGCCTAGTCCCCACTTCAAAACACGCGAATGTATGCCAAGCTCGTTTCCTTTAATTGAGATTTCTTTTCAATGATTCAGTGAAGTGTACATTAAACTAGACACTTCCTTATCAAATTAGGTTTACTATGGATATACACCTATACTCTCAGACTAATTAAGGTGTGCCGTGCTGTTTACGGAAATTTTGAATGGTTTTCAATATGTGGAGTGAAATTGAAGTCTATTCACATCGCGCTGATGTTGGTGTTGAGATCTAGTAAGGTTTTCCTGGTTTAGATTAGTTTAACCCAAGGCAATTTTTTAAACAGAAGATTGCGCATGACTAGCGCATCTTCTTTTTTCTAGTTTTCATTAAGCATACACCTGTGATGAAGAGTGAAAGGAAATGAATAACTCATATAGGTCTGAAAATGATTCTCTGACATCAAGCTATTTCCAATTAACTGAATTTTCACATTTAGTCCATTTGTGTGGCTATCGGCGCGAGTTAGGTGCTGGGACGTTGAATCGTCACGAACGTTATCGACGTTTTTAGGTAACTACTGCGTGTTAACGACTAAGACTAGAACACCTAAGTTAGGTTGATACAACTCAGTCGCATTTCTATTGGCAAATAACCTTATACAAGATCACCACCTAAGTGTCACAACAAGCAGGACAGACATCAACTTGGCTGCGAAATACCGAAAAGGTCGAAATGAAGTGTGACAAATAAAAACATCAAAAGTATATAAAAATGGGCCAAAACAAACAAAATATTTTTTAAATGACCACGAATCAGGTCACAGCACACAGATCCATCAGACGTTATCAAAAACAGTGAAAACTTCATTACATCGCTTAAAGTTGTGACAATAAACATTTCGATCATATGAACAAGAAAACAGTGATGTGTATACTACATACGACAATATGTACTGGCACTGAGTTGTCAATGTGTTATACTGTTTGTCAGTGTCTCTTTCTTTAATCATTTATTGTATGTTAATTTAAATTCGTGTATAAGTATATTCAATAAAAAAAAAATCTTCCCGTGTCTATTTGACACGTCGTTCAAAGCCTTGCACGCACTTGTTCTTGACGTCACAATTAACCACATGCATTTTGTATGTAAATAAAATCTAGCCATTCATCACACGACCCAATTGTCTGTCTGAAACACTCGGTGACCCCCAGACGTACATTATTAGATACTTTTAATTATGGAGATGATCAATTCCCAAGCAGAAGCGCAAGTTGGTCACGTGACTTAACTTTAACCAAATAGGAATAGATATGTACATAATTAATAAGGATCAACTCGGAGATACATATACTTTTATTTCCGGGCTCTGTTGGGCGGAATTACCTGTGAAACGTGTGTATATGCAATACAGGGAAAGAGCGTGATATAACTTGTCTTTCCACACCGAAGATATTCTTAGAACTCTCATATTCTTCAAACTTTCAACAGGAAATGTTATTCTACACTACTTCTTCCCTGTATAAAGGCTTCCTTCTGAAACATTATAATCCAGCCGATATTTATATGAATCAGTGACTGGACACGCGGATGTAATTCCTTCTCCGCAAACATGTCCGGTCACACACAAGGAAGAATTGTCAAACCTGCAGCTGAGATGTTAAATGCCTCAACTGTGTCACAAGTGAAAAACCACCAACCAATATTCACAAATAGTCAACTGTAGTCATAATAGTTTCTGTGTGGACCTTACAAAGCCAGAAAAAACGTATCTCGGAGACGTGTCCGATCAAAGGTGTCTCACAACTTACTTTCTATCTGCCAGGGGATGTCGCCGCGAGGAATTTATCAATTGTACAATAAATCAATGGTTCTTTACTTGAAATGTCATATCTAAATTCGGTCCTCATGGTTTTAGTCTCCTCTCTGAGGCCATATGAAGGGCAACGTCTCGGAGATAACAATGATTCTACTGGGAAACAATTACCATTCAGACAATGGAATCGTTAGTATGTCTCGATATTATCATTCAGTAAGAACTCATTTTCCTCAAATTGTTTTAAAGAAACTGACGTCACATCAACAAGTACCAAACTTGGTAAAACATGAGACGCCACATTTGGTTTCGTTTTGTAAAACTTACTAGCATATCAAATTGTTCTAGTGCATTATGGGATATGTTTATAGTTTGAATTTCATATCATCAACGTCGGCATATCCTCCTGAGGATTGCACAAATGACAAACAAGTAAATAAAAGTAACATCAAAGCACCAAGGTCTTAAACACGTCTGAAGTTTGGGAACAACAATATCGTGTATTATCTAAATTTGGTTAAAGGACAATGTCTTACCAAGGAGAGGCAAAGGCAATACCGGTCAAAATTCTGTTAAAGGCCAAGACGTGTCAAATGTGGTGAAAAGGTCAACTTCTGTCCAATACAGAGGAACAGGGCCAACACCAATATGGGGGAAAAGGCAATACTTGTCCAATATGGAGAAAACAAGGAAACACTTGTCCGCTATGGATGAACGGACAACTTTTGAAACGTGTTATGGAATTCAATGAGAGGAAAGAACAATTAAATCTACAATGATAAATGTAAAAATAATCATTAAGCAGTGGTATTGAGAACTATGTAGTTTGACCTCTGACCCAGCATCATTGTCAACGCAAGTGTACAATGAACCGGAAGTGACCCCGTTACTGAATAAACAACGAAACCGACGATACAAATATTGACATAACTTGTACAGACATCATCAAAATAACAGATTAACATTTTACTTTTTTATCACGCAGATCAAAATAACTCGATTTGACCGTTTACAAACCAATGGACACAATCCTGGGATTAAGATTTAAATGTCAACGGTACATTGTTAAACAGGATCGCAGACAACTTTCCGGTGACTATCAATAACGTTTGTTGGTTCTTGTGTTAGTGATAGCATATACCCTTCCGAATCTGTGAACTAATATTGACACGGCCACACTGACACACATCAGGTTTATTCCTAGTGACATCATTACACAAGATTAATACCAGTATCTCTCACTGTCGATCGTGTCCTCCTGGAACATGAGCCCTAACCAGCAGTACAAAAGTCTTTACCTCATGGTTTGTTTTGGGGATCTCATAAGATCCACGCGACTAAAGCTGTACCCATAGCAAATACGACTCTCGCACATCATCGACAAATTTCCACACACAAAAAAAAGAAAGTATCTTTCATACAATAATGCAGGTGTTAGGTTTCTATGGTAACCTACTATATAAACGCCCATAATGTCATTCGATGTAAAATCATCTGCACTATCAAGTGACATTCGTGACTAGGTTTAACAAACCCTTTGTATTGACAAAATTATCCTACACATTTCTGCTGTGAGCTTAAAACATTATATATAGCCATGTTGTATATGACAGGTAATTCACTGGGAGTTGAAAGAGAAGTGCTGAACATACGACCTCATCTACTGGATGCTGTGACACTTGTGTCCAGAGGGCACTTAACGACAATACAGGCGGCCACAGGAGTGAAGAGTATAAGAACACTTGTGTGCTGGACATTAAATCTTGTTGTCTCTACAACATCCTTCTGAAGCCTAAATATCTCCTGGTCAACCACACCCATACAGCGTCAGTTATATATCTAGTTTAGTCCAAGATGTATTCCAACCCAAGTCATATTTCAATAATACATTTATTGTTTTTATCCGCTGAGTTCCGAATCATACGCCTGATTTTACACTGCACACAATAAACACTAAATACATTTTCAGCCATAATTTAAAGGAAGCATTTAATGACAATTGAAATAGATGTACACATACACATCTGTATAAATTGTTGTTTTGTGAAACTTTGAGACTGGTAGTCCATAAAGTACACAAGTCCAGCATTACCTCGCGATCTCCCTAAAAGATATCGTATGTTTTCAATACAGAATTATTTATTTCGTTAATACTGTTCCTTTATTAAGATCAAATGGAGCTCTATGTATATTTTGGTAGATATTGATAAACCTTGACTACGTTTTTTTCCTATTACTAAATGTTATTTTCAATTCAGAAATTGAATTTTTACAGATACTTGTAGAAAATGTGTGAAAGTAATCCAACAATAGATATGAAATAGTTTTACCTCCGGTTTTGGTAGACTTATCACTGCTTGTAACAGTAGTATAGTAGGGCTCCAACCTTAACGTTTGTATAATTAGGGTCATTATATATTCCAATGCAAGGATTCGAACCCGAGACCATTTGTTTACTAGTCTAACGCTCAACAGATCGAGCTCTGTTTTTCAGGTTTATCCTTTCTTATTGAAAAATCTAGTTTCACCAATACAACTTAAATGAGTTTTGTATTCGTGCCGTAAGACAAATATCATGTTGTGGATAACCTTTTGTAACCTATTTGAATATTTATACTCTAATTATTGAGGAATAAAGATTGATGATGATGATGATGATGATGATGATGATTGTGAAAGTAACACACAGCATTATTTCCAAGTTTCTACATAGGCGTCAAGATAATAAGTGTAATTATTCATTTCCATGCCTCCGCTAGGATTCGAACACAGGACCTCTGGTTCTGATGCTCAACCCATCGAGCTTAAAAGAAGTTTTCTCTAGCAAAGCAGTATATTCCGGCTGGTATTTTACCAGGGTTAAGTAATAACGATATCCCCTTCAGTCATCGGTCATCTATAGAATACTTTCGTTATCTACATCACCGTGGGTTTGTTAGGACAATTGATAGATAATGAGCTATGTATGGCTACTCTCTAATCTAACCACAATCAATGTCTTCATGATGTCCGCCTAATCACACACATTTCATCTGTAGTTCTCATTACTCACACCAATCTCTGCACGAACACAAGTCAGAATATCGTTACAATGGCTTTATGGTATTTCAGTACAATATGCTTGCCGATTTTTTTGACAAATCAGAAAATTTTCTAGATATTTCATATAAAATATGGAAATCCAACCCGTACAACCAACTAGTTCAGGGCATTCTAAATCGCAATACGACATGATATTGGTAACTAACTTTTATCGAATGAAATTGTCATGAGTTTGACATCGAAAACATTGTCACTATAATCAGAAACATCGAAAACATTGTCCCTATAATCAGAGACATCGAAAAAAGTGACATTATAATCAGAGACATCGAAAAAATTGACATTATAATCAGAGACATCGAAAACATTGACATCATCATCAGAGACATCGAAAACATTGTCACTATAATCAGAGACATCGAAAAAATTGACATTATAATCAGAGACATCGAAAACATTGTCATTATCATCAGAGACATCGAAAACATTGTCATTATCATCAGAGACATCGAAAACATTGTCATTATCATCAGAGACATCGAAAATATTGTCATTGTCATCAGAGACATCGAAAACATTGTCATTATCATCAGAGACATCGAAAACATTGTCATTATAATCAGAGACATCGAAAATATTAATATCATCATCAGAGACATCGAAAACATTGTCATTATCATCAGAGACATCGAAAACATTGTCATTATCATCAGAGACATCGAAAATATTGTCATTGTCATCAGAGACATCGAAAACATTGTCATTATAATCAGAGACATCGAAAACATTGTCATTATCATCAGAGACATCGAAAACATTGTCATTATCATCAGAGACATCGAAAATATTGACATTATTATCAGAGACATCGAAAGCATTGACATTATCGTCAGAGACATCGAAAACTTTTTCATAACGACAAGAAAAAAATGAATGTTGAAATAAACAGAAGCTTCAAGTGTCACGTGATTCACTCCGAATGTACACATCTATATATAATTACAACCAACTGGCCTTATAAGGAAATAAGTATTCCCAAAAAATATTATTAAAGTCTTCGTATATGAAACATTGAAACAGTGATTATCTTATCGTCAAGTTTTCCGTGAAGTCAATCTCTATATCATGTCACTCGATTGTTTACACGATATCACCTCTTATTGTGTATGTGAACCGTGATGTCACTCAGAGACACATACCATGTCGCTTAAAAGGCGGGGTAATAGTAGTAAGAGCTGGCTAATGTGTAACTTCGGCGAGTCAAGAGGAGGTTATAGTAGTAAGAGGTGGTTAATGTGTAACTTCCGCGAGTCAAGAGGAGGTTATAGTAGTAAGAGGTGGTTAATGTGTAACTTCCGCAAGTCAAGAGGAGGTTATAGTAGTAAGAGCTGGCTAATGTGTAACTTCGGCGAGTCAAGAGGAGGTTATAGTAGTAAGAGGTGGTTAATGTGTAACTTCCGCAAGTCAAGAGGAGGTTATAGTAGTAAGAGGTGGTTAATGTGTAACTTCCGCGAGTCAAGAGGAGGTTATAGTAGTAAGAGCTGGCTAATGTGTCACTTCCGCAAGTCAAGAGGTTATAGCAGTAAGAGGTGGCTAATGTGTAACTTCCGCATGTCAAGAGGAGGTTATAGTAGTAAGAGCTGGCTAATGTGTAACTTCCGCAAGTCAAGAGGAGGTTATAGCAGTAAGAGCTGGCTAATGTGTAGCTTCCGCAAGTCAAGAGGAGGTTATAGTCGTTAGAGCTGGCTAATGTGTAACTTCCGCGGGTCAAGAGGAGGTTATAGTAGTAAGAGGTGGATAATGTGTCACTTCCGCAAGTCAAGAGGTTATAGCAGTAAGAGCTGGCTAATGTGTAACTTCCGCATGTCAAGAGGAGGTTATAGTAGTAAGAGCTGGCTAATGTGTAACTTCCGCAAGTCAAGAGGAGGTTATAGCAGTAAGAGCTGGCTAATGTGTAGCTTCCGCAAGTCAAGAGGAGGTTATAGTCGTTAGAGCTGGCTAATGTGTAACTTCCGCGGGTCAAGAGGAGATTATGGTAGTTAGAGGTGGATAATGTGTAACTTCCGCAAGTCAAGAGGTTATAGCAGTAAGAGGTGGCTAATGTGTAACTTCCGCATGTCAAGAGGAGGTTATAGTAGTAAGAGCTGGCTAATGTGTAACTTCCGCAAGTCAAGAGGAGGTTATAGTCGTTAGAGCTGGCTAATGTGTAACTTCCGCGGGTCAAGAGGAGGTTATGGTAGTTAGAGGTGGATAATGTGTAACTTCCGCAAGTCAAGAGGAGGTTATATTAGTTAGAGGTGGCTAATGTGTAACTTTCGCGAGTCATTATATAGTCTAAATAGACGACTATTACGTAATGCCCACGAGTCAAGGTGGGGGTTTTAGTTTTTAAATGCATCTAGTTTGTAACGTTCACGAATCAAGAGGGGACTTAAGTCTTAATTGTATCTTAAGTCTTAAGTGTATCCTTCACGAGTAACGAGGGGTGAATATCGTGTAACTCTCACGAGTAAAGAGGTTGGCTATCGTGTATCTCTCACGAGTCAAGAGGATGGCTATCGTGTATCTCTCACGAGTAAAAAGGGTGGCTATCGTGTATCTCTCATGAGTCAAGAGGATGGCTATCGTGTATCTCTCACATGTCAAGAGGGGTGGCTATCGTGTATCTCTCATGAGTCAAGAGGGGTTTATAGTCGTCAGAGTTTACTAATGTGTATCCCCAACAAGTCTTGAAGGGCTTAATGTAAATAGACTTTTGTACACCTCCTCCGATATCAAGTTGGATTCTTTTCATTAGAGGCGACTTATGTGCAAATCCCGAGAATCGAGAGGAGGGGGTCATAGTCAAAGCTCGGCCCAAGGTTGAGACTTTAGCATAGACAACCGTTCCAGGCTATGAAACAAAGACTATAACTTGAACATTTAACCTTTTTTTAATTTGAATCATAAGGAATAATAATATATTCAATTCTATTTTCATCCAGAGTCACGTAAGTGGAACTTTAATGTCATTTAAAGCCTCAGGCGACCCTTTCTCTCGTGCTAACAGATAAGTACGATTCTGTACGCTCGTATCTAGTTAATGTACATCAAAGTGAAGATGTACCGCTGTTGTCAGCTTTCTTTACAAAACTTAAGACCGGCGGCCATTTCCGCCGTTACCGATAATACACGTTACAAAACACATAACATTATATATAGTATAGATGTGATAGATCTTCATTAGCATAAGTGCAACATAAACAAACTCCCAGAAGACATCGAACATCACACTGGCCATTACACTCTTTTATCTCTAGATAAAGTGCTCGGTGTCTTAAACATACTGTTTTAGCTATTGAAGAACTTTCAGATCAAGAATTCTCTTCTTCAGAAAAGCGAAGATCTGTTTACAATATACATTGTCTGGAGTGAAAAATCTTAACAACATGTATTACATCTTAAATAGGTCCGGATCAGATTAATGTTACAATTTATTTTGATTGACGTCGTTGTTAGGAAGATTTGTTTCTATATATTTTTTATCTCTGAATTACATGACACAAAGATGTAATGATGAACAAGATCTACGGGACATTGATTTTCACATCACCTCATCACAATCCGTCACATTTTACGTTTTTTTATGATGTTTTGGTAAAATGTCATTGTCCTGGTGTAGTCTAGTTAGATAACAAAACATCAGGAAGTCCGGGGACCTTTTGTATCACCAATGTATCAGAAATAAATCATGTGAATGTAGAGTATTGTAGGAACAGCGCCTAGGGTAAATATTTATACAGCTACGACACAACTTAAAGGTAAAATACTCAAAGTTGGGCATACTACAGAGTTGGTCTTGTGACTAATATATCGGTAAGTCAATGAAATTAGTAGTTACTTAATAATATGTTTGCATAGAATTGACACTGTTTGTATTGAGTTAACACTGTTTGTATTCTGTTAACACTGTTTGTATTCTGTTAACACTGTTTGTATTGAGGTAACACTGTATTTAGTTAACACTGTTTGTATTACGTTAACACTGTTTGTATTACGTTAACACTGTTTGTATTGCGTTAACACTGTTTGGATTGTGTAAACACTGTTTGTATTGTGTAAACACTGTTTGTAGTGTGTTAACACTGTTTGTATGGAGGTAACACTGCCTTTGTATTACGTTAACACCGTTTGTATTACGTTAACACTGTTTGTATTCTGTTAACACTGTTTGTATTGTGTTAACACTGTTTGTATTATGTAAACACTGTTTGTATTGAGTTAACACTGTTTGTATTGAGTTAACACTGTTTGTATTGAGGTAACACTGCCTTTGTATTACGTTAACACCGTTTGTATAACGTTAACACTGTATTTTGTTAACAGTGTTTGTATTATGTAAACACTGTTTGTATTGTGTAAACACTGTTTGTATTGTGTTAACACTGTTTGTATTGCGTTAACACTGTTTGTATTGTGTTAACACTGTTTGTATTAAGTTAACACTGTTTGTATTTTGTTAACAGTGTTTGTATTATGTAAACACTGTTTGTATTGTGTAAACACTGTTTGTAGTGTGTTTGTATTATGTTAACACTGTTTGTTTTGAATTTACACTGCCTTTGTATTAGGTTAACACTGTTCGAATTGCGTTAACACTGCATATAGTGGGTTAACACTGCGTTTGAATTGAGTTAACACTGTTTGTATTGAGTCAATAAGCTGTTTGCATTTGGTTACCATTTTCTGTATTGAGATAAAACTGCGTTTGTATTAGGTTTACACCAGTTGTAATGATTTAACACTGTATATATTGGGTTAACACTGCCTTTGTAATGAGTTTACACTGTTTGTATCAAATCAATACTGTGTATTACGTTAACAGTTTGTATTGAGTTAACAATGTGTTTGTATTGAGCTGACACGGTTAGTATTGTGTTATACGAAACAATATGTTTGTATTGAGTTGACATTGTCATTGTATTGAGTTAACAACGTGTTTGTATTGAGCTGACACGGTTAGTATTGAGTTACATGAAACAATATGTTTGTATTGAGTTGACATTATCATTGTATTGAGTTAACAACGTGTTTGTATTGAGCTGACACGGTTAGTATTGTGTTATACGAAACAATATGTTTGTATTGAGTTGACATTGTCATTGTATTGAGTTAACAACGTGTTTGTATTGAGCTGACACGGTTAGTATTGAGTTACATGAAACAATATGTTTGTATTGAGTTAATGATGTATTAGTATTGAGTTGACAGTGTTTAAAATGAGATCTCACTATCTTTGTTGCCAAATTCAAATTTCACATGAGCACATTACTAGATCTGTATCCCTCTGATACAGGAGTGACAGTTTATTTTACAAAGCATTACATATAATGTAATAGTTGTCCAGGGGCGTACTTTTGAATTATATGCCTATGAGTGTAACAGTCATGTTGGTGCAAGGCGAATGTTGTGTTTGTAGAAGGCCGAGTGTTATGTTGGTGGAAGGCCGAGTGTTATGTTGGTGGAAGGCCGAGTGTTATATTGGTGGGTTAAAGGCCGAGTGTTATGTTGGTGGAAGGCCGAGTGTTATATTGGTGTGTTGAAGGCCGCGTGTTATGTTGGTGGAAGGCCGAGTGTTATGTTGGTGGAAAGCCGAGTGTTATGTTGGTGGAAGGCCGAGTGTTATGTTGGTGGAAAGCCGAGTGTTACGTTGGTGGAAGGCCGAGTGTTACGTTGGTGGAAGGCCGAGTGTTACGTTGGTGGAAGGCCGAGTGTTATGTTGGTGGAAGGCCGAGTGTTATGTTGGTGGAAGGCCGAGTGTTATGTTGGTGGAAGGCCGAGTGTTATATTGGTGGGTTGAAGGCCGAGTGTTATGTTGGTGGAAGGCCGAGTGTTATGTTGGTGGAAGGCCGAGTGTTATATTAGTGGGTTGAAGGCCGAGTGTTATGTTGGTGGAAGGCCGAGTGTTATGTTGGTGGAAAGCCGAGTGTTATGTTGGTGGAAGGCCGAGTGTTATGTTGGTGGAAAGCCGAGTGTTATGTTGGTGGAAGGCCGAGTGTTACGTTGGTGGAAGGCCGAGTGTTATGTTGGTGGAAGGCCGAGTGTTATGTTGGTGGAAGGCCGAGTGTTATGTGGTGAGTGTTATGTTGGTGGAAGGCCGAGTGCTATGTTGGTGAAATGTCTTGTGTTATGTTGGTGGAAGGCCGAGTGCTACGTTGGTGAAATGTCTTGTGTTATGTTGGTGAAATGTCTTGTGTTATGTTGGTGAAAGGTTTGTGTTATGAAGGTGAAATGTCTTGTGTTATGTTGGTGGAAGGCCGAGTGTTATGTTGGTGGAAGGCCGGGTGTTATGTTGGTGAAATGTCTTGTGTTATGTTGGTACAAGGTTTGTGTTATGTTGGTGAAATGTCTTGTGTTATGCTGGTGAAAGGTCTTGTGTTATGTTGGTGAAAGGTCTTGTGTTATGTTGGTGGAAGGCCGTGTGTTATGTTGGTACAAGGTTTGTGTTATGCTGGTATAAGGTTTGTGTTATGCTGGTACAAGGTTTGTGTTATGTTGGTGAAATATCTTGTGTTATGCTGGTACAAGCTACATTTTTTGGTAATCTAGTATTATATGGCGGATTAGGTATGTCATTATGGAGCCTTGTCGAACATGTAACGCTGTAAACAACAGACTTCACATCTAGCACGATAACTTTATTTACATTTCTAGATGAAAATGATTCCATTGATAAGCTTGTTATCAGCATCGTCTCCGTGTAAGTACATAGAATTGTTGTTGAGTTGTCATAAAATACAGGTAAGCACCAAATTGTAAACAATAAATCAATTGTTGGGCCACAATATGAAAATAAATCCACCTGATCGAGAACATAACAAAAATAGACGTAAACGTAACCCTAACATCATACAAAGGCTAATTTAATATATTTCTGTAGGACAGACAATGTATTCCGTGTTTCACCAAGTCAAAGGTGTAGGTATGTAAGAAGTTAAGTTGGTTTTTAATTTGATTCAAATAGAGAAGTTTGTTTTCATTATAGCACAACAAAACAACATCCATGGAACTCACACAGAAAAATACAAAATCAAAGTTAATGCAAGATACGTGGCATTTTAAAACGAATAATCTACAATTACACTGCGACACCGGATGCATGAGATCGTATCTTAAAACCAACATTTATAATTTAATAGGATTTTTCTGACTTGTAACAAAAAATTTCAGACCGTGGATTCTATAATAATTTTTAAGCTGACACAATGAAACACTGGATTGGAATACCTCGAGACAGACAGAAAACTTAACACGAATATCGACAATTCTTTTAGGTGCATCATCGAAATCCAAGGATTCCGCTTCGTATACCTGGAGCGAAGCTCTTCAATGTCGGAATACAATAATGAAAGAAGGGTATATTATAGGGCGGATACTTTGAAATACACGTGGAATTACAACACATCACCGTACAAACAGCACAGAAATGGAGATTGTCTTACCGATATAGATCCAGCCTCGTTCTGATCAAGCTATACCAAAGAATAAAGTACTGTATGAATGAAATTGTTTAATAGCAACATCGAAATGGATTTTGAAATGTCAGACAGCAATTCCAGCTTCTCTTTTGAATGTCACACCTCATGTGGAGGTCGATGACAAACGCTGACATTACAATACAATATCGATTACAACAGTGCGAACTTTGATTATCCTGAGCTACGTATCTCCACAGGGGTTGTAACAACACAATAAATGGACTATTACGGATCAGGTCATTCGCCGGTGACCGGGGTAGTCATCTAAAGAACGGTAGTCTAAAGCTCCGCCGTGATGGGTTCGAATCCAGGCCTGTTACAACTGTTTGCTGAGAAGACTAGCTTTTATAATCAAGTATACTCTCTGTGTTGTAAGAAAGCTTGTTCTTTATTTTACATATAATGCGCCGCCGTATTCCTTATATGACATTTACATGACATACCAAGTGATTATTGCTTTACATGGAAATAAACGTCTTTACTTTTTAAAACGCAAAATTGTATTCCGTTGCCATGTCAATACAGAGTGAGCCCGATACGTAACTAAGCTAAATGCTGTGTTATGTTGTCGTAACGACTGTTTCTGTTGATCCACAGACAGTATCCCTGTATGTAACACCGGTCTATCAATATTTCACGTCCCCATTGATCCCGAGATGCACCTATCCTGCCCAAGTAGTTTACCTGATAGCAACTGTTCGCACCTGGCTAAGAAGCTCCATTCTCTACACTCTAGATCCGGTATGACAGGTCCACTGGTAGTAAAACAGTTTACTCTCTTTATGTAATGAATAAATTATCCTCGTTTGTCAGTTTGTAGATAACTATTGACATGCATTTGACTAGTGTTTATGAGTTTGCCTTTGTGTTGCATACTGCATAAGTGACATAAAATTTGAAACGTTTTGGAGTAAAGTGAGAGTGTTTATTATATGTACCAAACTCGTCCGTGAAAAACACAGAAAAATCAAATACTAGTGCACCAATTAGCATTCATTAGAATGTACGTGGTCAGGGAAAATGATCCGGAAAAGTTAAGGTCACGATTCAAGGTTTGGTGTTTCTGGGAAACAATAGACTAAGACACATCTATACATAGTTATACCTTCCTTTTTCTGTTTGTTTGTTTGCTATTTTTTGTTTTGTTTTTTTTTCAATTTTGCGCCACAAAATTATTGAGTTTTCCTCTGTTGTGTAGGTCTATGGTCTAATAAAAAAAATTTGGCACAGTTAAATTTGTGTATTAACCATGGTATTTCAATGAAGAGTTCACAAACTGTCACATAATATTAGTATGATGCAGTCCAGAAAAAGTTTCGAATCATGAAATAAGAGTTAATTTTTAACAATAGTGGTCCTTACGTCACAGATAACCTCGTTCTGAATAAACAGAAAACTACAGGTGCAAATAACAGGTGGAAAATCACGCTATTTTTATCAATATTGACATACACCATTCCTCTATGTTGACTAGATATAAGGGTTAAAGTACAGAACACGTCCATCGATTGTAAATCACCCTCTATCGGGTGTACACCATCCTATTGTACAAAGACAACTTTACGTATACATTTCTAACTTCAGCGTCAGCGATGCCAAAAAATCAGTTCTGTGATTCACCATTTTTCAAAGTCATATTTGCCAATAATAAATCAGGGGCCAGTGGTCATGGTTATTAAGACCCCTTGTTCTAGGGTTTATGTTCAGTGACCATGTTTATAAAGATCCATCGTTACACAGGTCCACGTCCAGTGACCATGGTCATAAAGACACCTCGTTCGACAAAGCCCATGTAAAGTGTAACTGTATCCAATTTACATGTTAAACGTGTACCGTTTTATAGGTCCAGTGTTAGTAAAATACAGCCCCAGTATTGGTTAACCTTATTATATTTAATATACTGCCCCATTATATAGTAAACCTAGTTATATAGACTACACGGTCCCAGTATATATTAAACATAGTAATATAGACTACACATCCAAAAGTATATAGTAAACCTAGTTATATAGACTACACGGTCCCAGTATATATTAAACATAGTAATATAGACTACACATCCCCAGTATATAGTAAACATAGTTATATAGACTATACAGCCCCAGTGTATAGTAAACCAAGTTACATAGACTACACAGCCCCAGTATAGAGTAAACCTAGTTATATAGACTATACAGCCCCAGTATATAGTAAACCTAGTTATATTGAGTACACAGTCCCAGTATATAGTAAACCTAGTTATATAGACTACACATCCCCAGTATATAGTGAACCTAGTTATATAGACTACTCTGCCCCAGTATATAGTAAACCTAGTTATATTGACAACACAGCCCCAGTATATAGTAAACATAGTTATATAGACTATATTGTCCCAGTATATAGTAAACCTAGTTATATAGACTACACAGCCCCAGTATATAGTAAACCTAGTTATATAGACTACACAGACCCAGTATATAGTGAACCTAGTTATATAGACTACTCTGCCCCAGTATATAGTAAACCTAGTTATATTGACAACACAGCCCCAGTATATAGTAAACATAGTTATATAGACTATATTGTCCCAGTATATAGTAAACCTAGTTATATAGACTACACAGCCCCAGTATATAGTAAACCTAGTTATATAGACTACACAGACCCAGTATATATTAAACCTAGTTATATAGACTACACAGACCCAGTATATATTAAACATAGTTATATAGACTATACAGCCCCAGTATATAGTAAACCTAGTTATATAGACTACACAGCCCCAGTATATAGTAAACATAGTTATATAGACTACACAGTCCCAGTGTATAGTAAACCTAGTATTATAGACTATACAGCCCCAGTGTATAGCCAACCTAGCTATATAGACTACTCTGCCCCAGTATATAGTAAACCTAGTTATATAGACAACACAGCCTCAGTATAAAGTAAACCTAGTTATATAGACTACACGGTCCCAGTATATATTAAACCTAGTTATATAGACTACACAGCCCCAGTGTATAGTAAACCTAGTAATATAGACTATACAGCCCCAGTGTATAGTAAACCTAGTTATATAGACTACACAGCCCCAGTATATAGTAAACTATAGTAAACCTAGTTATATAGACTACACAGCCCCAGTATATAGTAAACTATAGTAAACCTAGTTATATAGACTACACAGCCCCAGTATATAGTAAACTATAGTAAACCTAGTTATATAGACTACACAGCCCCAGTATATAGTAAACTATAGTAAACCTAGTTATATAGACTTCACAGCCCCAGTATATAGTAAACTATAGTAAACCTAGTTATATAGACTACACAGCCCCAGTATATAGTAAACTATAGTAATTCTAGTTATATAGACTATACAGCCCCAGTATATAGTAAACATAGTTATATAGACTACACAGCCCCAGTGTATAGTAAACCTAGTTATATAGACTATACAGCCCCAGTATATAGTAAACCTAGTTATATAGATAATACTGTCCCAGTATATGGTAAACATAGTTATATAGACGACACAGTCCCAGTATATAGTAAACCTAGTTTCATAGACTACATAGCCCCAGTATATAGTAAACCTAGTTGTATAGACTATACAGACCCAGTATATACTTAACCTAGTTACATAGACTACACAGCCCCAGTATATAGTAAACCTAGTTTCATAGACTATACAGACCCAGTATATACTTAACCTAGTTACATAGACTACACAGCCCCAGTATATAGTAAACCTAGTTATATAGACTACACAGACCCAGTATATAGTAAACCTTGTTATATAGACTATACAGCCCCAGTGTATAGTAAACCTAGTTATATAGACTACACAGACCAAGTATATAGTAAACCTTGTTATATAGACTATACAGCCCCAGTGTATAGTAAACCTAGTTATATAGACTACACAGCCCCAGTATATAGTAAACTATAGTAAACCTAGTTATATAGACTACACAGCCCCAGTATATAGTAAACCTAGTTATATAGACTACACAGTCCCAGTATATAGTAAACCTAGTTATATAGACTATAATGCCCCAGTGTATAGTAAACCTAGTTATATATACTACACAGTCCCAGTATATAGTAAACCTAGTTATATAGACTATACAGCTCCAGTGTATAGTAAACCTAGTTATATAGACGACACAGCCCCTGTGTTAGTAAACTTTGTTATAGAGACTATACACCCCCAGTGGAGGAGGTCTAACCCCAGTTTAATAACCCGAGTTAAATCTTAACTTCCTTTCATATTAACCACTTATTGACCACTTGTAGTTAATGATAAAATTATCCTGAACAACACCCAACATAGTGATGGTATACAAGATGATCCAAATGTCACTTAATCTGGAAATTATTCTATAAGAAATTATGCGAAATGAACTTGTCAAACACTATCTTTTATCGAGATAATTGTAAGTCTTTTCTCCGATTTGAGTCTCGTGGTAAAAGATGACTTAACTATTGAGGTAAACGTAATGAATTCGAGGTCAGCGAAGGCGACATAAATTCGAGAAAAATGATGTCGTATATACAGTTCGATATAAACAATGGTAAGACCCGTCGAGATACGTATCTGGTAGTTACCTTGGTGTTCAGACAGATGACAGATTGTCCGGTAATGTAAGTCATCTGTCGCAACCAGATTTGTACTTCACTATATAAAGTCGGAATAATTAATATAATAGATACTAATTTGTCTACAGATATATGTGTGAATGCCATATAAAATGTAAAAAGCTGTGTAAGACATCATTGGTAAATTGACGACTTAATATTTGTAGCGCGTTCCGACCGGTTTATGTGTACAATGTATTTGACTAAATACATGAGGTAATATGACACAAGTCCCTGCATTATAGCCGTGACCCTTGGTGAAGACAGAGATCGTGTAATATGTACTTCCTCTTATAACATACCAACAAGTTATTCGTACGTAATCAAAACTACAGAACAAATAAAACAAGTATGATATATCGATTACATGGATAAAACGATTAACGTACCAAGACTCAGGTATATATTTTTCATCGAAAATAAATATTAAATGAGGCGACTTGTGTCAGTGGCGTTAGTATGGAGGTATGGCCTTAAGCCTAGAGAAGTTTAACATGAATTACCTGATTGTTTCCGTCATGGTTTAAGAAAGTGGCGATGCCTGCCTTTACCCTGTTTTTCAAGCCTCGAACACTGCCCCTCCGACTCACTATAGGTCTCTCCTTAATGGACCCAGGACTTAACACATCCCTCCGGCCCGCGAATGTAGTGTCCTCTTTGGACGTATTTTGATTTTCGTCCACATTGAACTCGGGATCTCTGACGGTCAGAGCCCTTGCTTGATCCGACAAGTCCCGGTCACTTAGACTATGAACCACACATTCACTAGGCCCTAGTTTAGTCAGCTTTTTGTCTAAATTCTTCCAGTCCAGTTCCGCGGTGCTTGGTCTCTGTTCAATCTTAATGTATCTCACTCTCTGATACCCCTTTCTTTTATCCACCTGTTCTATTTTAGTGTTAGAATCACCAGTCGTCCTCTCCCTCGGGTCCACCGTATCCTCATCGCTAGCTTCCCCAGGGTCCACATCACTAGAGGCACTATCAATACACTCCTCCAGCTTCACGTCCCCATTAGTGTAGTGATAGCTAGAGTCCGCCCCCTCCGGCATGGCCATCCACACAGGTAAGTCAAAGGTAGCCCAGTCTCCTCAGCCGACTGGGTGTGGCCTGTATAACGGAATACCCAGGGTAGCGTATCACTCTCACATACATATAGATACGCACGCTCCAGCAGACGGCCTCAGGTATAAACATCAGCTGGATATCTAACACTGGTAAAAGATTTACCTGTGATCACGTGACAGACGGACGTCACTCACCGTTACAAAGTATATATGTATACAATGCAGTCGGGAATGTCAGGCCGAGTAAGAGGCACGTGGTGAAATACCTGGCTCCGGATGAGGAAGCTGGGGATCGATACGACCGCTATTGTATCTACACACGGCACAGCTGTATAATAAACAACATCATTGTGAAACGGTGGGCGGCTCGTCACACTGAGCCTTATGTGCAATAGGAGGATATGATATGTCACTACGTTATCTCGCAATATTTTGTGATCATAGATAAAAGAAGTGAATTGACAAGGGTTTAACTTTCAACTGCAATACATCAAATCCATTTGCATGATAAATAAAGTAAATGTGTAGATGATGTATGTAAAACATCTTCGTCAGCAGTACTTATACTAATGTCATTCATTATTCACACTTCTCACTTATAGATAAGGCTTATACAGTACTAACTATAATTGGTTCCGTTCGTCCGTACAGCACTGAATATACAACAAAGACAATACCAATATGTCAGCAGAAACATAATCCAAACTCAGATAAAATAAAACAAGGGTAAAATATGAATAAAAGAAAGATTTACAAGGAGGCTCCTGAAAGGATACAAAGAGAATAAGATCATGTTCCGGAAGAGGAACACGGAAAAACCACAACGGAACCAACAGGTACACTAACGAACGACAAACACGTCGAACTTGATGTCGCATAAGGAAAAAGAATGAAATCATCATAACCTTTCCACCTGTGTAGTCAATTTCTCTGTCAGTTGCTCACGTCTTGCATGAAAATCGTGATATTGTTAGCAAGCTCTTGAATATCGAATCATCTGCAATGTGTAAAAACCGTAGGTTAGGGATGCATGGATGTTGCTCTCAAGAAAGAACTTGTGCACCAAATATTTCATGAATTATTCAACTTATTTAGGTTATATTAACAATATAGCATTATGCCATCAAGTTACACAACTGTGCAACAACGATCTCGTTGGGTCGCTTTTGAATTTATTTATACGTTGTAATACATTTTCAAAATCCAAGCGACATTAACCACATCCGATTACCAGAGGTGTATTTTTGGTCGAAAGGTCTCCATGAAGGACGATTTTTATCAGCTGGACGGTTACTGTCGCCGGACAAACACATTAATCTCACTTCAGTACAAAGTGGATGGATTCATCAACTACACACATCTCCCGGTAACTCGGACAAACATCAAAACTAGCAGATAAACAGACTTTCTAGAATTGGCGGGATAATAACCGCGACCTAGTAAAGACGTAAGAGATTTTGTCCTTATTTCTGATGGGCGTATCGCATCATGAATTCTCAATACAGGGTGTATCACTGAGACGTTTCGGACGCATCCTCGATACCTCACTTTCGCTCTCTGCACCCCTACGGAACATGTCTTGGCAAAACTGAAGGTTCCATGTGCGACACCTTGTGGACAACACGATAAGAATACTTTCATATTACATCAAACGAACGTCGTAATTGCATAACTGTATGTTGTAATAGCTTTAAAGTTGGGTGTCGATCCTTTGTAATCTTCATGAGGAGCGTATCAACCACGATTGGTCAGTTTTGTTCTCCTTGGACCAATAAAATTACTCCGCTTGTGCCTTCAGTTTTGCCATGACATGTTCCCGAGATGCAGAGGGCGAAAGTGATCGTAACCCCTGAGCATCGATGGTGTTTCGACCAAAGAGTATGACTGCAATTCACTACGCTGATATTACGACCCGAGTTGTAACAACTCGCGGATCATCCTATTAGTAAGACAATTTACTCAAGTCGAGTCAAGAAAATAGATGTTTTTAATAAGAACACGTTAACATGTCAACCAAAATAAAAGTTGAAATAAAATGCTTAATCACATCAACAATTCAAATATTTGGGTGACAGGCAGCCACAAAAATAGATGTTAAATATTATCTGTCAGCATGACAATCAGTAAGTAAGTCGACGGTGTCAATGACGTAATCCGGTTCAATTAATTAAGCTAGACTGGTGTTAGATCATTTTATGGTAATATTTTCAGTCTCTGTTTTATAGGAAAGTCTGTCCTTTATTTTCGTTGGTAGTGGTAAGTTTGAAATTGTGCAGAATTTCAGTTTTTTGGATATGAAATGTTGTCTGATGGACAGCATACAAAACTGAACCAGCGTCCGAGGTACTAGAGCAAGTGCGTTCACGCGAGTTTGAACACTGTTCTTCAATCTTGTGCCCTCCATTTCATCGTCGTCATAGGAATCTGAATCTGAACCGGAATCTTGTGAATCGCTCAGTGCTTCATCATCAACGTCACCAACCAAATCTGAATGTACAAAACAATCATTATCGAGAAAAAAGTTTGCAACTAAAGTATGTTCCTCGCTGTCACACTCTAGTGCCATTGCCAATGCAGACTGTCCATTGTCCGAAACAAGGTCAATGTCTGCACCAGACAAAAGCAGCATATTGGCCATAGCTACGTCACCATTTAAAGCACATTGATGAAGAGGCGCAAGCCCGCGGGACTTCGCGTTAACATTGGCACCATGAGTTATCAGAGCGTCAAGAAGAATAGTGTTTTGTTCAAGAATAGCGGTATGGATGGGTGTGCAGACACCATCTGCATTTTGGCACTCAGAATTATCGACATTACATCCGTTATTTATTAGAAAGCTGACGAGTTCGTCAATTTCTTTGACCGATATCAAAGACGCTAATGAATGCAAGAGATTTCTGCTTTTGATATCTAATACCTGGAAGTCCTGTGATTTACACTCCTTCATGAAGTACCAGGCTACTTCTAAAGAGCCGTTGGTAAGTGCCACAAACAGGGGTGCTTCACTTTGATTAATGTTGTTGACGTCTGCACCATGTTTTACTAGAAACTCTGCAAGTTTGACAGAGTTTTTTTTCGCTGCATATTGCAATGGCGTTACAGGACGACTACCGAACGTCGCCGTCATTAACTTTCCTCCTAGTTCCGTATCAGCACCGGCATTGATCAAATGTTCAGCCATATCGATATCTAGAATACCATCAATGTAGAAAGTGCATGCGCGCAGAAGTGGCGGGAGGTTATTTGCAAATTTTAGCGCATTTTTGTCTGGGTTGGGATAAGCTCCACAACGGAGTAAGAATTTGACCATATCAACATGCCTGCCCATTACAGCGTATTCTATCGGTGTAACACTACAGCTAGAATATTTCTTCGGTAGATTTACAAAATCTTTGACAGGTTTTCTTGCACTTGACGGAATAATAATGTCATCGACATTTCCGGAATGCGGATTTATCCACTCGGACAGCAATAACAAAAACACGGTCACATCACCCGCTTGTGCTGCCAAATGTACGGGAGCCAATCCCATTTCATTGAAATGACAGTTAACACCGGATTTAACCAGTTGTCTGACTACTTCTAGATGACCCCCTTTCACCGCCAGATGAAGGGCGGTGTTGTCGTAAGCATTCTTGACCAACGTATTGCAGCCAGCCTGTATCATCCATTTAACCACGTCAGCGATACCTTTTTCGGCAGCATAGCAGAAAGCTGGCGTCTTTGTGAGAGGGTCTGCTTTATCGAGGTTACATTTAGGGTGGTAGATGAGTGTCCTGGCTATGTCCAAACACCCTTTCCTTATTGCTAAGTGAAGAGGTGGCTCGCGGTCCCAGTCCTCTATGTTAACCCCACTACCGCTCTCGATCAACAGCAATGCGATGGAAGATTGCTTGGCGCCAATAGCGGCACAAAGCGCCGTACCCCGCATTCCAAGTAGATGGTCGACATCGGCACCTTCCGATATTAAAGAACGTACCACGTCTTCATCACCACCGATAATGGCTTTATTCAGAATGTCCGCTTTAGCCATGCTCTTCTTGGTGCAACATGCTACCTTGGCTAACTTTCTCTGAAACCGAAAGATTGTCGTGATGTCATGAACAGGCAACGGGGAGACAGGAACAGAAAACTGAAAAGTTGGCCTACAAATGTAGGACATGAGTCTCTTTTATATAACAAATAATTTAAGAGCTATAATGAGTTAATATTAATTTTAAGTGACTTGCCAACGAACCCGTGAATCCACATAATTTTAAAGCCAACCATATGATTAAAGGGGAGCAACTCTTTTATATTTTTTCCTATAAAATGTATGGATAATCGTTAATGCACTTAATATACATATATTGCGAGTCCTGGATGAAATGATGTTTTGCAAATGTAGAAATTTCAAACAATGACTCGTTATGAATGACTCTTTGTTAGAAAATCTATTGACATTTTTGATTATTTACAATACTCTCTGAACCAGTGCTACGATGAAACTTAGGTCTAATTCCATGATTCGCAAATATCTTTGATTCCATGGCTTGTTTGAAGCATCGTGTATAACAATTAAACTACAACTGAAATGACGATCAGTGAATGTGGGTATAAACATACGTGAAATGATTTGCGCATGCTGACCTTCGTCAATGTTTACATGCCTCCAGGAAGCACCTGGTGGTGGAACTCTTTCTTGTGGAGTTACGAAAATCCACCGGGAAAAACATCAAAGAGCGGCATACCCCGACTCGACTCAGTGGGTGTAGGCCTACATTACAATTTAAGGTACTGACAACAGGTCTATTTAATGAAATTAAACTGTGACAGATTAATCAGTGATTAACAGGTTAACGATACTGTATCTGAGAAATTTAAATGTGATAATTACGTTGCTTGGGAACACCTTTGGATTTCGCATTGGAGTTCTAGTGCATCCTCTCGCATCCAAAGATGTTTGCAACCTTTTAACTGTCATCCAAAATCTATAAAATTGCTGGGTTGGTAGTATAATCATACCACTTAAACGCACTCCCCTAGGAAACTTGACTTGTAAGATTGCTTGTTTTGCCCTACGATGCCTGTGGTTTGCCATCCCAATTATTTTTCACAACACCATGGCACTTTCAGGGGTTAATAGGTTAACCTAATGTTTTAAATGCATTGAGCATTCTTTATATTGCTTTTTCATAAACGCAATTTATATGAAATAGATTTATATTGTTTATTCAGTTCTTTTCAACATTTAAAATGTTCAATTTTAGTTTGAAGTGGGAGGTGGGGGTGCTGTGGTGCAGCAGAAGTTTTAGATTACTAAACATGTATTTTTCTCTTGAGAGTTGATGTATTAATTTGAATGATAATGCCATACTGATTGAATGATTTAAATGTTGAGAAATATTTAGCAGATTGAACTTTAAAGATTTTTTTTTCAGATTTTCAATGAAGCTGAAAATATCAATGACTGCCTTAAGAGTTTAGAAGATGGCAGACACTGGAATCACCCTTCCTTGACATAAAACCTTCATAACAGGATAGGAAGCTAATTAGATGTTTCCAACCCTGCAAGCTGATTTGGACATTGTAAACAGAAAGGCAGAAGTGATGATGATGAGAAGAAAACAAAGAAATCAATGTCTTAAGTACATTTTGGCATCAATTGTTATCTTTATTCTTCTTCAAACAAATATTAAAAAATCCATTTCGGCATACTTTTCAAAATCTTTTCCCAATACAGAGAAGGCAGCATGGCATCATAATAGTATCATCCGTAAAGTTGTTGAGGATTTTGATTTTCTGGAAGATAAACAATCAGTTGCTGAAACAGCAGAGGAATGCCTGATTCCTCATCTGAGATATCGTCAAAACCCAACAGGTACAAACAGAAGCAGGGAAAAGGTGGCTTGCTCCCGTATAACTCCTGTGGCTGGCTCATGTACCATAGCTAGGGAGATGTTTTTGGAATCTCGTACACTAGAGTGTGATTCTAGACAGTCAAAATTATGTATAATACAGGTAAATAATTCAATTATCTAGTGAAACATACAAATAAATATGTATTTCCTTGTCATACCTCACTATGGATGTGACATTAAGCGATTAAAGCCTTTTCTGCTATATCATGGAGCTATGTGCAAGGTCTTATCAATAGATATAACATGTAACCAAAGGCAATGAAAATAGATATAGGTCACTGTGACTTATGTTGGAGTACAGTTCTCCAGATGTAATTATCTATAATTAATGTCCATAAAACTTAACAAAGTCCATCCTCTGTGAGCATGCTCTTGGTAATAGTGTATCTATGTTCTGTTACAGTCTGTCACTCATCATAAGTCTTATATGTATTTAATTGTGAACTATATCCATGTGTTACATTCACGAAGAGAAGATGGCATTAGGAAAACAGAAACAAGAGCAATAGTACAGCATTGTATGATCATACCAGAATTTAGCCTACTGTCATCCCAAACATTATACTTTTGTCACCATGAAAAAAATTAACAAGCAGTAACAATAACTTGAAATAAAAGAGTTGAATTCTTTGTTACAGGGTTCTGGGCCTTACATCAAAGTTGAGTGTGATATTGAATTATGTGCCTTGCCAGTTGTTGTTGGGACAATCCAACCAGACACAGGAGAGTTACTTTGGCAAAATTTTCGGGATTCATTGTCTCTTCAGCAACACCTCACTAAAATGGTGGATCCTTCCAACTCAAAACAACATTATGGCTTCTGTTTCCTAAAATGTTTGAAGAAGGCATATGAAGATTACATGTATGATGTTATAGGGAAATACAACAAAGATGATGGAATTCCGATGTACGATGATATTCACTCTGTATATTATATGTCTCAAATGATGGTTCTACCACCAGTAATTAAAAATATAAAGAAAAGAAAGAAGAATTCATTGTTTAACATCAACATTATTTTCATAGATTCTGTGTCACGTCATCACTTTTTTAGGACCTTACCAGAGACAGTCAAGGTTATGGAATCCATCAACCGTGACAACATTAAAGAAAATCACAGTCCAATGGTTTTGGACTTTGAGCTTGTGCAGAGTATGAGATCAAGAACATTTGAATCCTTACAAGCCTTGTTTTCTGGCTATGTTGATCCTTCAGAGAAACCGTTTGGTGTTTTAGATATGCCTCCGGTATCTCTCTCTACTGAATCTCTGTTTGATCCCTTTAAGTCACTGGGTTACCACACACTGTGGCTGGAAGACCTTTGCTGGGAGTGGGAGTGGGGAATATCTAAGGATTTACGTGCTTTTGAAAAGTCATATACCAAGAAGAAAATATGGGAAGACCTAAATGCAGCTCTAGAGAAGGCTGGTATAGATGGGCTGGATACCACATTGTCAAGCTGTGAAATATTCCGTGTCAATAATATTAATGATCACTTTCATGGACCAGACACAGTGTGTTATGGTGGTCAGTTTCAGCACCAGTTCGCCTTTGACTATCTCAGCCTTTACCAATCTCATATGACTGACCTCCAACAGCGTTTCATCACTTTCTTTCAGACCAATGTTGGTCATGAGGACACTGGACGTAGAATTAAAACACTTGATAAGTCACTCGCCAGTTATCTAAAGTTTGCTGCAACACAGAATGATACAATGACCATCCTGTTTTCTGACCATGGAAATTCATATGGCAGTTTCCTGGACAAGAGTTTGGAGGGTCGTGTAGAGATGTTCCACCCATTTCTGATGATGGTGCTTCCACAGAGTGTCCGGAACAAACTCGGTCCTGATAAGTCAAGCTCTCTTATATCTAATCAGGATAAACTGATCAGTCTGTTGGACCTACATCACATGTTAAATCACATAGCGGAGATGGGTCAAACATCTCACTCCTTTAATACCTCAAATTACCACAGAAAATCACTCTCTTCCAGCAAGAAACCATTCCTTCCTTTGTCTTCTTATGTTAAAATCAAAGAACAGTTCCATGTACCTGAATATGGTTTGTTGTCCAGGATTTCCCCTTCACGGACTTGTGACCAGATGCCCAGGATAATGCCTAACCTCTGTATTTGTGAAGGTTATGAGAATACAGTAAAGAATGACTCCTATTATGTTATGTTTGCACACTTTGCTCTAAGTAAGCTTAACTCTGTTATCCATTCTCAGTACAGGAAAGGCAATCCAAAATCCAGCTCTTCATTCGGGAGATGTCAACGTCTTGTACTCCACAGCTTTGGAAATGTAAAAGCTAATTTTCGAAAGGTAATTAAATTGGATACAATAGTTAAAGGTGTGGTTTAATGGGATTCTTACTGAGATAAAATGTGATCATTCTGGTATAGCTTTGTGGTTATAGATACATCTTTATGATAATTGTTGTCTTTAAATTTCATATTTTATCTTGTAACTTTAAGGAAAAGTGTTGATATTCACTTAAAGCTTACTATTTATTTACTGTGATTACTTTACAGAACCACACAGTTTACATAACTATGGAGCTGTCTGTCCAGCTGACCAGCAATAGACCATCAGAGGTGTTCTTCGTAGCACTGAGATATTCCGTAGGGAGACCAGGGTCTTTAGAGCTGACAAGATTTGACCGTATCACTCCATACAGCGGTTTTAAGATCTGTGCTGACCCAGGCCTTGACCTCAATCTATGTGTGTGTTACCTTCAATCAGGTATAACAGATCAGCTTTTTACCACCAAAAGTATCCCTCAAAAAGCTCTGCTTTCAAAATTAAAGGTAGACTTTGTGGACAAATCGGTCAGTTGTCTTCTACTGTTGACCACTGATAATGACCATGGTGTGGTACTAGAGGCTTTCAACACATGTCCGAGACAATCTGTTAAGATCCAGATACGGATGTTTACTGCAAATCTCATTTTGTCCACATCATCAAATCAAGTGGCAGCCATTTTGGAACCATTTGATGTTAAAGTAATGGTGGCTGCGATGCAAATTAATTCGAGGAAGAATATCTCTTGGAGATACAGTATATCTTTGTTTTTGGTGTGACCATGTAAAGTTTTAAATAGATGATTTTGTTATATATTTTGATATACCATGTGTGTGTGTGAGACAGACATCTATAATGGAGAGCCTCTTGTCACTTTGTTAATTGTGAAGATTTAAAAGGCTTTCTAATTCGAACTCTTATAGTCTCACTTTTTTATTTTTCTCTTTTATTCTTTTATATCCTAGAAATCATGATGTCAGAACTTGTTTCTGTCATGTTAGTGAGCCTCCTGTAATTCTATACCATCAGATTTTCCAAGTTGGTATCATACTTACCAGGTAGATCTGGACATGTATATTCATTACTTGGATTCACAGACATCTCGAATCCTAATCAGATTCGCATTATTTGTTTGAATTGTAAAATAATTCAATATTTAAACAGTAATTTGTTACTCAATGTGTATACGTAAAGTCTGTTAAACTTATTTCTGTGTCATCCAAATCTTTTAGTTCAAAGTTCATAGTACATTGCAAAATTTTATAGAAGAAATGTAAATGTAAGTTAGAGTTTGAAATGGAGACCATAATGAATCTCTTTGTCAGTCACAAACTGATACTGTGTCCTTACCAAGTAGAACACAAATTACTTTCATGATTCATGTTATTGTGCCATATTGATTGTTTTTGCCTTGCCAATTTATTTACATGTTTGCTTTATCACATTTTTGTTGGTGAAATATATATGGAATTTATCAATTTTATAAACACTTATACCATTGCTGCCATGATGATATAAGAGTTTTTTATGTCATCACCAGTGATGGTACAACTATTTCAGTGATGATGTTTAAAATGTATATGACTTAGGTACTTTCATCCAATCAGAGCAGTGCATTATATTTGTTGCTGTCACATTCCTGTTTTCCTGTTTGGACCAATATGAGACGCAGGTGGAATAAGTTGGTTTCCCTGCAAATACTTCCAATATCCGCTTTTGTTTTTCTCAACTTTGGTATTTAATGATATTTTTGGAAGCCATTCCTCACCTGATAACCACATAACATGGTAGATTGAAGAATTTGAGCACAAAGACATACATTGTGTATTTTTTCATTTTTGTTTTCATTATCAGAGATTATTTCAGAAAAAAGATGTTTTAAAAATTTTGAAATTTCACAGATACTATTTTATATGTAGATGATAGATTTTTGTTAAGTTCCTGAAATCAAGGTTAATTGTTCAATAGATCAGGGTATATATGTATGGCATTTAAGCACTTTGCTGAATCTGATCTATGAGTGTGTTCTACATGTAGATCAGCTATTACATTCCATTTTCATATGTTTATAACTGTATTGATTTTTTTTAATATTTTAGTTGAGAGATATTTTGTGGAGTTGCTGTGTAAGTGTTATTTAATTATTGTTATGAAATTATGTTGTAGAGCATCTGTTGATAAATGTTTAAAATTTTTATTTTTATAAGCTCAGTGTTAATAAGACTTAACAACGGTTTCAATGTCATTGCTGTCACAATACAAAATTTCTTATACTATCAATTAAATTTACAATTATCCATGTTGAAATCTTGCTCAACTGTGAATGTTAACAACTGTACTTAGGATTGGCTTGTTGAAACTAAAACATTCCAGTCTTTTATTAAATGATCTATACTGGTTTTAGTTCCATTATAGATAGACATTTATAGGGTATTTTACTAACATCATTCCACTGAGAAAAAAGGTGTTCTTGTTTGATCCATGTGTATAGGCTGTATTTATGTTACCAATTCACCACAAAAACTACTGCTGCCGAATATTTGTTTACATTTACCATGGTGTGTAACTGAGGTTGTACGTAAATATTATGAAATACATGTAGCCTTAACTATTAAGTCATTTTATAGTAGAGACTTTCAATATTGTAAACTATTGATACATTTTACTGTTGAAATCTAACAACTCCTAAGGCCCATAAATGTTCATTGCAAACACTTGTTACCTGTTCATATACTGTTATACTCAGTATTTCAGTGGAACTTACTTTATACAGATTTAAGTTATGACCTGCCTTGTAATGGCTTTTATTGTCTATATAAATGAAGGGTTTACAGGCAAACATATAGTAATCTGCAAAGCTGTCATTTATGTTGGCTATGAATGCAGTGATATTGAAAGTACATGTTTACTGATGTTTAAATATTCTACTAATTTTGTCTTTTTATGCTGGTTCTACAAAGATTTACACAAAAATAATTCAATAGGGATGGTGTTCATTAGATGGAACAGCTGTTTCTGGTTTACTGTTGATCACTGTGTATCAATAGTTACATCATAATGGACATGTGAGTGATGTCATTAATACTTGTATAAAAACATATTATTGTCAGTAAATTTATGTAGTGGATTGGCTATGTATATGCAAATATAGCAAGTTAACTGTAAATTATCAAGCCCTTTTTAGTAGGTACTTTTGTACCATTATATCAGGGTAAGGGGAGACTACTCCATGGTGGAGTGATTTTGTTATCAGGGTTGTTGTGTGGCAACATTGGTGATATCTTATCCATTGGTTAGAATTATACTGAATTCCTGTTGGTGTCCGCTGGTGTTTTCTATTGATTTTGTATTATAACTATGTATTGTTATATTTTTGTATATTGTATTGTTGTACAAAGGTTTTTAATGTTTGTTAAGTACATGTACTGGTGTATTTTTGTTTCATTTTGTTCTGTTTATTTGAAAGGATTGCTATTTTTATATATGTGGTACTGTGTGATGATAATTTTTTTACTATTGTGTTTATAGATATAACAGGATGGTTTGCTTACAACATTTCAATATAAAACACAGATTTGCACAAGAAAAAATAAATTAATTAAACAACTCAACCCATATCACATTATCACAGGTCACAAATGACATATCAAAACTTTTGACAATCAAACTGTTTAAACTGTCATGCTTGGTAGCGCTTGACCGTACTGCTGGAGGGGACTATTGGTATGTTATCTTTCTGTTGGCCCATTTGTCACTACCTCTGTTCATACACACGTCAAAGATTCTGACAGCTCGTATTTTGGTATGACATTGTCCATTGTATGACTTTATTAGTCAGGAGATCCCCTCCCACAGTTGTCGACCAATCTTTCTCAAAACACTACGACACAAAGATGTGTTTTCCTGAAAGGCAGTTTGATTTTAAGATATTCATACTGTTGAACTTCGCCAAATCTCTCTCTTTCTTTTACCGATATCTTTCAAACTTGGTAGACTTAATAACCAAGTCATGGAGTTGTGTTTCACAGAACAGCACGACGATTCAAATTTATCTGTTAGAGTTATTTCCCCTTATGATTTTCAACAAGTTAAGCATGATTGGAGATCTCTCTCGGTTTTAAACTGATTTGTTTTAAGCTTGGTGGGCTTAATCACCATAACATGAAGTTTTATTTACTGAATGGCAGTTTGGTTCTACTGTATTTGGAAATGTAAATGAGCCTTGCTATTTCATAATATTAATCATAAGCCGAGATCTCTTTCAGTTTTCAACCTATTTCTTGGTAAGCTTTTTAAATGTCCAGAGATTTATTAAGCTTTCTGCAATCTCCCTAAGTCTTGGAGTGCTTTAATTAGGGCTTATTTTTTTTAGACCTCCTAATCTTTTGATTGGTAGAGAAGATATTCACAGTTTGTCAAGAATAAGAACGAGCAGGGATTGAAGGTTTCATTTAAGTGTTTCAAAGTTAGGTCAAAATCCGATATGGCCACCATGATTTCATTTGTCAAAATCTTGAAGGGGCCATGACCATTTTTTATACAGCATTCCTACAATAATATGATTTGTGGATAAACTGCCTGGCTAACTTTTTGTCTCAATATATTTCTAAATTTTTCATTTTCTACTTCTTGTGGAAGAAATGTTGCACTATAAGATGTAAATCCAATGAATTTGATGTTTTTAGTTTCTGTACTATTTATCATTAAGGGTGTACCCCATTTTGAATTTTTGCTTTGATCTTTGATAAAAACTGCTTTTCATCAATGTCAAAGAAGAAAGTGTCTTTTTTGACATGATACAAAGTTTTCCTCAGATGTTCTACCACAAGTAGTAAGTAACCTGTTTGACCTGTAGAATTCAGCTTTGGATATGTTTAGTAAATTAATCAAGTTCCATCTGTGAGATTCAGTTGAAACTTGCCAGAAATAATCTCGAGATAGTCCTGAAGAAGTGTTTTTATTTTTTTATTGGTCCAAAATCCAGCATCCAGCTTCCAGCAGGATCCAAAATTCAAAGTTGTTATTTCGGGTATCAAACTTTGATAAACACCTTCTGAAGTTCCTCTGGTGGAGTTCAGCAGAAATTTGGCTGAAATGATCTTTAAGTTAGTGCCTATCAACTGTTGTTACGAAAAGTAACTTCAGTTTTCTTGTAGGGATCTAAATTCAAAGTGTTATTCTTCTCAAGTTTCAACAATGAGATTCAGCTGTAACAATTTACAAGTGTTGTTAATGATTGGAGTTGTCCAAAATCCAACACAGGGTCCCTTAGTTACCTAAGTTCAAAAGTGTTATTTTCAGTAGCAAACTTTTTAAATCTTCTTAGTTCTATCAGGTCTAGAGTCTTGATATTTCATGTGTGAGATGCCTAGGTGATTGGGTATTTAAGTTGTGAAAATGAATGACCTTGATGTACTCTCAAAGTCATAGGGGTCAAATGTCTTCAAATCTTTTAACAACTCTTGCATAATAACCAGGAAATCCAGAGCAGTGATATTTAATCAGGATAAACAAACCAAACAAGTTTAAATTGTTACATAGCCAAAGAATTCACCTATAAGTGAAAAATTCTGTCAAAATTGTGTATGACATTTTCTAGTTTAATATCAAAATATATAGCACTTTTTTCCTTTTGACATTTTGACTCATAATTACCATTTCCATATTTGTTTTCTTTTTATACAATAAATCTTACATGTCTCTTCAGCATGGCTGGGACATGAGTATATTGTTCCAACAAGCAGTAGTCTTGTTAATAGGTCTTTAATATTAGAGTGTCGCATACTAAGATCAGGTCTCAGAATTACCATACACATTGTGTAGAGATATGGCCCTTTTGCTCACCATGGCATCACACTGTCTACAGCATGTAACTTTGTCACCTATAGGTGCAAAATTGTATCTGTGAACCAAAAACTGGAACCTTTGCTCCTGTGCAGCCTTGCACACTTAAATGTGTGATGAAGAGGTTCTGGTGGTGGTACATGTAACATGACAATAATTTAATACTCATAGGTTTATTTAATGATCTAGATCAGATGAAATCTTGTTTTTCTTGATTATAAATAAACTTATTACAGTAGATTATACATCAGATATTAGAAATTAAAAATAGGTTGTGAAGTAAACATGCATTTATAAGAAACAAATGAATCTTGGCATTTATCTGATTGCATTTTTAGAATTGCTTGATGGTTGAATATTTTAAGCTGATTGCTGGTGTAGTCTGAATGTTTAATGGACTGTATGAATTGAACAATTATTTGGAAAAAGAGAACTACCCGGTAAACTTATTTGTTTGCATATTTCATGACTTTTGTTGTTTTTGTAGTTGTCATCTCAAATGCCTCTGAACACAATCCAAAACTCACTAAACCATTTGGATTGTAGAATAGTTTTTAAAAACACTTTTCAATTTGTTGAAATTCAGGAGAAAAAGAGAGAAATCTTTGACATTTAATAATTGATAGCCATTCCTCAATTAGAAAGAAGTTTTATTCTTGTGTGATGGAAATGTTATGGAAGCGAGACTAAGCTGTTACTTTTCTTTCTGTTGTCAACTTTTCACCTTTTAAAAGTTTTATCTTTGCTTGAAAAGTTTAAAGTCAAACTTAAACTAAAACTGATATATAATTAGATCACATAGTGGACACCTCACCACATCCATCGTTTACAAAAAAAATTCATTAACTTTAACCCTAAAACTTAGGAATGCAGAGGAACATGATTGATTTCAAAGCTTTGCCTTATAAGGTAAAATTGTTAACTCAATCACATCTTGAGTATAATTACACTGTAGTAGGGACATCTGAACCCACAAAATAAATGACATCAATTCAATAGTTTTTAGTGAATTTGGGTTCATACACATATTGAAACAAGTAATGTACAAGAAATCCCAGATCAAATTGTATGTTCTTAAGTGTAGATATTTCTTCTTCTTATTCGTTATTGCTCATTATATGGAATTTGAAATTTCCTGTGAAGAAATAGCGTCAAATCCTGTCAAATCCAAGATGTTGCCTTAAGGCCATTTTTTTCTGATTAGTCCCAAAATCAAAAGGTCACAACTAGGAAGCAAGGATAAGCTATGTATGAACTTGTAGAAAGATCTACAAAGTACATCTCAAGATATCGTAATAAAAATGTTATTTGTCAAAATTCAAAATAGCCACCTGTATGTTTTGTTTTTCTGATAAATCTCAAAACTTGTAATGTACTTTTAGGCACTAAGGGAAACCTACATATGAGATATGATAATGGTCCATCCTGTTCCACTCCAGAAATAGCAATAACAATCTAAAACTGTCAAAAATCAAGATGGCTGCTTGGCTGCCATGTTGTTTTTCTAATTACCCGGTAGTGCTAAAATGCACAGCTTAACATCGGGTTATAGTGTAATAGTGATCATATGGTTAAAATCTAAAATGGTGACAAGTGACCATATGAAATTTCTGATTGTGCTTAAAATCAGGCATGAACAGCTGAGTCCATACTAAACTTGTTTATGTACCTATAGTTATAAGACAATCTCGACTGATATCCTGGAGAAATTGTGAGCACTGAAAAAAAGTTACACAAACAGACCATGGTCGTACATTGCTTAGAAAAACCCACCATTTGACGACCGCTACAAAACAGATTAAAACAACATTATGTAACTCACTTTCAATTTAGACTTGGCCATGATGACAAAGACAGAAAGAAATCAATCATGCAGATATCATAATAACAAAATGAAAAAAAATGTACAGAAATAAGAAGACATTTATTCCTCAAGCTTGGTGAGTTAAGAAGTACATACATATCAAGAAACATGAATTTAAAAGTCTTAACATTAGAAAAATATTAACAAATTATCAAAAGCAAGTTATAGATTAAACTGCCATTTACAGTCTGTAAGTATACCTAACTATAAGTGTTGAAAGCCAGTTTCATGTCAACAAATAAACATGTCCAGTTATTTTTTTTCTGATACATGCGTGTCAGTAATCAATTCTCTTAATCTGTCAGTATTAGGATACCTGAATACATAACCATCTCAAGAATAATGTATGATGTTAATTCTAATCAAAATTTATATACCTTTTGAAAATCCAGTGTTGACAGCAGACAAATGTCCTGGAAACAATGTCTTAAAACCAAGAAAATCAATGCATGTACATGTTTCTATATATAATCCAAATCCTAAAAACTGTTACAAAAAAAGAAGAAGAAAAAAAAAAGAAAAATTGTTGGTATACCCAATTTCAATACTCTTTAACTTCAAAATGACCAGCATCAGTTAAGTCTATCTGACACATTTTTCCTTGCTTCCAGCTTTTGAACAAATAAATAAAACATAATGAATTGTTTGTGACTGTGATTTAGTCATATACATGTAAATTCAAATTTGCTGTATTGTTTCAAGTCCAATAATGTCATATTTAAAACAAAATGTCAGAAGTTACAAGTTTTCACTATATACTGAACTATCCATTGCAATGATATTTTTCTTCATCAAGAAAATTATTTCTTTAAAATGCTACAATCTGAATTTTTCAAAATCAGTTTTTAAAGTACAATGTTTGTATTTTAAAAGTATACTTTCATGATCCTTGACTTCAGATCCATCAATGTAGATTTTTGACAGAAAAGTCTAAATCTAAACCCATGAAATGATTTATGCTTCAATTTAAAATGAAACGTGTTTCCTTATTTACAATTTCAGAGAATACAATATCAGCTGCAACAAGCATATGCTTGAAGTTCATCTGATCATAAATATTAAAAACAATTTGGGTATCTTCTTACTTAGCTTAAACTTACAGCTTCATGATGTGTCTCTGGAAAATGTGATGGGTCTCTGGGTCTCTTAAAACTAAAATGCCTGTCTTTCAGTATTGTTTAAATTTTGTACTGAATGGCTCCTCTATTTGTAACAAACACTGACTCATAATAGCTACAAGTGACAGTCGCCTTCTCTTATCATTCCACAATCATTCTAAAGATTTCATCTCTAGGTCAAAATACTTTGTACACATCCAGTACAATGAATGTGATGATACATGTGACAGGAAATGAAAGTTTTTTTTTCTTTTTTAATACATATCAACAGGACACATTCATGTTTTGTATTTATTTTGGCATTCATTATAATACACTTTTTCACAAACAAAAACATATAACGAAGGTTGCTAGGATATGGGAAAGTTGAATATGGATTTGCATGGTATTTTAATATACCAGACTGAACAGTCCAGAACTGAGGAGCAGCAGAAAGGCTGTTAGAACTGAACTGATTGGTACATATTTTCTACATTTAATAAATAGTTCACATTTAAAAAGTAGCAACCTAAGGGCAAATGAAACTTGCAACTAACCCTTTCATGATACCAATCTCCTGACAAATACTGGCTTCACAATTACAGCTGGTCTTATGCTATATTTATCTGCAATAAGCCAAGGGAGGCATCAATCAAGCTTGATTCAAAGCCAGGGGATGGGCTTATTACAGGGTATTGAGCCAAGGGGACCATCAGTCAAGCTTGATTCAAAGCTAGGGGATGGGCTTATTACAGGGTATTAAGCCAAGGAGGGCATCAGTCAAGCTTGATTCAAAGCCAGGGGATGGGCTTATTACAGGGTATTAAGCCAAGGGGGGGCATCAGTCAAGCTTGATTCAAAGTCCTGGGGTGGGCTTATTACAGAGTATTAAGCCAAGGGGGGCATCAGTCAAGCTTGATTCAAAGTCCTGGGGTGGGCTTATTACAAAGTATTAAGCCAAGGAGGGCATCAGTCAAGCTTGATTCAAAGTCCTGGGGTGGGCTTATTAAAGGGTATTAAGCCAAGGGGGGCATCAGTCAAGCTTGATTCAAAGTCAAGGGTTGGGCTTATTACAGAGTATTAAGCCATGGAGGGCATCAGTCAAGCTTGATTCAAAGCCAGGGGATGGGATTATTACAGAGTATTAAGCCAAGGGGGGCATCAGTCAAGCTTGATTCAAAGTCCTGGGGTGGGCTTATTACAGGGTATTAAGCCAAGGGGACCATCAGTCAAGCTTGATTCAAAGTCAAGGGTTGGGCTTATTACAGAGTATTAAGCCAAGGGGACCATCAGTCAAGCTTGATTCAAAGTCAAGGGTTGGGCTTATTACAGAGTATTAAGCCAAGGGGGGCATCAGTCAAGCTTGATTCAAAGTCCTGGGGTGGGCTTATTACAGGGTATTAAGCCAAGGGGACCATCAGTCAAGCTTGATTCAAAGTCAAGGGTTGGGCCTATTACAGAGTATTAAGCCAAGGGGGGCATCAGTCAAGCTTGATTCAAAGTCCTGGGGTGAGCTTATTACAGGGTAAAAAGCCAAGGCATAACATCAGACAAGCCTGATTCAAAGTCCTGGGGTGGGCTCATTACAGGACAATGAGCAAGCATTTGATTACTAATTTATTTCATAGCAATATACATAGATAGACTTATTACCAGACACTGGCTTATTACTGGATAAACACATTACATATATGTAGTGTTTATTTTCACTGCTCAGAGCATTGTTATTTTCTTCACATCTATAACTTTAACTTTTGACTGAAGATATAATGCTAAGTAATGGTAAGGTGTCACATTTTTAATCCCTTAAACAACGCTTGCTGGTATAATATAACACAAACATACATGTAAATGTTTCTATTACACTTTCTAGACCTGATCTACAGATATTTGAAAGACTAGACATGTGACAGACTCATAAGAGGAATTCAGATCAGAAAAAAAAACAAATACAGACCTTAATACTTAAAATGTTTCATATATATCAAATCAGCTGACAGCTGCTGTGTGCTGACTTTTTAGAAATACCACATTCAATATGCTGGAAACATTAATGATATTATGATGTTAATTTGCTCACACTATTGATAACACTACAGAACCTGTTCCCTGTAAAATACTGTGACAACAGGAAGTTCATTTCCAGAAATTACTCAACTCTCTTCCTGTTACCTAGACGGATCAAAGCCATGATTTGTAATTTGTAAGACAATATAATATTATATTTTTCACTTCACACTTTTTAGAACAGCCATTCATTTCTTCCATCAGCTGTAAATGGGTCATATTTGGACACAGGGGATCCTTTTATTCTTCAGACCTGATGCGCTTCATACGACACATCTGGGAAGAGGTCATCTTTTCTTTCCACCAGGTAACTATGTCAGAAAAAGACAGGGATAAAACAATTAGGTATATAAACAGATGTAACAAAAAAATTCTAGTATTAGTTTTAAGCACCAATATCAATCTGAACTAAAACCTGTTCCATAGACTTACTTTTCCATGACACTTGTTCATATATAAAACTGAAATAATGGGCAAATGAGTATCCCCCACCTACCCACACTCCAAACTGATGACCAGCAAAGTTTAATAAGATTAGAACAAGATTGAAATCATTCTAAACAATTCTGATGTCGCACATGTTGAATTAGAGAAGTTTAAAATAGGTGTTGCTTAGGAAAACTATAATTGCATAATCATGTTCAACATTGGCCATCCTGACTGTCATGTCAAAGTTTTGACTACACAAAAAAAGAAAGAGAAAAAAACACCCAAAACTTGACCATCTTTCCTTAATATCCTTACAACTTTCAGTTCGATGGCACTCATCAAAATAGGAGTCATGGCAGCAATATTGGATTTCGAACTAGCCCAAAAATTAACAATCAATGGTCTGGACCATTTCGGTATCATTTTTGGCAAGTTTGAGGAGAATCCCACAGGTGAAGCTTGAGAAGTTTAAAATGTGAAAAGTTTATACATGGCAGATGGCTAATGACTGTTCGTGGACAACACAAGGGACACAATGATGGATAAAACACAATGACTATATGTCATCCTCACTCTTTGGGTCTGATGACCTAAAACTCCTGTAATCAGCCATACTGTTAAATAAAATTTAAGATCTGTTTACGACCAAAATCTAATCAGGAGTAGAACTAAAGAGTAAGTATATACCACAGTACCTGAAGAGGCCCGCAGATACAAACAAGTTTCCATTATGTACAGACGCATAGATTTACACATTTAGCAAGGCCCAACAGGATTAGTGCAAGTAATTATTATATCACCATTAGAGCAGTACTTACTCCATGAAATATTCCAGTAAAGTCTGTAAGGCCTTCAATTTCTGCTCTTCCATATCCATACTCAGGATCAGTTCTGGCAGTTTGACTAAAACAAACATCATATATGTACTATAAAGAGACATTCCATTTTCCATCTCAATACTTGGCAGATAACTTTGTTTCAGATTTTCATCTTTGTTCAAAGTTGTGAGCTCTTATACTGATGAAAGACTGCTGAAGATTCAAAAAGAGATTGAAGCAACTAAATATGAGAAGATGGTGACCCCTTACTCTTACCCTTACCAAAGAGTCAAAGTAGATGATGACCCTTACACTAACCAGAGTTACAGGAGATGGGGAACCCTTGTACTTACCAAAGCGTCATCAGAGATGATGACCTTTACTCTTACCAAAAGGTCGGCGATGATGACCTTTACTCTTACCAAAAGGTCGGCGATGATGACCTTTACTCTTACCAAAAGGTCTGAGTAGAAGACCTTTACTCTTACCAAAGCATAGTAAGATATGATAACATTTACAGGATAGTCGCAGGAGATGAGGACTCTTTAATATTATACTTTCAAAAAGAGTTCGAGGAGATGACCCTTACATTTACCAAAGAGTTCGAGGAGATGATGACCCTTACATTTACCAAAGAGTTTGAGGAGATGATGACCCTTACATTTACCAAAGAGTTCGAGGAGATGATGACCCTTACATTTACCAAAGAGTTCGAGGAGATGATGACCCTTACATTTACCAAAGAGTTTGAGGAGATGATGACCCTTACATTTACCAAAGAGTTTGAGGAGATGATGACCCTTACATTTACCAAAGAGTTGACCCTTACATTTACCAAAGAGTTTGAGGAGATGATGACCCTTACATTTACCAAAGAGTTCAAGGAGATGATGACCCTTACATTTACCAAAGAGTTCGAGGAGATGATGACCCTTACATTTACCAAAGAGTTCGAGGAGATGTCCCTTACATTTACCAAAGAGTTTGAGGAGATGATGACCCTTACATTTACCAAAGAGTTCAAGGAGATAATGACCCTTACATTTACCAAAGAGTTTGAGGAGATGATGACCCTTACATTTACCAAAGAGTTCGAGGAGATGATGACCCTTACATTTACCAAAGAGTTTGAGGAGATGATCACCCTTACACTTACCAAAGAGTTTGAGGAGATAATGACCCTTACATTTACCAAAGAGTTTGAGGAGATGATGACCCTTACATTTACCAAAGAGTTCAAGGAGATAATGACCCTTACATTTACCAAAGAGTTTGAGGAGATGACCCTTACATTTACCAAAGAGTTTGAGGAGATGATGACCCTTACATTTACCAAAGAGTTCAAGGAGATAATGACCCTTACATTTACCAAAGAGTTCAAGGAGATAATGACCCTTACATTTACCAAAGAGTTCAAGGAGATGATGACCCTTACATTTACCAAAGAGTTCAAGGAGATAATGACCCTTACATTTACCAAAGAGTTCAAGGAGATGATGACCCTTACATTTACCAAAGAGTTCAAGGAGATAATGACCCTTACATTTACCAAAGAGTTCAAGGAGATAATGACCCTTACATTTACCAAAGAGTTCAAGGAGATAATGACCCTTACATTTACCAAAGAGTTCAAGGAGATGATGACCCTTACATTTACCAAAGAGTTCAAGGAGATAATGACCCTTACATTTACCAAAGAGTTCAAGGAGATAATGACCCTTACATTTACCAAAGAGTTCAAGGAGATAATGACCCTTACATTTACCAAAGAGTTCAAGGAGATAATGACCCTTACATTTACCAAAGAGTTCAAGGAGATGATGACCCTTACATTTACCAAAGAGTTCAAGGAGATGATGACCCTTACATTTACCAAAGAGTTCAAGGAGATAATGACCCTTACATTTACCAAAGAGTTCAAGGAGATAATGACCCTTACATTTACCAAAGAGTTTGAGGAGATGATGACCCTTACACTTACCAAAGTGTTTGAGGACATGATGACCCTTACATTTACCAAAGAGTTTGAGGAGATGATGACCCTTACATTTACCAAAGAGTTCGAGGAGATGATGACCCTTACATTTACCAAAGAGTTTGAGGAGATGATGACCCTTACATTTACCAAAGAGTTCAAGGAGATAATGACCCTTACATTTACCAAAGAGTTTGAGGAGATGATTTACCAAAGAGTTTGACCCTTACATTTACCAAAGAGTTTGAGGACCCTTATGATGACCCTTACATTTACCAAAGAGTTCAAGGAGATAATGACCCTTACATTTACCAAAGAGTTTGAGGAGATGACCCTTACATTTACCAAAGAGTTTGAGGAGATGATGACCCTTACATTTACCAAAGAGTTTGAGGAGATGATGACCCTTACATTTACCAAAGAGTTTGAGGAGATGATGACCCTTACATTTACCAAAGAGTTTGAGGAGATGATGACCCTTACATTTACCAAAGAGTTTGAGGAGATGATGACCCTTACATTTACCAAAGAGTTTGAGGAGATGATGACCCTTACATTTACCAAAGAGTTTGAGGAGATGATGACCCTTACATTTACCAAAGAGTTTGAGGAGATGATGACCCTTACATTTACCAAAGAGTTTGAGGAGATGATGACCCTTACATTTACCAAAGAGTTCGAGGAGATGATGACCCTTACATTTACCAAAGAGTTTGAGGAGATGATGACCCTTACATTTACCAAAGAGTTTGAGGAGATGATGACCCTTACATTTACCAAAGAGTTTGAGGAGATGATGACCCTTACATTTACCAAAGTGTTTGAGGAGATGATGACCCTTACATTTACCAAAGAGTTTGAGGAGATGATGACCCTTACATTTACCAAAGAGTTTGAGGATATGATGACCCTTACATTTACCAAAGAGTTCGAGGAGATGATGACCCTTACATTTACCAAAGAGTTTGAGGAGATGATGACCCTTACATTTACCAAAGAGTTTGAGGAGATGATGACCCTTACATTTACCAAAGTGTTTGAGGAGATGATGACCCTTACATTTACCAAAGAGTTTGAGGAGATGATGACCCTTACATTTACCAAAGAGTTTGAGGAGATGATGACCCTTACATTTACCAAAGAGTTTGAGGAGATGATTACCCTTACATTTACCAAAGAGTTTGAGGAGATGATGACCCTTACATTTACCAAAGAGTTTGAGGAGATGATGACCCTTACATTTACCAAAGAGTTTGAGGAGATAATGACCCTTACACTTACCAAAGTGTTTGAGGAGAAAATGACCCTTACACTTACCAAAGAGGCGGAGTAGATGGTGTGCCCCATACACCAGTGAGGGGTAAGGTGGAATCTTGGTTCTTTCTTTATCAGGAAGGAGTTTCCAGGCCAGCACATTTTCAACAATATTTTCACGTCCAGTTTGCTGAACACTGTCCCCACTACTGTCCACACTTCCTTGTCCAGATGCCTGATTAGAAATAACACTTGGGATGAGGAGGGGTGGTGGAGGGTCTGCACGGCGAGACACAACACCAGAACCTCCCCCCTCAACACCTTCATAACCACACTCAGCCTTTACAGCAGCTGAGTTCAAATTTTCACTGTATTTTCTCCGTCTAGATTCGCGTCGTTTATTTGGAGTAACTTCCCCTCGTCTTTCAATATCCAATTCATCTGTTGATGGAGTTGCCTCCTGTGAAAATGTCTGATATTTCTTAGCAGAGTCCTGCGCTGCTTGTCGTGTGAGTCTACGTGGAGTTACCTCTTCTGATTTTGGAGCAACATCGAACTCAATTTTTTCACGCTTAAACACTTTTGGCGAGAGTTTTGGAATTTTGGGTGAGGAATCTCCCGTACCTGGGGTAGTTGATACTGTTCCTTGTAACTGTTTTGTCTTAGATAACGGGGTCTTTATCAGTGGTGACTGCAAGCTGAAGTAAACATCAAAACACACATACAGTTATATGTACAAATAAAACACAAAATATATTTCATGTGGATAAACAATCTTTGCAGGATAAAGGAATAATTTCAAGAAAACGTGTTTTAGTTTCCCAAAAGGTCTGAGATCCATGCAGAAACAGTGTATGTATCTCAAATACAGATACATCTTATTCCTTTGATGTAATATGAAAATCTGTTCTCTGAGAACATGAGGTCCAACAAAATACATGTTTTAATCAGCATACATGTATTTATGAAATCTAACACACAAATCAGTCTTCCTCGTACATCTAACTGAAGAATGTCAACTGATTGATTTTCCTGGTGATTCCTGAATCTTTATGAGCGTGAAAATGATCTTCTTGATATTTCGTTTCTCCTGGTTCTGTATGATTATGGCTGTGACAATTCATCAGAACAAATAAATAACATACTTTCTAACCAATTGTATTTAGATAACAATGTCAAGATTAATATTTACATTCCAAAATTTATTCACTTCTGACCTAAAAGTAAAAAAAAAAGAAGAATGAATCAATAATAGTACATTTTCTTTGACATCACGACCCCAGTGGGTTAATGTGACTGTAATATCAATTCTTCTAATGTAAAATGATACATAAATTCTGTATGTACAGCGAGTCAAAAAGGCTAGGAAAGGGGTTAGGTAAAATATAACCAAGAGAAAGAACCATGGACATACAAGTAAAATATTTTCAATTATATAACATATACATGAGTCATTGCTACCTGTTCGTTTTTGACTCTGTGTTAGGTTTGAACTTGTTCTGAAGCAGCTTTCTGTACTGGTCTCTCTCTGAGGCATACAACAGGACCAGTGGTAGTGTGTGATCGAAGCAGATCCTCAGGCCATCCACCAATTCTTTACAAAGTGGGATACTGGGGAAGACAACAACCCATTCAAATTTCTTTGTTATAAATACATGCATATGTCATAACTATATTAACTATATTTTTCAGGTTATAAGCCATACTAGAATATAAGCCGCAGAGTGGATTTTTAACCAAATATTAGTTGCACCAGAATATAACCTGCACCTTTTCTTACAAAGTTGTAACTGTTACGTTAACCAAAGTTTATTGATATAACAGACAACAGAAGGCAATTTATCAAGAATGCCAGTGAAACATTTAATAAAGTTTGCAAGTGTACACAGATAATCCTTTATTTTATTGATGTATTTAAAAAAACCTAAGATAGCAAATATTGAACTCCTTAGGCTTGAGTGCCTTCACAGACTGTCTATGCACAGGCATAGGGCCTGACATTACTTACGATTTACTCACGAGGAAAAAAGGTGCAGCTTACAATTCATAACATACAGTGCACTAATGGAACATTGTTTTGAAAACATTAAAAAGCTACATATACAAAGAAAAACTAGTCATAATTGAAAAAGAGATAATGCTTGTAAGGAATACATATACTTTCACTTATATGATAAATGAACTCCAATCGAAGAAAACACATAGGGTTGTAGTTCATTTAGCAATGTTCCAACTGAAAAAGACTACAGTTCACACATCCTTCAATTTCGAATATCCATGGTAGTCTTTAAAGAACAAAAAACAAATAAAAATGACAAAGTTGTACCTGAAAAATGAACTTACTTTCTGTCAAAAGGTATGTTTGATGTGCTCCCAGTTATCTTTCCTTTCTCTGGTGTGCCACATAGAAGATTGATACAGAATGTCTTCACAAAACCTTCTAGGATATTTACAATATTTGTTTCTGCAGGGAGTTGAACCAACTGTGACATAATTAAAGAAATCTTTGTAATTGGTTTAAAACAAATTTTCATAAAATATACATTTCTTTTCTAAAAACTTTATACTAAGAAGTGAATTTCCGAACGGTTATTCCATGATGAATAAAGGGGTTATATAAATTATTAGTAATGTGTACAAAGCAAGTGTAAAAACCAGCGTCAGTATTGTCACATATCAAATAATTATGTGTACAAACCAGTGTCAGTATTGTCACATGTGATAGTTATGTGTACAAACCAGCGCCAGTATTGTCACATATCAGATAATTCTGTGTACAAACCAGCGCCAGTATTGTCACATATCAGATAATTATGTGTACAAACCAGCGTCAGTATTGTCACATATCAGATAATTCTGTGTACAAACCAGCACCAGTATTGTCACATATCAGATAATTCTGTGTACAAACCAGTGTCAGTATTGTCACATATCAGATAATTATGTGTACAAACCAGTGTCAGTATTGCCAGTATTGTTACATATCAGATAATTATGTGTACAAACCAGTGTCAGTATTGTCACATATCAGATAATTATGTGTACAAACCAGTGTCAGTATTGTCACATATCAGATAATTATGTGTACAAATCAGTGTCAGTATTGTCACATATCAGATAATTATGTGTACAAATCAGTGTCAGTATTGTCACATATCAGATAATTCTGTGTACAAACCAGCGCCAGTATTGTCACATGAGATAATTATGTGTACAAACCAGCGCCAGTATTGTCACATATCAGATAATTATGTGTACAAATCAGTGTCAGTATTGTCACATTTCACTTTATCATTTGCACATACCAGACATTCTTTGTTGATAGCTATATAATCTCCTTCCAAAACTTCCTTCAACACTTCAGGGATGTCCAGTTCCACTGTCTGCTTCTTCTTAAAGAAAGTCAAATGTTACCTATTGGCTATTCACTTCAACTCTAACCTACTTCACAGCATTTGGTTCCAGTGGTCACTGGACTTAACAACAATTGATAGAAAAATGTTCAGAATTTCTTGTCAACTTGATGCTTACAATACAATGATCAAAACTGACCTCTCTTTAAACAGGGTTCATCTTTCCTCTACAAGTTAACCAATGACTACATCATCATTACTTGCCTTATTTTATAATAATTGTACTAATGGTGATAAGAAATATTTCTTGTCAGTAACACGTTATTAGCTTATGTTATTCCTTAAAAGTAGAGCACATTTTGTGGGCTTATCTGTAGGTGATTCTGGAATTTTGTTTAAGAAACTTTAACAAATGCCATTTTTCTTAGAATTATCATTCCATCAATTCAATACCTGATTCAAAAACCATAATTTTAACATATCTCCTATATATATTTTTTCATGTTACTGCAGCATATTAAAGCAACATATTGTGGATTCGGTATAAACTACAAATCATCACCTTCTTGTCCTCAGATTTTCCACTGCCTCGACTACTGATCTCACTGCCATCCACACTCTGAAGAGAAACATTGAAACAGATACCGAGGATAATAGAAATGCTAAAAACATCTCATATATATCATTGTGTTTTTTAAAAACTATTAAGCTAACTTTAACATACAGTTTGTATTCCAAATTATTTTTTTCTGAATGAGAAATATAAGGTTTTTTAACGAATTTAGAACAGAAAGATTGGACTAATCAATTCAGACTCAGTCTACTGGCTTCAGCATTTATTAGAAAAGCAACCTTTGTCATTCATATGCTAGACATCAAATGTAATTGAAACTTATTGAGGATTTTCAAATAATTAATTCATAGAATAGAATATGACAAAAGGGGCAACATTACAGTCAAGCTAATTGATATCTGTAAAAGAAAATGGAAACTAATGTGACATGCTAAATGCTGAATGTGAATTGCTTTATCTTTAAGTCACTTAAAGACTTCTTAAATTCCAAGATTTCATCAGAAAATATCTCTGAATGTTTGAGTACTAAATGTTGAGTTGGCATATGTTGTCATATCACCTACATATCATGTTAAAAGTTGTTTATTTTTTTGGGGATATTCCATATAATTGAATACTTACTACATACTCTTAATGCTTTATGCAAAATATGTTATGATAAATGCTTTATGAAAATGCATAATGTGATATGCTTCATTTGAAATGCTTAACATAGAGTACTTTTTATGAAATAGGTACTTGTATTTTGAGATAATGAATGCTCTACAGCTGCTTTAGGCCTACAGGCAACCATGTGTGTTTTATAATTCTACTCAACTTTGATGATCCCCCCCATTACATTACTTCAAGATCAAAACCTTTTGCATTTCCCATTCAGCATTTGACACAATTTGCAAAATGCATGTAGCATGTCATACCAGCTTTCCATAAAGAACATACTGAAGGGACCAGAAGTAAACAGGTCACATACACTGTTTACTTACATCAATATCTACATCACCATTAGTTGATCTGTCCCTCATCCTACTGTCTTCTTCATCTGTATCATCATCCTCTGTGTCAACTTCAGTGTCGTCATCGTCATCATCGTCGTCATCATCATCGTCGTCTTCTTCATCATCACAATCATCATTGTCATCACTGAAATCACTGCTGTAGTCCATTAGAGGTGGCTTACCTTTAAATGCTTCTTTTAAGATCTGGTCTATTCTATGATTTCTTGCTCTGTTGATGCGACTATGAATAGGACAAACCAATTTATATTGTAAGTTTGACATTTTGTACCATGTTAACACTTAAATTTTTCATGTTGTAAAATGTAAACACCTATGTACACATATGTGTGCCAACAAATGAACTTTTTGATTTAGATGTCATACCACACTTTTTACACTTTATTAAAAATAGACTTTTACTGTTAGTTTTCTCATGAATGAAGGAGACAATGTATATATGTATTATATGTACTATGTATATATTGTGCAACAATGTACAGATCAAAATATCACAAAATTATTCACATGCTTTAGCTATGGAAATCTGCATATACATGTAAACTCACTATCGTTTTGTTATCTCAGCCAACTTTTTCATCAAAGCTCTGTTGGCCTCATCATTTTTCAGAATGTGGTTTTCAACCACAACACGGTCCCAGCTGTGAAAACAACAAGTACAGATAACATGTGTGAGATCAAACATATAATGTTTATCAACATTGTGGTAAAAATTGTTTACAATATGTTTATAATATGTGTTAAGTCTCCAGTTCATATGATTCTCATACATGTTAAATATTCACTTTTAAGCAGCTTAATTAAGTAAATTTGGCAAACCCAAGTGTTAAAATTTGGTCAGAGACTTGAATTTTTTTTCCATTTTTTTCTTTTCATTTAAAAAAGACGATCATGATATACTCTTTGAAACTGAGTTATTTAAGTCACATAGCTAACAGAGTTCAGTTATGAAGGACTTTTAAAAAGGAAATCTCCATTTTTCCAATGTTGACCCCTGGACCAGTTTGAATGTTACACATGTAAAATGAAATTATGAGTAACAACATATGTGGTTTAATGATATTAATTAATATAAAGATATATTTGTGTACTAACTTGAATACAGTATTATATACCACAGGAATTTTTTTGCAGCTTTACTGCGGCAATTTGGTGAATTTACATTTAGATAGCCACATAAGAAATTTCTAAATTTTAACACTGTTAATTCTACAGAAGTTTTCATCTTTTGCCATTTTGTTTGGATTTTTGATCATTTGCGCTATGGAAAACAGAATATTGACTGACTGCCTGTAGCTTGGCAATGATAAGACCAAATGATGGCTACAGGCAAACTAAATATAATCTGGGACAGCATTTATTGTCATCAGGTTGACATGGATGAGAGACTTCAGTGAGCTCAATTTAGACTAAATAATGCTTTCTGTGTACCTGGTACTTTATAAAAAGTCTCAAAATCTCTGAATTATGGCAAATCACTAATATAGGATAGCCATCTAGTTTCTTTAGTTTCTTGGCCAAAACTGCCAAATATTGTTTCCACAAAAATTTCCTGTTGTAAAGTGAACAGTACACTTAAATTTTCAACAAAGTAATCAACAAGAAATCTTTAAAATTAAAAGAAATCCATGAATATGAAATTCAATATTTTTGAAATACACTGAAGTAATATTTACCTATTATTCCAACCTTGAAAGTGAATGTGATAAGCTGGTTTTTTCCCTCCATTCTTAGCATCTTTGACAAATGTTTGATCTAGTATCTGAAACAAATATTTTTACTTATGAAATTTACTCACCTCAAAGGAGTTACCTCCCTTCCATCATGATCATTCTCAAATCCAGGTATAAAGCTCCAATTGACTGAATTTTGATTTTTTCATTTAAAATGATTCAGTTGGCAGTCTTTATTGAAGTTTCAAACAAATCAATACCTTTTCAAATGAGTATTTCAGAAAAGTTGTAAATTTGGGGATGTTTTTTTTTTTTGCAGAACCCTTCCTAATCACTAAATAGCGATACAAAAGAAAGAGACAGAAAATCTATAACCAACCAAAAAGGGCATTTTTTCTCTTTTCATTTAGCTAGAACACATAATACTACCTAGACAGTTATACAACAATTAGACACTGGAATACATGAACAATCACGTTTAAATACATCATAAGAGATGAATCTTTATGCAATATGTTGCCATATTTGTCTGCAAAGCATTGCACAAGTGTAAACAGGTTATGATATAATCAGGACCATTTTTAAATCAATATTGTTTGATGATAAGATAAACATAGATTTTTTTAAAAATTAAATATTGCATTTTGGTTTTGTACTGGGTTGCAGTGTGTAGATATAATTTTGTCCTTTTGTATAATTTTCATAAAACAGCACCTTACAAAATCCTAGCTTGTCTGGAATATCCTTTTAAAGTTGTAGCCAAGAGACACTGTACTGTATACTGAGGAAATCAATGCGTTTCAATAATAAAACTGTGACATTTGTTGGGTCTTCTATTAATAATACCAGTTACAAGGTGTTTACCACTTCAGTTAAACACAGTTAAAATCCTTCATGTCTCCTGATAAGGGTACGATAAAGCTATGGATGATTTTGTATACACATTACATATTTTCTCCCTGTTGTTGTTGGAATCAACCATAGCTTTTTTGTCCGGATTCGAAATGGGGGGGGGGGTTGTTTGGTTATACACAAATAATCCCCTACTGACATAAATAACAAAATTTTGTCTATAAGTATGCAATTAGGCATATGTATGGCATGACCATATGCAAATTCAACTGTAAAAACAATAAAAATCAAAACATAAAAACAATGATGCAGACCTTCGCGTCGTATAAAACTCTGGCTTTTGTTGGATCAGGTTCGAAACAGAGGACGCATTCTCCTATGCTGTATTGGAATTTTATGCCTCTTGTTGACATAGTAGAAAGACCCGCGAGGATCCTACCCGATGCATTAAGTTATCACAACTATGCCAGTGTAGTGATTATTATATGGACAAAGCATTTGTTGATGTTTTCAGTTCGCCTTCCCGCGCCGGAAGTTCAAAGAACCGGAAGTTAAAGTAGAAATTATTATCAGAAAAAACGATTATATTTGCAAATCCGGATTACGAAATTCGGAAAACTTTTTTTGTCAAAATACAAACAAAAAATCTCCAAAACAGAGAAAAAAAATCCTTTTTTCTTATATAAAATACTATCTACGGTTTCAATCCATGTGTCAATCTACTGGTTGACTTGTTTTTGTTTTCATCCGATTTAAAATGATATTACGTGATTTAATATGATACATTATGGACGAGTCTCTATATCAGTACATATAACACATTAGGCTAAATTTATTGACGAGCCTATTAAAACAGGTCAAAAAGCCCCTTATCGTTCATTTTCATCTTCAGATATATTGACAACATCTTGTTATCAAATGAAGAGATTAATCAACCATGTGCATACGCTGGTACAGTGTATATACCAACCAGAATTTGGAAATCAAGGCCGATGTGAAACACTCTGCTACATCAGCCGCTTATCTCAGTCTACGACAGACTCTTCTGCATCTGCGGCCTATATTGATTTTTTCTTTCAATGAAATTAACATGGACAGTTTTTCACCAAGCTGTATGATAAGTGAGATGATTTCAATTTACCTATTGTGAATTTTACATTTCTGCATAGCAACAGACCTGAATCCCTTATATTAACCAATATGGTTTTTCGCATGTCGCAGTTGATTCAATATTCAAGGGCATGTTAATATTATCAAAATTTTCGTGCTTGAAATTGTCAACTGATGGACAAACTTGTAACACAGGGTTTCAAAAGATGCAGGTTGATGAAAATAATGGGAAAGTTTTATTGTTGTCATAGTAATCTTGTTGAGAAATATTCTATTTATTTGTGCGATATGGAGCTGTTTATTTGTGCGATATGGAGTACATGACATTACGCGAAGAATTTGCTATCTCGTTAGTTTACCTTGTTGTTTTAGATTATCACTTTACATGTAGGGCCAACTTTTGTTTTATTCCCTTTTCAAATTAGATAATGAACACGAGGTATCTCGTGAACACAAGCCATCATCTCGGTGTGAGATCCAGTTTATGATATCTGTATGAAATGTAATCAGTTGGGCACATGGTAATTATTATTTAGTAGCAAGGATGTGCACACAAATTAGCATCCTGTGGCATGCATACGTATTACAGGATTAAACAATGTGTAAGAACATAAAATATCAAGGCATCTTTTGAAAAAGTGTCCAAACGCAAATATCATTCAGACAAAACTGACCTATCTGGTTTCTAAAAATAACAACCTAAATATGGACTACAACATATGTAATTGGTCATCTGTGTAATTAGAGCAATCATTCCTCTGATTACCAACACCAAGATCATCAGTGTAATTGGAGCAATCACACTCTGATTACCAACACCAAGATCATCAGTGTAATTAGAGCAATCATTCCTCTGATTACCAACACCAAAATCATCAGTGATCAACATAAATATGGTGTTATTGTTGTTTTCTTGTGATTTGTCTGGGTGTAAAGGAATAGCTGATCCATTTTGGGTAATATCTAACTTTAAAATCAGTGCGAAAGAGGGGGAAGGCGTTGCCACCTTTCTCTTTGGTGTTTGTTAGTGGGTGTAGGACTACAGTGTCCCCTAACGCGACTACAATATACAGGTGAGGATGAAAGCACACTAATGTGATGACTTTGATCATTTCAAGGTAGTGAAGACGTTTAACTTCTCTTTCTATACTTCAAAACGAACAGACAAGAAATGATAAGAATGTATAAACATTTATTGCAAAAATACAGCTATTATCAGTAATATGTCATGATAAACAAATAATGTAATTTCTGTTAAAGTACAACGGAGACCTGCACCACTGTTTTCACACACACACCACTGGTATGCTAATTTACATAATTGTCTCTCTTCTTTTGGAAAGGAGACACAATAAAATTATGTCACAGTAATATTGCATACATCCTTAAGGTGGTGTATATATACCATTGTAATGTAGAATACATCCTTAAGGTGGTGTATATATACCATTGTAATGTAGGATACATCCTTATGATGGTTTTTATCAAAATAATGAAGCATACATCCAAAAAGTGGTCTACATCACTAATGTAGCATACATTCTTAAGGCTATTTATATAACATTAATGATGTGTACATCCTTAAATTGGTATATATCACTGTAATATAGCTTATATCCTTAAAATGGCCTATATCACTATAATATTGCATACATCCTTAAAGTGGTGTATCTATATCACTATAATATTGCATACATCCTTAAAGTGGTGTGTATCACTGTAAAGTAACATACATTCTTCTTGTTACATCACAGTAATCTAGCAGCATACATCCTTAAGATTGTCAATACAAATGTAATGTAGCATACATCTTTAAGGTGATCATTATACGCCCCCACCCCCTCCACCCCCAATGATGTTAGAGGAGTATACTGGAATCAGCTTGTCTGTCTGTCCGTCTCTATGTTGAAAAAAGGTTGTCTGGACCAATCTCCTAAACTACCAGATCGATTTCAATTACACTACACAAGAATGTTGGGGACCATGTGTAGATGTACATGCAACTTTTTTTTCCAACAAAATATTGGTTGCCATGGTAACCAGTCAATATATCTATTCAAATTACAGTGTCAGTACTACAAAACTGTATTTTACAAATGACAGTGAGCAAGGGTTGTTAGTTAGCCATTGGCTTACAGTTCTAATTATCCCTGCTGTAACATACCCTTAAGTTTGTCAGATCACTGTAATCACTGTTATGTAGTATACATCTCTAAAACATCATAGGTATTCATTTGACATAAGTCAAGAGAAGAAAAAAACGGAATACTTGTGAGGGTTTCTTGTTGGTTTACTCAATTAACAAAACCCTCAAACTGATTACAGCAAATCATTGGACAACATCAGAAAGGCACAGAGTACAATGAACATCATTTGGAGCAATATTACTTCATATCACATTTCTTTTTTCCTCAACTGAGATTATATCAGGACTGACTCTCTCTCTCTCTCTCTCTCTCTCTCTCTCTCTCTCTCTCTCTCTCTCTCTCTCTCTCTCTCTCTCTCTATGTATTTATATAATTTTTACATAACTTGTATAATAAATCACAGGATTCCAACAATATATCAATATCACATAGACCTAGCGGTGGTTGAAGATGTGTCTATAATGTTATCATATGGACCTAGCAGTGGTTGAAAATGTGTCTATACTGATATCATATGGACCTAGCAGTGGTTGAAAATGTGTCTATACTGATACCATATGGACCTAGCAGTGGTTGAAAATGTGTCTATACTGATACCATATGGACCTAGCAGTGGTTGAAAATGTGTCTATATACTGATATCATATGGACCTAGCAGTGGTTGAAGATGTGTCTATAATGATATCATATGATAAGATGTGTTTGTATACATAATCACACAAACATACAATAGACTTTGTATATAAAAATTATCTATGTTAATGACTGTTTGATTTGTACATGAGACAGGACTTGAGAAGGAATGTATCAATGATTATCACTCTTAAGTGATGAAGACAGAAAAATCAGAACCTAAATGTGAAATCAGATTCATAACGATGGTATATAAACCAAATTTTACATACTTTTCTACATATCTATTACAATACCTGTTATACCATACACAGAAACTCATAATTCATACCTCTAGTTCACATGTACCTGGACACTCAATAATTGACAATAACAATTGATGAATTATGTAATGACATTGCATAACAGTTTGACTATTGAAGGCCAAGCAAAATATCTCCTCATGGAGATTTTAACACCTCACCAAGGTGAGAATAACTTGCACAAGATTGTAATGAACGTTTTCTTGATATTTTGAATGTTAAATTTTTCTACTGTCTATGAATAATAACTCAATTCCTCATTTCTGAGTATGTTTTCCAATAAACATATTAAGGTTCCCATCTTAGCCATGAGTAGAAGGAGTAAAATTATCTCACACAGAATTTGAGCCCAGAAGTCTGACTATAAATTCTCTATTAATTTATTAATTTCTTTATTAAAAGGGTGGTAAATATCCATTTCTTGGACTAAGCATGGACACATCAATGGTCATCTGACCACAAAGTGTGGACACACCAGCGATCATCTGACCACAAAATGTGGACACACCAGTGGTCATCAGACTACAAAGTGTGGACACGCCAGTGGTCATCAGCCCACAAAGTGTGGACACGCCAGTGGTCATCAGGCTACAAAGTGTGGACACGCCAGTGGTCATCAGGCTACAAAGTGTGGACACGCCAGTGGTCATCAGGCTACAAAGTGTGGACACACCAGCGATCATCTGACCACAAAATGTGGACACACCAGCGGTCATCTGACCACAAAATGTGGACACACCAGTGGTCATCAGACTACAAAGTGTGGACACGCCAGTGGTCATCTGACCACAAAGTGTGGACACACCAGCGGTCATCAGGCTACAATGTGTGGACACGCCAGTGGTCATCAGGCTACAAAGTGTGGACACACAGCAGCCATCAGACTACAACTACAAAATGTGGACATACCAGCAGTCTTCAACTCAAAAAATTATATAATTTACACGCCAGTGGTCATCAGCTCACAAAACCAGGTCAGGAGTTATCAGCTTACAAAACCAGGTCAAAGGTCATCAGCTCAAAAAGCAGGTCAGGGTTCATCAGCTGTATGTTCTATCTCCTCGTTGTATCATCAAAACATCAGATGGTCACTTACACAATATATAGAGTAGATACATGTCCTGCTATGCCTGTAAACGGTTATAAATGTCATCAAATCAAAATATATATATTTGTATTTGTATATATATTTACTTTATTGAAAAAAGATAACAAAGGAGTTAGACATATTTTGTATAGGTAACTATTTTTATCGATTATACTGTCTGGTAAAGTTATAACTATATAGCTGTTTATAAGTTTATGTCAACAAACAGAACTTTACAAATCCAGTGAGTAAACATGTTTCTCCACTAAGACAGTTGTACATTCTAGAAAACCATCACTTTTTGGCAAAACAATAAAATAAGTCTGCATTACAGGATAAATAAACCTACCACATATGTTTTCTCCAATCTTGATGTGTAAATAGCCATTGATACCAAAGTCTGGTCCCCAGGAGTTCCGCACAATATAATACGGTGTGTCACCTGTCAATATAGCATGACAAGATTAATATAGGGAAATACAGTATGTGGTTTGTCTAGGTCCAGCAATTCTATAGTTTGTACTTTGGACCCTGTGTTTGGGCTTATTATCATCTGACAGTTATGGAGAACGCCACATCATGTTTTTTCTGGCCCCTATGTTTGACCTCTACTAGTATATACTTGTTCTATTTACCCCAAAATGCCATTTACTAGTAAGGTCTACCACACAATGTATGGTTTATTGTCTGGACCTGTATTTGGCTCTCTATTTACTTGTTAGGTCTACCCCACAATACATGGTTTATTGTCTGGCCCTGTGTTTGACCCTCTGTTTACTTGTAAGGTCTAGCCCACAATGTGTGGTTTGTCTGGCTTGTGTTTGGCCCTCTACTCTACCCTACAATGTGTTTTTTTTTTACTGATTTGTGTTTGGCCCTCTACTCTACCCCACAATGTGTGGTTTCTCTGGCTTGTGTTTGGCCCTCTACTCTACCCCACAATGTGTGGTTTGTCTGGTTTGTGTTTGGCCCTCTACTCTACCCCACAATGTGTGGTTTCTCTGGCTTGTGTTTGGCCCTCTACTCTACCCCACAATGTGTGGTTTCTCTGGTTTGTGTTTGGCCCTCTACTCTACCCTACAATGTGTGGTTTGTATGGCTTGTGTTTGGCCCTCTACTCTACCCCACAATGTGTGGTTTGTCTGGCTTGTGTTTGGCCCTCTACTCTACCCCACAATGTGTGGTTTGTCTGGCTTGTGTCTGACCCTCTACTCTACCCCACAATGTGTGGTTTGTATGGCTTGTGTTTGGCCCTCTATTCTACCCTACAATGTGTGGTTTGTATGGCTTGTGTCTGGCCCTCTACTCTACCCCACAATGTGTGGTTTGTCTGGCTTGTGTCTGGCCCTCTACTCTACCCCACAATGTGTGGTTTGTCTGGCTTGTGTTTGGCCCTCTACTCTACCCTACAATGTGTGGTTTGTCTGGCTTGTGTTTGGCCCTCTACTCTACCGTACAATGTGTGGTTTGTATGGCTTGTGTTTGGCCCTCTACTCTACCCTACAATGTGTGGTTTGTATGGCTTGTGTCTGGCCCTCTACTCTACCCCACAATGTGTGGTTTGTCTGGCTTGTGTTTGGCCCTCTACTCTACCCTACAATGTGTGGTTTGTCTGGCTTGTGTTTGGCCCTCTACTCTACCGTACAATGTGTGGTTTGTATGGCTTGTGTTTGGCCCTCTACTCTACCCTACAATGTGTGGTTTGTATGGCTTGTGTCTGGCCCTCTACTCTACCCCACAATGTGTGGTTTGTCTGGCTTGTGTCTGGCCCTCTACTCTACCCCACAATGTGTGGTTTGTCTGACTTGTGTCTGACCCTCTACTCTACCCCACAATGTGTGGTTTGTCTGGCTTGTGTTTGGCCCTCTACTCTACCCCACAATGTGTGGTTTGTCTGGCTTGTGTTTGGCCCTCTACTCTACCCTACAATGTGTGGTTTGTCTGGCTTGTGTTTGGCCCTCTACTCTACCCTACAATGTGTTGTTGGATTACCTGTTAGGTCGTACCCCACGATGACGACTGCATGGTTGATGGTATTACCACAATGGTGCTGAATAATGCCACCTTGATAGTTAGCCCATAAGGTGGCATCGACTGACACTGTCAGTGGTCCATTAGACAGAAGCATAAGCATGTCCTGCTCATCATCCAGATATCTGTATTAAGACAAAATATTTACCACAAAATGTTATCGAATCCTCTTATAGCTGTTACACAAAGTAGAAACAGTGACCTACATTTTACAATTAACAATTAAAGCAGTAATTTAATGGGGATAACTGTGACCTACATTTTACAACTTCTAATTTCAGCAGTAACACAATGGAGACAACCATGACCTAAATTCTACAACAACAGATTACTTCCGAGGGCCAACTAGGAGCCATACAGATATATATCAATTTCTACTGTCCAGGTATGGCTGAGGTTATTGATTAAAGTTGATTCATTAAAACTTAAAAAAATGCAAAGCACTTTCATCCATGGATCATAAGCTTTTTAACAATTATATCTACAAATATTTTCAATCAAAATCTGAGTATGCAATACGCTGTATTTGGTATATATTGTAAGAATGCCTTGTAAAGGATTGAACCAATAATATCTAGTATAAAATGCTGCACTCTGCTGATCGAGCTAATGAGAAGTTCTCCCTTGCTGGGCAGTTATTGTGGCTAGTATTTATCAGAGTTACAATCTGCCTGACTAGGCAGTATATTGTGTAGCTGGTATTTACCAGGGTTACAATCTCACTAGCCAGGTGGTAAATTGTGGCCAGGGTAACATCTAGAAATTAAAGAACAACAACACTTGTCAACAATTACCTGTGTTGCCTTGTACAAAGATCTGTACTTACGATTGACAGGTGAAGTTTTTGACCTTGACCCCTGTTGTTGGAGATGGCAAAAGCTTACAGTAGTCTGATGTGTCCGTTAGAGGATATTTTGTATCATTGACCAGGGAAACATGACTCTGAAATAGGTAATAATATATCATAGTCCAACATGATGGTTAGAAGGTAATCAAAGTCCTCGGGAAGGGTAGGTGGGGGAAGGGGAAACATGACTCTGAAATAGGTAATAATATATCATAGTCCAACATGATGGTTAGAAGGTAATCAAAGTCCTCGGGGAGGGTAGGTGGGGGAAGGGGAAACATGACTCTGAAATAGGTAATAATATATCATAGTCCAACATGATGGTTAGAAGGTAATCAAAGTCCTCGGGGAGGGTAGGTGGGGGAAGGGGAAACATGACTCTGAAATAGGTAATAATATATCATAGTCTAACATGATGGTTAGAGGGTAATCAAAGTCCTCGGGGAGGTAGGTGGGGGGAGGGGGAACATGACTCTGAAATAGGTAATGATGTATCATAGTCCAACATGATGGTTAGAAGGTAATCGAAGTCCTCAAGGAGGTTAGGTGGGGAGAGGGGGAACATGACTCTGAAATAGGTAATGATGTATCATAGTCCAACATGATGGTTAGAGGGTAACTAGCTATATCACTGACCAGGAGGATGTGAAAAAAAATAAATTCATGGTTTGAATTTGATTTGTATGTCGCAGGGTTATTCATGTCAATTTGAACACAATGAAACCTGCTAATACACAGAGAAGTCCACAATTTAACTTTGACCTCTGGCTAAAGTCTTATGATATCAACATTGGCTTAGATGATTGTTTAAACCATTTTAAATAGGAATATTACTCCCTCAGTGAAAGGCAAGAGCATTACCACTCTGCTACCCAACCACCCTTCATCAGACCACAGGTCCATGGGCCTTGACGATCATCTGACTACAAAAACTTTCAGCAGGGAGAAGGGTTATTTTTTCTACTTTGAATGAAAGAAACTGCTTTCCATGATGCAGATGATAGTTTTAGGTGTTACCTATTATTTGACAGTAAAGTTGGAGCTCAATCCAACTGGTGAAACTTGAGAAGTTTGAAAGAGGTGTTGCACAGGAAAACCATGATTGCGCAATCATGTTACAAAATGGTCTCCCTGGCTGCCATATCGAAGACTTGATAACAATTTGTTGGCTACCTTAATATTCCCATCAATTTTCAGCTTAATGGCTCCAGTTGAACGGGAAAAGAAATTTAAGATATGTTTTTTCAAGATGGCGACCATCTTGGATTTCAGACCAACCTGAGAAATAACAACAATCTCAGAATCATTTCATGTAAGTTTGAGCTCAATCCCACTGGTGGAACTTGAGAAGAAGTTTGTCAAAAGTTTACACACGAAGCATGATGGCTATAAAAATTCACATTTTTTTTCATATCAAAATCTGAGTACTTACGTCAACCATCCACTGCATGGCAGCACAGGTGTCTCCACCTGTACATCCCGAGTTGTACTGAGAACAGTCAATAATCTCCTGTACGCTGAGGTGAGGAGGTGGCACATGTTTCTGAATGGCATACATACTCTCCATCAATTCTGCTGTACTGAAAGCCCTGTCAATTAAAAATAATATGTGTACGATGTGGCATGTGTTTCTGTTTCTTATTCATAATCTGTATATGATACGGTACCCCTAAACCTAGCCTCCAGTTTGTCATATAACAAACTTACCAGCATCCCCCACAGCTGTTCTGGTTCTTGACTGGACTCACATAGCTTTGGTTCTTGAAGTTTCTCCTGATCAAAAAACATATCAAAATTACATAATTTTATGGAAATATTACAACCAGTTTTCATGACTATTTCATAGGACGATGAAAAATGGCACAGGTTGTAGTAACCTATTTTCATATTTACTGAATATTGATTCATGACAACATTGCTCCCTATACATTATATCAGCTACTTGAGCTATAAGTCTACAACTGACAAATACTAAAACAAATAAAACCAAAATTTGACGTAACACAACAATTGCAATGCAATCCAATCAGCTAGGTCATAATCCAAGTCACTGGACCATGTCAGAGTGACATAATTACAAATGGTGCTTTGCTTTGTAATTGATGCTCAAGATACTGTGATAGAAACAACTATACATGTATATGATTCATGATAAAACTGCTGCATGGCTGATCATAAACCACTAAGGCTTAACACATTTCTCATACATGAAGTGATACTCACCAGTCCAGTTTTTGGGGTATGTTCAAGGAGTGTAACTTATCAACTTGTGTGATATGATTCTTATCATCTAGGGAACCGACATATGGCTTCAGATCAGTCAAGTAGGATGCTGAAAACAAGATTCAGCAATTTTACATCAGATACTTCTCTTTGAAAAATTTAAAAGAATATATACAATATTATGTGGAAATTAGCCAATCCTCTACTTTAACCCATTTTCAGTGCACTTGCCCCTAGGCTTATACCTGGTAAAATATAGTACTAGATATCAATTTTCATGTAGAATATTCTGACTTTATATATGTCTGGTATTTTAATATAGAGCCTCTATGATCTATGCCTCACAACAGATATCTTAAAGAGTAGACTTTAATTGATACTTACCTTTGAATTCTTCTGGTGTAAGATCAGAAAATTTGTTGATTCCATACCAGGCAAATGACTTGTTGGTATGTAGATTTAGTTTTTCTATTCTAACCAAATTTTCCTGAAATAGTGTAGAGAAGATACACAAAAGTTTTATAAAGATGTGATGTATTCAAAATTTTGCATAATTGTATACAGATATTATTTTGGGGGAAGTGGGGGAAAGGGGGTTAAGTTTATATGACAAACATGAGTATAATACAAGTAAAATGTGTAAGCTTATCATTGAATATCACTGAGCATGATTATTCAATCATCCTTAACTGACTGGAAACAAAGTCACAAAAAAGTACCATACTCCTACATGAAGTTTTTAAGTATAGACTATTTGTTATAAATGTATTTCGTTTTCTTTCCATTGTATATGTATACGTATGCAGTGGGGGGGGGGGGGGGGGGGGGGGGGGGGGGGGGGGGGGGGGGGGGGGGGGGGGGGGGGGGGGGGGGGGAATTGTCACAGTGTGGCTGATTTATCTTATTTCAAGCAATGAAAGGGAAAACTGTGCACACCGGAAACTGGCTTTAGGTATATAATTTGGTATCTAAACACTACAATAAGAGAAAAGAAAAGGAGCAAACTGAGCTTCGAACTGACATATAACCATGTCCAGCAACATTTGTGACCAACTGATCACCAAGCCATATTTTTCTTTTCTCTTGTAGTGTCTGACAATCGGACAAATCCGTATCAGAAGATAAGTATCGTCAAAGATAAATACTAGAGAAGTACGAGTAATTATGAGCTCTATAACATGTAAATATTAGATGTCCGATGATAAAGTTTGACAATCATCATATGAATATATCAGCGTATACATGTACCTTATAGGACAAGGGTAATTATAGGGAACTTACCTTAAATATGTTAAATCTGAAATGTAACTCTTTTGTTTCGTTGTAATAAGACTTTTTGTATTGATCGACATACTTCAAAAATGTATCGAATATGTCTATTTCCAAAGAAAATCCAATTAACAAAAATAACGTCAAAGCGAAAATAGGATTCCACATGACTTCCGTAACTTTGGAACGCCTCTTGTGTCAACATTGATTTGTACTGTGTGCTTATCCAATTTTATACCCCAAATATAAGTTCCGGACTATTGAGATATGTTGGGGAACATCTGAAAAATATCTCTGATTGAAAATGTTAGCGCTGTATGTTGTGGTACTTACATTAACGTGTACAAAATGTTGTTTGTAATTCTGAGTTTTAACCAGTTCTGTAATCATGATAACGCTAAAACCACCTGGTAGGTCCACTGGTTTTTACCAGAGTCGAGTTGTTCAAGTATATGATACTGTAGCTATGAAATTGATTCTTTCTTAACACTAATGTATATCCTTTGATATTCTAATATAATAAGTGAGTCAAACTGCCAAGAATCCAAGGCTTTATATCTTATAAATCAAGCTATAATTTTCAACGACATAATTGTCATTGTTATAGAAATAAACTCTGCCACAGATATTAAATAAAGTGACATGGTTAATTGCATCATTTTACTTATTCACGGAATTTATCGATTGTGATTTGTCCTTTTTTAATGAAAACACCGCGGGTATTTGAGCTTTCCAAAGACGGTGTCTATATCAGTAACAGTTTGTCCTGTAATATTTGATTTATAAAATAAATAATTAAGTTTATACCATAACGAAAAAAAAGCTACGTACATACTGTGGCTGGTAGGATTGTGATTCTTGTTAACCTAAGTGTGCATGACAGCGGTTTATAACATTTCTGATAATAACCCCGGTGTCTTCAAAACTAAAATTAGAGACATCAAATGTCAAACAGTATTATCATTTGCGAAAGAAATCACAAAACAAAATAAATGAATGAATAAGCATTCTAGATAGTGTCAGAGAGCTGACTCTCTGAATGTCTTTGAAGTCCTACTATGGTGTCAACGGACAAGGTAAACAATCTAACATACACAAAGACATTTCGGATTCTATGTCCCATAAAGATTCAATGTATTTTTGTTTAATTTGTGAAATTAAATTTATCATAGAAAATAAAATTTCAGTATCGTTCGGTTCTATTGTATTTTTGAAGCACGGTAAATATAAAGACAAGTGAAACAAGCTCGCAATTCACTCGAGGAGAATAAGACCAGGTTTTACGCCGGAAGGGCGATCGTCGTCTGCTTCACCGAGAACATCCGCCATGTTTTATTTTGAAAACATATAGGATGACAGAAAGAGTGAGAAAATATGTGTGCAGGAGAGGGAGCCTCGGGTGTGTGTTTTTGTCTTCTCACGTGACTAAAATACATGTGAAACAAACAATTAGTAAATAAAATTATCAGTATTGTGAACGTGTGTTCTATTGTTCAATCTGTTATGGTTTGATGTATGGAAAGACATAGGTACCAGTCAGTTCAACAACAGCACAGTACACATTACAGTATTTGTAACTGTCTTTACTAACACGTTGACTTCTGTAAAAGTTTGTCTTTTATCGTTATCTCAATTCACCACCCATCATCATCATCATCATCACCATCATCATCATCATCATCATCATCATCATCATCGCCACCACCACCATCATCACCACCCATGTAGTAAGGATCATCGGTTCCACCTGTCTGTAGAAACGACCAGATTCCAAGAAACATCGTTTTGTACCAGTTTAGCTGTCAGTTGAAGCTATACTAGTTGTAGGCGTATCTAAATGTGAACTTTTTGAACAAGTCGTAACTAAGCTTGGTATACAATCTAAAACATGTATTGGGGTATGTACATTTGCAATTTAGTTCGCTGCAGGCAGGCAAAACTCTTGAAAGCTTAATATCTAAAACGCTCCGATTGGGAAGCTATTTTTCCATGGGGAAGCTATAGATAAATAACATAATTCTGGGATTGTTGATGCTCAGGAATCACTTATTAAACAAGTATATTGTAACAGAACTAAAAAAGTTATAAAACCAGAGTTTTACATCTGTTTTAACTCTGAATAATGGAAATTAAACGTAGACAATCTGCAGTAATGTTCATGGAATTAACAATGTAAATACTAAAATAGAAAGCTTAAACAGGAAAGTTATAGATTTTGTGAAATAATGACTATAATCCAAGCAATTTATAAGAAATTGTTCTAATGATGTTATGAGAAAAGTGCGGAACTATTAATTGGGGGCCAAATTTTCTCCCGACACAAAGTAGACCTCTGAGTTCGGAAATACCTCTACTTCCTCTTTAAGCCTTTCAATATGGCGGCCACGCAAGGTAGCAAGAAAAGGAAGGTTAGAAACGTCTTTTACATCATGAAATACCGTTCTAATAAAGCTTAAACGACACCAAGAGAATGAGATGAAACAAATCTATGTAACAAATTATGTTTTGTGGTTTGATGCCGCCATTTAAAGTTGATTAAGACGGATTGTTCAGGGCATGTCATGTTGTTACTGCACATTCGTTTGACGTTCAGCAGAAATTTATGCCCTTTTGAAGTATGTCCGAACGCATCATAGTGTAATGAGCTCGATTAGGTTGGAACAATTTGAGCTTAGAATATTTTAGATCAAATTTACGGTTTTTTGTTTTCTAGTAAACGACAGTTATCGTATTTGTTTTGATTTGTCATCAAAAAATAAGTTGAGAACAGTGGGTAGATCGAGTCAAAAAGAAAACTCACAAGACATCCGACGGATGTTTATAATGTGTCCAATCCCACATTATTTTACTTACAATCAAAATAACTGTATCTACAATGTTACAGCTGACATTGCGATTTTGTTACATGTTATGTAGAAATCTAGCATGAGGAGACCACTATTGATAATAACATGAAAATATTCAACCCTTTATATTTGTTTATCTAGTTCGTAGCAGATGGTGTGTTCAAGGCAGAACTGAACAACTTCCTTACACGAGAACTTGCTGAAGATGGTTACAGCGGGGTTGAAGTACGCGTCACACCAACCCGTACAGAAATTATTATTTTAGCCACAAGAACCCAGAATGTCCTCGGAGAGAAGGGACGCAGGATCAGGGAACTTACATCTGTTGTACAGAAACGATTCAGCTTCCCAGAGGGAACAGTTGAAGTATGTTGAGTATACATTGGTTCAATGATTCAGTCTTAAGATGTTGCTTCACCTAAGTGTTAATTTAGATTTTGCTGGAATGATAAATCTTCACTTATGTATATTCAAAGGTGAACAATGCAACTGTTTATCCTCTCTTGATTGTAGAGGTAATGAAACCATGAAACCAAAAAACTAAATGCTGTAGGCATTGAAAAATTAGTGAACACAATTTGAGTCTTGCCAACAGAAAAGAGAAACAGATGCTGACGGCTAGGAATTTTCCTTTTCCACATTGTATATTCTGTTTCTTTTTAATAGCTGTATGCAGAGAAAGTTGCCCAGAGAGGTCTTTGTGCCATCGCTCAGTGTGAGTCCCTTAGATACAAACTTATTGGTGGACTGGCAGTCAGGAGGTGAGTGTCATGTCTAACAGTACATTATTCTCTTGCACTTGGTAGAATTTATATTACTAGCAGTAATCTCCTGTATATCAAGAGCGGTGCTGTTAAGATGGTAATAATACCAAGCATTTGATGCTTATAATAAAAATATTGTAGTTGTGACTTAATTCTAGGATGTTTTACTTGCCAGTATATTTGTGTCTGTATTGAGAATCCTTTTACGTTCAGTTTGATTATTTAAACCATCACAGTCATTAATTCATTATTGATGCATGTACATTTGTAGCAACACAGAATCCAGTCATTTATTACTGTAATTTTCATTCTTTCCATAATTCTCCACTTCTGATGAACAAAAAAATCTCCCAGGTAGTAATTTCCTCTCTTTGAATTTCCTTGATAATTGTTCATATTTATATTTATATCTCCATATTTCAGGGCATGCTATGGTGTGTTGAGATTTATCATGGAGAGTGGCGCCAAGGGATGCGAAGTTGTTGTGTCCGGCAAGCTGAGAGGTCAGAGGGCTAAATCCATGAAATTTGTGGATGGCCTTATGATCCACAGTGGAGAGCCCATTAATGATTATGTAGACACCGCCGTCAGACACGTACTCCTCAGGCAGGGTAGGTGTTGTGCTAGTGGTCTGTATTTAGTTGTGACCTCCAATGTTTTTGAAACATAACCATGTGGGATCCATTTTAAAGTGTACCAAGGAAGTTTTGCTATATTTAGCTATAAAACACTTCATTTTATACCATAACAGGTCAAAAAGTGCAGATGTCTGTTAATTCTGTTTCCTAGATATTTTTATTTAAATAGCCATCGCCTCAATATGGATAGACCACAACTGTTTCATCACACAAGTTCAACTGTCAAAAACAGCCCTATAGTAATATAACGGGGAACCTTCATCATGCATTTGATATGCAAGCTTTCTAGCTTTTTATGCGATACATTCATTGACACTTTCATGTGTAGCTTATATTTAAAGTGCTATGTACATACAGAAATTACTTTCTACAACTGAAATTATGAAATGAGATCCTATTAAATTGACCCTTAATGTTGTATTGTATGCAGGTGTCTGAACACACATGCAGAGGCTATCTACTTTAATCTGTGTTTTTCATAACTTATTAATTAAGCGACTGAAAATATACATTTTATCCAACTGGTCTCCATATATAATGATGAACCCTTAATTTATAAAACAAAATCTGTCGACCTATTCAGAATATAGTCAAAGGAATGAAAGCACACCCCACACCTTTCTTCACATTTGGAGATTTAAGTTTGCAATTGACAACAAATACAACAGTTCATTAGTCTATACTCATAATGGGCAAAACAAAACAATTCTTTTTTATCTCCAGTTATAAAAACCTGAAACAAAGTATGTAGTATTTGTGGCAAAAGTTGTCTAGAATAGTTGCATTAATTAGAGGTATATGGTAAAGAAAATTTTGTGATTTTGATTTTTAATGTGGACCATTGAAGTACAAACTGATTTACAAATGCTGCAAAGGGAGAACTGTCCATTTATGGGTTCACTTACATTGAAGAAACATCATACTTGTCGGTCAAACAAAATGAAGATAAATTGAATTAATTCACATTTGTACTACTGAATACAGAATTATCTTGTTTGATGTTGTTGATATGTTAGACTGGTGAACTGAATGATGGTTATTGCTCTGTGGACACCCAAGAACACTAACGTTGTCATGTGATTTTACAGGTGTATTGGGAATTAAAGTAAAGATTATGTTACCATGGGATCCTAGTGGTAAGATTGGCCCCAAGAAACCTCTGCCAGATCATGTAAACATTGTGGAGCCAAAGGAAGAACAGTTACCAGCACAGCCCTACAGTGAACAGAAGGGAACAGCCAAGCCTGGAGCCCCAGAACCAGCACAAACACCACAAGCATAAGGGTAAGGATGAAGCTTGTTCTTATATAGATGAAATACATTGTCTAGATGATGAGACTATTTAAGGCCTATACTCTGAAGTCTTCACAAAGAAAGCTCACAACCTAGAAACAACAGTATAACACCAACCATTCACATTATTATGACCACTTTTGTGAGCCAATAACCATTTGTAGTATCTTAGGAGATGGGACAACATTGTTCCTAATGCTAAGTTAAAATTTTTAGTCTTTACCAAAGTATTGTGTCCAACAATTAATGAAGAGAAGTAATTGAACCTGAAAATAAAGTATTGATGTGAATGATCCTGAACTGATGTCATTCAGCAGGTATGATGAACTTCCTGTAATGGCTAAACTGGTTTTCTGAGACTGTTAAGGAGTAAAATGGAGATAAATTGAGACAAAATAAAAAAAAAAATCTGTTTTACACCATTGGTAGTTAACCTGGATGTTAGATAAAGATGGATTTTTTTTGGTAGTAGAATATTGATTTTTGTCTCTTTTCCTTGCAGGTCCCCTCATCACAGTTTGATGCTATCTAAGTATTTGTGATGGACTTCATGTAAAATAAACATGTGAAGAAAAGATAGTGTGTTACTTAGTGTCATTTCTGCAGTATCAAAAAAGGGGAAAAAATTGGATTCAACTTCAGATTCAAGAAAAAAGATGACCAAAATGTGCAATTCCTTTTTTTCTTTCCCTGATAAGAGAGTCTGAGGAAAGTTTAGTCTAAAAATGTATGTGAAAGGTTTATAAGGTAAAGCTCTTGTTTTCCTATTTATGGAAGGAGGTCTGGTATGGAATGTCTAAATTAATCTGCAGAGATCTACTCTTTCTTTCCAGTTTGCATGTATCTGTCTAGTTAAACAATTTTTGACTGCATCTTTGAGCGGAGGAGTTTGGTACAACAGGAAGCTTGATGAGGTTTTTTCATCGTGAAAAGTGATTATGTCACAAGTCATCATCTTACATCTGCCCATCTAGACATAAGCTTTGCTGTCATTGCCTCTGAATAGGTTTTGCTTCGGAGACGGGACTGTCACTACCACTAGTAACCATTGTACCCTTTCATCCTTAAAGCCCAGGCCCATGTGCCATTCAAAATTGACCTAAATCTATGAGGAAAAAGAACTTGCTGGAACTCCTGAATTCACTGCTCTATTGAAAAGGTCATCGTCCATTATTGGTTCTTAAAAATTTAAGCAAATCATACTATCAAGATGGCAGCCATTTTGGAAAGCTAATGTTTACTACGGTAATCAATTTAAAAAAAATGTTGATAGATTGTGATACTGGGAGGGCGATGTAGGTGTAATGAATTGGGAGTAATTAGTTTGACTAACTTGCGGTCCTGATAAACTGCGGACATCGGCCACAATCAGGAATACTTATTGTGCTCCTTCTGAACAGTAAGTTGTATTGAGATCGGATTTTAGCTGATTTTCTTTTATCCAGATTTGATCCGCACGGGGATGGCAACTTGGTTCACTTGATTTTGAAAGCATCTTGTTAGTTGCTTTATGCTTCATAATTAACTTGGTTATGAAAAACAATGCAAGCAATGATTGGATGAGGAGCTAACCAGGCACAAATCTAGTTTTATGATAATTTGCATCAGAAGAGAATACAGAAAAAAATTATCCATTTGTTTCAGAAAGGGACATTTCAGTTTGAAGATACTTTTTGTGATTTGATGAAGGTGATCATACATTTTGCATACAAAATTAACAATGTGATGAATAGAATGGTAGGGATTCATGTTGTTAAGGGTAAGGTCAAGATTGATTTGTGATTGAGGAGTTAACAACTTTTATTTTTGTACAGTGTCCTGATATCAACTAACCATCGATAAAACAGGTAAAATATCAACGAAACAATGAATTACACCAAGATCCTTAAATGCCACGGAGAACAAGACCAGGTCCCAAATGTACAAAGGGATTAGTGGTTAGTGAAAATTTTCAAACCCGAGTCAAACGAAATTGGAAACCTTTTTTATCATGTCATTTGTAGATTTGTTTACATTTACACACATTTGTTCACCTAGTGTATTTGAAATTTTCACCAAACCATTGTAACTTTTAAGCAACTGGGCCCAGGTATTACAGAAGGGTAGGTGTCTATTGCGCTGATTAAGGATTGAGGTAAAATGTTTATCAGTTCTGATTAAGGATTGAGGTAAAATGTTTATCATCTGTCCTGACTAAGGATTAGGGTAAAGTGTTTATCTTCTGTCCTGATTAAGGATTGGGGTAAAGTGTTTGTCAGCTGTCCTGACTAAGGATTAGGGTGAAGTGTTTATCATCTGTCCTGATTAAGGATTGGGGTAAAGTGTTTATCATCTGTCCTGATTAAGGATTAGGGTAAAGTGTTTATCATCTGTCCTGATTAAGGATTGGGGTAAAGTGTTTATCATCTGTCCTGATGAAGGATTGGGGTAAAGTGTTTGTCATCTGTCCTGATTAGGGATTGAGGTAAAGTTTTTATCATCTGTCCTGATGAAGGATTGGGGTAAAGTGTTTGTCATCTGTCCTGATTAAGGATTGGGGTAAAGTGTTTTGTCATCTGTCCTGATTAAGGATTAGGGTAAAGTGTTTGTCAGCTGTCCTGATTAAGGATTAGGGTAAAGTGTTTATCATCTGTCCTGATTAAGGATTGGGGTAAAGTGTTTGTCATCTGTCCTGATTAAGGATTGGGGTAAAGTGTTTGTCAGCTGTCCTGATTAAGGATTAGGGTAAAGTGTTTTGTCATCTGACCTGGTTAAGGATTAGGGTAAAGTTTTTATCATCTGTCCTTGTTAAGGATTGGGGTAAAGTGTTTATCATCTGTCCTGATTAAGGATTGGGGTAAAGTGTTTATCATCTGTCCTGATTAAGGATTGGGGTAAAGTGTTTGTCATCTGTCCTGATTAAGGATTGGGGTAAAGTGTTTGTCAGCTGTCCTGATTAAGGATTGGGGTAAAGTGTTTGTCATCTGTCCTGATTAAGGATTGGGGTGAAGTGTTTGTCATCTGTCCTGAAGGTTTGGGGACAGTGTTTTGTCATCTGACCTGGTTAAGGATTGGGGTGAAGTGTTTATCATCTGTCATGATGAAGGATTAGGGTAAAGTGTTTATCATCTGTCCTGATTAAGGATTGGGGTAAAGTGTTTATCATCTGTCCTGATGAAGGATTAGGGTAAAGTGTTTATCATCTGTCCTGATTAAGGATTGGGAAAAAGTGTTTGTCATCTGTCCTGATTAAGGATTGGGGTAAAGTGTTTTGTCATCTGTCCTGATTAAGGATTGGGGTAAAGTGTTTGTCATCTGTCCTGATTAAGGATTGGGGTAAAGTGTTTTGTCATCTGTCCTGATTAAGGATTAGGGTAAAGTGTTTGTCAGCTGTCCTGATTAAGGATTGGGGTAAAGTGTTTATCATCTGTCCTGATTAAGGATTAGGGTAAAGTGTTTGTCATCTGTCCTGATTAAGAATTGGGGACAGTGTTTTGTCATTTGTCCTGATTAGGGATTGAGGTAAAGTGTTTGTTATCAGTCCTAATTAAGGGATGAGCTTAAGTGTTTGTCATCTGTCCTGATTTTGAGTCTGCTTAGAAAAGCAAACTTGCCGAAAGGCGGCCATCTTTTATTGACTGTGAAAGCTTGTTACCACAATTTCTTGATTAGTATTTGATGGATAGTTCGCATATTTCATATGTAGATTCCTCGCCGTCCCTAGTAGTGCGTTCTCTTGTAGTAGTCTGATCGGAGAAACAAAATCGTCGACAGTGGCCATGTTGGATTTTGACATTTAACATTTCTTGAGAAGTACTGGATGTTCTTCAATGTGATATGTAGGTTTCCCTTGTTCTCTTTTTGTGTCCATTTTGAATTTTGGGACTGTCAGGAAATCAAAATACTGACAGTTGTCCATCCTTTATTTGATAGTTAAATACTATTATTGTGACTCTTTAGAGGAATTCTCAAATTTCGTATAATTAAGAGGAAAGAAGATAAAAGAAGGGAAAAGATCCAACTTTTAAAGAACAAGTGAAGATCGAGCAGTGGTGGTCGCCAAGATCCCGGTGAGATCTCTTGGTTAATATTCTCTTGTTTTGTTTCCGCGTAATGTGATGTAAGAGTGTCAATTGAACGGACGAATTCCTTAGCACAAAACCTAACAAGTATACCGTTTTATGACAATTCTCAGTAGATCGCACTAGTGGCATTTAGCTTCGCAATATAAGCTTTGGAATGAAACCAAACATCGTTAAAGGTGTGAAAAGGCCAACTTTCTTACAGAAGAAATGTTTTTGAGAAAATAATGTTCATGGTTTATCAAAAGGAATCTTGACGTCTTTAACTGTGGTATGCAATGTAACAATATGAATGCAACTCAATTCTTATTCACTCTAACGTGTAGTTAAATCTGCTTCGTTCTCTTATGTCACACCGGACGATTCATGCCGACCTAAATGAAATTAAAGTGATTTTACATACAGGTTAATTAACCAGTATCGATGTGTCTTTTGCTGATGTCTAAAAATAAGTGAAAGAAATAAAATTTTCGTGATTACGATTGTAACTGATCAAATATTACAGAAAAATGTTAGGAAAGGTTGGTAGAAAAAACTAGCGATAAATCTGAGTATTTAATGGTTTATGATTCCAATATAATCGAGGTAGGTCTGTATCATTAACATGCACTCTGAAAAGTTGCCACACTAGCAAGATTTCTGTGTACATGTACAGTGTACCCCTTTCGAAAAATATATGGAGAAGAGTTTACATTGCAATCAATATAAGTGTTTGTAAAGCTGGACTATATGTCAAATATTTGTGGACGCTCCCCTCCTAGTCTTAACGAATCATTTAAACAAATACTACAACGTATTTTCATATTAAAAACAAAACAAAAAACACGGCTTTTCTCTATCATAAATTTTTTCATTGTAACAATAAAAATTGAAAATAATCTCTGTTCACTCAACAATTTTATCAGTCCTCCAGTTGTTACTTGCACCTATGTGAACTCTTATGCTGGGCTGAAAAAGAAACATTTCAATTAAGTATGTATTCAGTAATTCATTAAACTGCGGAAAGCCAAGGGCTCAACTGAAGGAACGGGGAAGCGAATTAGCGAAATTAGGTGCTACCTTGTTTCAAAACCTCAAAAAGTTAGCAACATCAAACAGTATTGGAGAACCTGTCGGAATGATTTGTGCTGGGTCATACGCCGTATCTTACATATGGTTTTGTTTTAGTCTATATAAAATTGTTATACCTACGAGAATTTAGACAGAGTTGGCCTTGTGAACAGCTACTCCGTTAAGACGAACGAAGCTTGGCGGACCGATAGGAATCTCGGCCTCTCCATCCTTCTGTATCTTCATCACTCCACTGGAACGATAATTATCAATGTTTTATCAATATCATCAATATTATTACTATAATGATTTAAGGTAGATTTTAACTTTTTTTTTCGTGGCGAATATTGTCCCTTTTTGGCAATAAAACCCTAGATAATTAGAATGCTTGTTTTATTATAATGACACAACTTATTACTAAAGTATATTTTCTATTCTAAACGAGATAAGTACAAGCGTACCATTCACTTGTGAATGCGGCACATTAAGCGCTATATGTAGGTACATATTTCTAGCTAAGTACCAATCACCCATGAATGCGCCATATTAAACGCCCAGTGTAGGTACATATTTCTAGTACCAATCACCCATGAATGCGCCATATTAAACGCCCAGTGTAGGTACATATTTCTAGCTAAGTACCAATCACCCATGAATGCGCCATATCAGACGCCCTATGTAGGGACAGGTTTCCTTCCTCATCACTCACTCTTTGGTCCAGTCGGAGAAATAGATGTATTGTTCGTCAGTGTCCACACCGAAGAAGTGAGCCCCGGAGTCCTCGAACAGTGTCCTTCTGTTACTGCCATCAGTATTCATGACTTCTATCTTGTTGGTTCCCGCGTCACAGAAGTAAAGCTTGCTGTCTGAAATAGAAGGAAAATCCTGTATTGTGATACCGCTACCAAGGATACTTTTAAATACTTGCATCAAGGCATAAGATACTGCATGTTACCCATAAATATTAAGTGTAGATTTTATTCTCCTGAAAAAAATCCTGTTCGAGTTTGTGATATACAAGATTCAACTTATTCTTACAAGGAAAGTGACAACGCTACACAATGATTGACATGACCTTTTTGTACTCAATATCCTATCAAGGGGGTATTTGTTATAAGTGATGAGAAATGTCCATGCTTCTGATAATCAAACGGAGTATACTGCTAGTAGCTCGATTTCAGTTCTAGTGAATACATTATAATGAGTTACTTTATGGTAAGGTAGCAATAAGAACTCGATTACACACAGCACGCATCACATATGCATTGTCTCTACGAAAAACTTTAACTTTGTGTGAAGCACTTTACCGTTTTGCAGTAATCGTAACTGGTGTGAATTTCTGTATACCTTTTTCATCGAAGGTAAGTCCGTTTGGCAGTTTAAGTCCAGTACCATTGGCGATAACTTGTCTGGCACTCCCGTCATAGTTAGCTTTTTCAATCTTGGGGTCACTTCCCCAGTCTGTCCAATATATCACCCTAGGTGAGAGACATCACTTAGAGATCACATATACAGTTTTAACTGGTTATGAACCAATAAGAAGACGTACATTACAGAACATTGTAATACAGAAACATTGTTCGTATAAGAAAGGATCCAAATCCAGACATCTGTTTCCAAACGAAAGAACGGTGCTCCTTAGTGGTAATTCTTCTTACTTGACAGGGTGCTGATAATCATTTGTAATTCATTTCTCCATCTCTATTGCGAAATATTAAATTGTGATTTTCCATTATATATATATCTCATATAACATATCAGCATGCACTGAACATTGACGTTGACTTGAAAAACACAGGAAACAATATTTTAAAAGCTTACTGATTCTTTTCGTCAAGGGCGATCGCTCTGGGTTCATCTAAGTTGCTTGTGATGATATTAGTATTACCTGTACCATCAATGCCTACTTTACTGATGACATCATTTCCGGTATCGGTGTAAAATAACAGGCGATTTGTTTCGTCAACGACCAGACCATCCGGAGTAGAAACTGTAAATGTATTTTATTTAGTACGGAAGTACAGGTGGGACATAAGTTTTTTTTTTTTTTTTTTTTAAATTTTCATCGGGTGCGTACTTATGTACTCTCACGCATGTACACTCGTTATATTGTATTTAAAGCTAGGGTAAAGATGTTGTAAGTATGTGACACACATCTGCGCACGTCATGTCATATTATTCATATGTACCAAATAAAGGGAAACAGATTTTTAAACAGCACTCCAATTCCCTTCTATGCTCCCTGGTACGTCGAACTATGACATCGAAGTTTATGTTTTAACGAAAACATTTTTGGACATGTCATTGAATGCGAGATAATCATCAAGTAAGGTGTTAAAAAATAGTGAAGAACAGTTATATTCATATCAACGCAAATATTATTCAACGCTGCTTTTGTTGGATCAGACCAAATTTAAGATTAAGATGTTATCCAGTTTAACCAAATAATACTTTGATGAAGTTTGAGTAAACAATCCTAACAGCAATGACGCCGATAGCTTAACCACTTAAGTATTACATATCATTCGGAATGAAATATTCTTGTGTTCCTAGAGTTTCCAACATCACCAATTTTTGTTTTAAAAAATCTTGATATTATGACTTGCATGGCTTCTAACACGTTATTCTGAATGAGAGATTTTATATGCAATTTAAAGTATTGTCATACTTCTGTTGAGCTGCAACAGATCCGACTGGGTGGCGCCATCTAGGGACGTCTTTCTGATGACACCCACTCTAACGTCGGTATAAAACACATCGTGGCTTACAGGATCGTAGTCGATAGCAATGGGAGAATACACATTGTTATTTGGAATAGCTGAGTAACTTCCGGTTTCCAAATCCATTCGATAAATCTCAGATGTGTAAGAATCGGCCATCAACACAAAGCTCTTGATCGAATTTGGATCTGTAATAAAGGTAAGATTAACAAAACAGTGTATACAAAGTTTTATAATGTTATCAAATTCTGGGGAAAAACTGCAAGTAATTTGGAAACAGCAGTTCGATACCACACACCTATATACAACAGAAACTGAAGAGTATGGAAAATCTCTCCATGATAAGGACTGAATCCGATAAATAAACTTTGCTGCGGTTAAACGTGTATTTAAAACTTTAGTATGTCTGATGTAAAAAAAAAACAAAACAAAACACACACACACACACACACACACACACACACACACACACACACACACACACACACCTGTTACAACTGCTATAACAACATATGTATGCTACCTAATCTTAGAAGTTGCTCTAGACAACAATTGTGGATTTCGTCATCTTATGTATCGAGGTATCTACATTTAGATGAAAATATTGTATGTCGTTGTAAAAAGAAACCACACACGCAAAGTGATAGTTACAACAGTAATAACACATGTTGGCCACCTAATCTTAGAAGTTGATCTAGACAACAAATGTGGATTCCGTTATCTTATGTCTCGAGTTGTTTACATTTAGGTAAACAGAATTAAAGGTACAAAACATCCATTGTTATTCTCCGATTCCTTTCCCCTCTGACATGGCGTTGGATAGTCTCTAGATGGAGCTCACCAACTACAATGTATTTACCAATATTTGATCGTGGTTTGTATGCTTCCTGATGAGTACACGGTCTGGTTGGTCATTATACACACTTCGATGTACGTACAAAACAAAAACAAACCCTTTAACAAATGGCTATGCTACCTATAAATAACTATAGAAATAATGATAATTTCTTATGTAGTCATCGTATATGCTTGATAAAACTGATGAGTACCTAAATGACAGTTGACTCCAGCATCTTCGCTGTGACGGCAGTCGTGTACTCCCCAATCACTCGGTAATGTGCATTGTGCAATATGGGACTCGTCTCCAGTACAGTTGACCTCATCCAAAAAGATTAGAACACTGCCGTCACTTCCATAGAAGGACTCATTTACAGCCACAGCGTTAGACCTACAACATTGTATAAAAAACATTACCAACTGTTGCCAGTTTCTTGTAGCAATGGCTGCACATCCCGTATAAGCTACATAACTTAGCAATTATGTATCCGAATAAATTCATGTCTTTGAGCACTCTTTTATAATTTCATTTGGCATTGTGTCTGATGTGCATTCAAATTTTCCAAAATCTAATCCTTTTTGGACAATAAACTCTTTTGTGTTCTCCAAATATACTAAGGATGATCTGGCCTTGTTTCCGCTAATTATCATTCTGGGTTTAAAGTATCATGTTTTATGTCGCATACAGTCATGTAAAAGAAGAAACACATACTTGCCAAAGCCCATCATTTCACAGATTACGCTGGCGTCTGCATTTGTCCAACCGTCGTCACAAATGGTGCCCCACACGCCGTTCGCGTAAACTTCAACCAAACCTTCGTTATGATTTCCTTTTCCCAGCAATCGCACAAACATATGTGTCTCATCCTGTACAATGGGTGCTGGCGTAACCACACCTTGAGTATATGAAAAGTACACATAGAGATGACGTAACCACATCGAGACCGCGGGAAAATGCACACAGTATTGATGTAATCATATCTAGACCGAGAGAAAAGTGCACACAGTGATGACGTTTCAACATCTAGACCACAGGAAAAGTGCACACAGTGATGACGTTTCAACATCTAGACCACAGGAAAGTACACACAGTGATGGCGTTTCAACATCTAGACCACGGGAAAAGTGCACACATTGATGACGTAACTACCTGTAGACCACGGGAAAGTGCACACATTGATGACGTAACCACATCTGGACCACGGGAAAGTGCACACATTGATGACGTAACCACATCAAGTGCTCAAAGTGTTCACTAGTGAAAAATAACACGTTTATCAATGTAATATCTCTATATTTCACCGACTTAAATGTAATAAATGATGCTTTATATATTGTGTATTAACTAAAAGGATACCTCGCAGAAATGAATAACTGACCTGGCATGCCTGAACCATAATGGTGTACGTGGATATCTGCCAGCGTTTTGAAGGATGGCGGTCCAACTGTTGTCAGTCCAGTTCCGTCCTTATTTACTCTCATTACGGAACTAAAATGTACGTGTTAATGAATAATTGTTTGTCGTTCTTATAAGTAATAAACTGAAAAATAATACAAATATTTACCTTTCCCTACGTCATATTTTGATCAATGACCAATTTATCATCTCGAAAATGTTGGTTATATAAAATCCTCTAGAATATCAACGAGATGTAACTACGGTCTTCGCTGTAAATACTAAAGAACAGTAATGCATTCTTCGGTGAACAACAAATTGTAACCTATATTTAATGTTTACCTACCTCCTGGTGAGGTCGGTGTAGTATATGTATTGTTTGTAAAGCGAAAGCGCGAACATATGCGAACCAGGGTCAGTCAGGATAACTTGACGGTCAGATCCGTCTGTATTCATCTCCTCTATTTGGTCAGTACTAGCATCCACAAAGTAGAGTTTTCTTGCTACAAAAATCAAAGGAAAATGATTGTATGTTGACAAGCGTACTTATTATCTGTTTAAGATAGTACCGCCTGTGTATTTCCCCATTATATCTTTATTTCATCTCGATGTCGAGTGCGAATTTCAACGTATAAAAGATGTACGGTATTATTTTTCATTATTTGACCAATATTTTCCTTGCTCTAAAATCTATGTACAGAAAGTGATATCATACTGGTATAATCTAATGCGAGTCCATTTGGCCATTTCATGTTGTCAGTGGCTATTGTCTGTCTTCCGGTTCCATCGTAGTTCATCTTCTCGATCTTAGGTGTGGCTCCCCAATCTGTCCAGTACACCACCCTATAAAGACACCGCTTAATCTGTCATGTCGTTTATATTTCGATGTTTGTCACGTAATTAATTCAAGAGATATATTTATTTGTACTCAGGACTAAAATCATTGTACATTTAACACACTCTCCTTTCTCCCCGGCAACCAGGGTTGATGTTCTCAGTGTGAAGATATTGGGTCAAATGTCTAGTCGCGTGGGTTTTCCCTAGGTACTCCGGTTTTCTCCAACAGTAAGGCCCCTGACTTTTTTCTGTCCGGGCCAACAGAGTGTCTGATATTTGCTTATAGATTGCTATGGTTATAAGCATTTAAAACATGGTGCAGGAAGAGCTAAAGTTTCTCTATACAACATGGTGGAGGAAGTGCTTAAGTTTCTCTATACAACATGGTGGAGGAAGAGCTAAAGTTTCTCTATAAAACATTGTGGAGGAAGAGCTTAAGTTTCTCTATAAAACATGGTGGAGGAAGTGCTTAAGTTTCTCTATACAACATGGTGGAGGAAGTGCTTAAGTTTCTCTATACAACATGGTGGAGGAAGAGCTAAAGTTTCTCTATAAAACATTGTGGAGGAAGAGCTTAAGTTTCTCTATACAACATGGTGGAGGAAGTGCTTAAGTTTCTCTATACAACGTTGTGGAGGAAGAGCTTAAGTTTCTCTATAAAACATGGTGGAGGAAGAGCTAAAGTTTCTCTATAAAACATTGTGGAGGAAGAGCTTAAGTTTCTCTATAAAACATGGTGGAGGAAGAGCTTAAGTTTCTCTATACAACATGGTGGAGGAAGTGCTTAAGTTTCTCTATACAACATGGTGGAGGAAGTGCTTAAGTTTCTCTATACAACGTTGTGGAGGAATAGCTAAAGTTTCTCTATAAAACATGGTGGAGGAAGTGCTTAAGTTTCTCTATAAAACATGGTGGAAGAAGTGCTTAAGTTTCTCTATAAAACATGGTGGAGGAAGTGCTTAAGTTTCTCTATACAACATGGTGGAGGAAGAGCTAAAGTTTCTCTATACAACATGGCGGAGGAAGTGCTTAAGTTTCTCTATACAACATGGTGGAGGAAGAGCTAAAGTTTCTCTATACAACATGGTGGAGGAAGAGCTAAAGTTTCTCTATACAACATGGTGGAGGAAGAGCTTAAGTTTCTCTATAAAACATGGTGGAGGAAGAGCTAAAGTTTCTCTATACAACATGGCGGAGGAAGTGCTTAAGTTTCTCTATAAAACATGGTGGAGGAAGTGCTTAAGTTTCTCTATACAACGTTGTGGAGGAATAGCTTAAGTTTCTCTATAAAACATGGTGGAGGAAGTGCTTAAGTTTCTCTATAAAACATGGTGGAGGAAGTGCTTAAGTTTCTCTATAAAACATGGTGGAGGAAGTGCTTAAGTTTCTCTATAAAACATGGTGGAGGAAGTGCTTAAGTTTCTCTATAAAACATGGTGGAGGAAGTGCTTAAGTTTCTCTTAAAAACATGGTGGAGGAAGTGCTTAAGTTTCTCTATAAAACATGGTGGAGGAAGTGCTTAAGTTTCTCTATAAAACATGGTGGAGGAAGTGCTTAAGTTTCTCTATAAAACATGGTGGAGGAAGAGCTAAAGTTTCTCTTAAAAACATGGTGGAGGAAGTGCTTAAGTTTCTCTATACAACATGGTGGAGGAAGAGCTTAAGTTTCTCTATAAAACATGGTGGAAGAAGAGCTTAAGTTTCTCTATACAACATGGTGGAGGAAGTGCTTAAGTTTCTCTATTAAACATGGTGGAGGAAGTGCATAAGTTTCTCTTTAAAACATGGTGGAGGAAGAGCTTAAGTTTCTCTATTAAACATGGTGGAGGAAGTGCTTAAGTTTCTCTTTAAAACATGGTGGAGGAAGTGCTTAAGTTTCTCTATAAAACATGGTGGAGGAAGTGCTTAAGTTTCTCTATAAAACATGGTGGAGGAAGAGCTTAAGTTTCTCTATAAAACATGGTGGAGGAAGTAAGTTTCTCTATACAACATGGTGGAGGAAGTGCTTAAGTTTCTCTATAAAACATGGTGGAGGAAGTGCTTAAGTTTCTCTATAAAACATGGTGGAGGAAGAGCTAAAGTTTCTCTATAAAACATGGTGGAGGAAGTGCTTAAGTTTCTCTATAAAACATGGTGGAGGAAGAGCTTAAGTTTCTCTATTAAACATGGTGGAGGAAGTGCTTAAGTTTCTCTTTAAAACATGGTGGAGGAAGTGCTTAAGTTTCTCTATAAAACATGGTGGAGGAAGTGCTTAAGTTTCTCTATAAAACATGGTGGAGGAAGAGCTTAAGTTTCTCTATAAAACATGGTGGAGGAAGTGCTTAAGTTTCTCTATACAACATGGTGGAGGAAGTGCTTAAGTTTCTCTATAAAACATGGTGGAGGAAGTGCTTAAGTTTCTCTATAAAACATGGTGGAGGAAGTGCTTAAGTTTCTCTATAAAACATGGTGGAGGAAGAGCTTAAGTTTCTCTATAAAACATGGTGGAGGAAGAGCTTAAGTTTCTCTATAAAACATGGTGGAGGAAGTGCTTAAGTTTCTCTATACAACATGGTGGAGGAAGAGCTTAAGTTTCTCTATTAAACATGGTGGAGGAAGAGCTAAAGTTTCTCTATAAAACATGGTGGAGGAAGTGCTTAAGTTTCTCTTTAAAACATGGTGGAGGAAGTGCTTAAGTTTCTCTATAAAACATGGTGGAGGAAGAGCTTAAGTTTCTCTATACAACATGGTGGAGGAAGTGCTTAAGTTTCTCTATAAAACATGGTGGAGGAAGTGCTTAAGTTTCTCTATAAAACATGGTGGAGGAAGAGCTAAAGTTTCTCTATACAACATGGTGGAGGAAGAGCTTAAGTTTCTCTATACAACATGGTGGAGGAAGAGCTTAAGTTTCTCTATAAAACATGGTGGAGGAAGAGCTTAAGTTTCTCTATAAAACATGGTGGAGGAAGTGCTTAAGTTTCTCTATACAACATGGTGGAGGAAGAGCTTAAGTTTCTCTATTAAACATGGTGGAGGAAGAGCTAAAGTTTCTCTATAAAACATGGTGGAGGAAGTGCTTAAGTTTCTCTTTAAAACATGGTGGAGGAAGTGCTTAAGTTTCTCTATAAAACATGGTGGAGGAAGAGCTTAAGTTTCTCTATACAACATGGTGGAGGAAGTGCTTAAGTTTCTCTATAAAACATGGTGGAGGAAGTGCTTAAGTTTCTCTATAAAACATGGTGGAGGAAGAGCTAAAGTTTCTCTATACAACATGGTGGAGGAAGAGCTTAAGTTTCTCTATAAAACATGGTGGAGGAAGAGCTTAAGTTTCTCTATACAACATGGTGGAGGAAGAGCTTAAGTTTCTCTATACAACATGGTGGAGGAAGTGCTTAAGTTTCTTAAAGAGCTTAAGTTTCTCTATACAACATGGTGGAGGAAGAGCTTAAGTTTCTCTATACAACATGGTGGAGGAAGAGCTTAAGTTTCTCTATACAACATGGTGGAGGAAGTGCTTAAGTTTCTCTATAAAACATGGTGGAGGAAGATAATAAGTTTCTCTTTAAAACATGGTGGAGGAAGAGCTTAAGTTTCTCTATAAAACATGGTGGAAGAAGAGCTTAAGTTTCTCTTTAAAACATGGTGGAGGAAGTGCTTAAGTTTCTCTATACAACATGGTGGAGGAAGAGCTAAAGTTTCTCTCTAAAACATGATGGAGGAAGTGCTTAAGTTTCTCTATAAAACATGGTGGAGGAAGAGCTAAAGTTTCTCTTTAGAACATGGTGGAGGAAGAGCTTAAGTTTCTCTTTAAACCAAGGTGGAGGAAGTGCTTAATTTTCTCTATAAAACATGGTGGAGGAAGTGCTTAAGTTTCTCTATAAAACATGGTGGAGGAAGTGCTTAAGTTTCTCTATAAAACATGGTGGAGGAAGAGCTAAAGTTTCTCTATACAACATGGTGGAGGAAGAGCTTAAGTTTCTCTATAAAACATGGCGGAGGAAGTGCTTAAGTTTCTCTATACAACATGGTGGAGGAAGAGCTAAAGTTTCTCTATAAAACATGGTGGAGGAAGAGCTTAAGTTTCTCTATAAAACATGGTGGAGGAAGTGCTTAAGTTTCTCTATACAACATGGTGGAGGAAGAGCTAAAGTTTCTCTATAAAACATGGTGGAGGAAGAGCTTAAGTTTCTCTATAAAACATGGTGGAGGAAGTGCTTAAGTTTCTCTATACAACATGGTGGAGGAAGTGCTTAAGTTTCTCTTTAAAACATAGTGCAATACGTGTTGAAACGATTTATAAAAAGTACCGTTTTCGTGACATTAAATCACGATAAAATTTAAATCCTTGAATATTTGATTGGGCATTTTAAGTTTATAGACAAAAGGTGTTTTATTATTGCGACCTATCCCTCCCATAGAAGAGGGATGTATTTGTCATAGAACACCTATCCTCTAAACTAACTGTTAATTTTAAATAACAGGTGATTTAGTAACAATGACCCATTCAGTAAAACCAACCAGTGTACATCAACAACAATCATATCTTCTACAAAGTAAACATCCCAATTATAATATTTGTGTGTTGTAGAACTGAAACGTCTGTTTGAACGAAACATTCTACTGTCAAATTTCGGTCATTTATCGTATTTTTTGAAGAGTTAAAATCGGAAAATATATCATTACGCTTTTATAGAAATGTTAACATGAAACGTCTAATGAAACGATCCATTTTAATCATGAAAACGTACCTGTTCTGGGGATCTACAGTTAAGTCTCGTGGCTCGTCTACTGTATCATTAGCGAGAATTGTAAAGTCACTTCCGTCAAGATTAATGGATGCAATGAAGTTATTTCCAGTATCAGCGTAGAATAGAACCTTGTTGATAGGGTCTACACATATCTTCTCCAAATCAGCATCTACAATTTAATACGGGACAAAGCAGTATTATTTTGCTGCGATTTCTATTTTATTAGAATTATCATACAACTAAGTGTGAACTGTGTAATTCTCCCTGGAGGCTAACTTACTTTCATCAAGCTGCTCAAGTTCCCGGATGTCGGTACCGCTAAAGTGCACGCTAAGGAGCTGTCGGAGAGTCGGGTCGACGAAGTAGATACGGGCCTCTGTGGGGTCATAGTCGATAGCTGAAGGTGAATACAGAGGGTTCATCGGTATAGGAGAGAAACTCTGCGTGTCGATGTCCATGCGAAAGATAAGGCCGCCGACTCCAGTATCCACAAGAAGTATGAAGTTGTCCTGATTTCTCACTGAGGAATATAATATACATAGTAATATGAATACGAAAAGATTTTGGTAAAGAAAATGAGTTGCAGTTTTCGATGAAAGCAAAAGACGTGTTCTTAGATAAAAAATAGATAAATAAAATTACTTGGAGAACACACTACACCCGCATCCTCGTTATGGTAGCAGTCATTGACACCCCAGCCGTTGTGTTGACATTGATCTATCAGAGTTTCGGTTCCAGTGCAGTTAACTTCGTCGAGCCAAATACGGGCATAGCTTGGCGCATTTCCGAACCCAGCGGCTGGTACTGCTCCGGCTCCATCACTACAATGCAACAACACTGTCGTTACATTACATTATTTAAGTCGTCATTTCAGTATAAGTGATTAGCATCGGAAAGGAATTAATAGATTGTCTTTATTTTTTGCTAGCAAAGAATTTTTCCGTTGACATGGAAAATTTTTTTACTATGATTATCCATTCTACTGGTGATTTTGTGCTGTCTTAGAAAAACAAAGTTTCAGTTAAAAATGCAAGACGCTTTAAAATGCTACTCGTGTTCGTCCAGGGATGTTAACATTATGTAATTAAAGAAATTTGTATTGTAATAGATCCTGAATCATTCCAATACATAATTACTGCTACGTTGAACCTTCATTACAAAATTATAATATATTAAATTGTATCAAATACCGTCCAAAACCGAGCATTCCACAAACTACGGCAGCCTCTTCTCCACCCCAATGATCATCACATACTGTTCCCCATCGGCCGGAATGGAACACTTCTACACGACCTTCATAGGGATTCGAGCCTCCGATTAATCGGACCCAGGTAGTACTGTTGGGTGACACAGTTGGAGGAGGATCTATGAAAAATAATAACACTTAAAAAAGCTAAAAAATTTAATTCAAATGTTAATGGTGGACACGTGCTTTACGTTTATAGGGTGTAAGAAATAATGTTGTCAGTGATTAATACACTTTTACAAGATGTAGTCAAGGTATTTTGGCATTGACCTTTTTAACTTTAGATGACGTTTTTAGCTATTGATCTGATTATGTTTTGATAATATATTTATTTATCGGTGACCTAGTTACCTGATACCGATTCATATAACTCTCATCGACCTATTTTGCTTCCTTTAATATATTCATTTCTCTCTGACCCGTTGTCAATCTATTTATCTATCGTTGATTCATTTTACATTTTTTTCTCAGCGTATCTTTGATTGGACTGTTTACTTAATGTCAATGTATTTCTGATGTATTTTTTTCTTGTCCTTGACCTATTAAAACTGCTGTTACTTTGTTTGATTTTGTTGACCTATTTACCTGTTGTAGCTCCAGCACCACACTCGTTAGTGTTGCATAGATCACCAGTACAGCATTTATTACATATAGGTATCACCCGTTTGTTTTTGTTCCCGGGTACAGAACGTGGCCGGCTGTTCTCTCTTTTCCCTACTTGTGGACCTACTGCTCCGAAGTAAGATGTACACATCTAAAAAGGAAAGAAATAAAAGAAAGTTGAAATTTAAATAACACAATAAATTTTAGTTGCAAACTGTTCTATGCAAAAATATTCTTGAGTTTCCCGAGTAAGTAAATAATATTTTAGTATTTATAATAACTCAGACATACCTGTCCCCTAGTGCATCCTTGATTGAATTTGTCCGTCGTTCCCGAAATCGTCACCTTTTCCACGTAACATACCTGTAAGTATTAAGTTGCGAATGCATCATATTGAACGTCAGCAATAGTGCAAATTCCGTCCAAAATCGACACGAACAAGACGCCCCAGAAGAGTCAATAGAATTTCAATTCAAACTCAAACTAGAGGAAACAAAAGAGAGAATTCTGAAAAAGGAACGATTTGTACGGAGACCCGTGAAAATGTATAAGGTATATGGTATCAGGGTTTCCGGGAAGGTAAGTAGATTCTGCTGTATCGACAATATCGGCCATATAAAATCTTAGTTTAAGTGCTTAAAGTCAAGTAATTTTAAGTGCATTAAGCAAAAGATAATGTAATATTTCCCTATAATATTATGTTACAGATTCCACGTACTCTTGATAAACCCATATTTCTTAAAGCTCAGTGTTGTTAGTTTATCTGTCAGCTGTCGACACCTCCCACGAAAATCGTGATATTAGGAACATGCCCTTTAATCAACTGCGGCAAGTAAACACCAAAGATTCGGGAAGCGCGGACGTGACTATCTAGACTATCTAGATCATTTGTTGGAGTTGTCTGTATGATAATATTATTATCGGTACCTTGATCAATGCTGGTTTCAAAATCATATTTGATTTAACATTTTACTCACGTTTCACTATGTAGTAAATGTGTTTTTGTCAATTATTCTAGATACATAAACATTCCAGAGTTGAGCAAGCCTACTCGTATAGAACGTGGTAAACAGAATGTTTCCGCTCAAACTACGTGGATCGCATACTGGATTATTTTCAAACTTATCTATTTAATTAATTTATGATATAATGTCCTAGTTTCTAGATCTAGTTGCACACCTTCTCGATGTTAATAATCAGGACATGTAAGTGAACGGTTTTGATATGGACTGGCTAAGGTTAAGGACAGCCAAGGTTACCATAGGCAATGTTTTTATCTAAGTCTGATTTCTTATCTATGATATCACTACCTTAGCATGGAGTAGGCATGGCACTTTAGAATGGTACCTTCACGATGCATGTCGGTATCCTTGTAAGATCATTTATATTAAATGAAATTTAATTAACAGTGCTTGGTTTTTAAGACCATAAGGATGTGCTCCTCTGGTATTTTGACCGGAAGTAAGTCATAATTCAATATAAAATGAATTCCAACACAATATCTTGAATTTTTTTGTTTTTGTATACTACATTTTTGACAACGCAGCATACGGCGTGATTCGGGTTATAGCTCAACATTTCAGCATTTTCTGGTCGCTACTTCCCTTGAGTATGTCTCTGGAAGTCTTATGTAGATTTCAGTTAAATTCAGCATGAATTATCGCCTTAAATCACTTTGTTCAAATTCGTGAATTCTGATTACTTTCCCAGATTTGTAGGACCCGACTCTTGATCTCGGGGAAACTGTTTGGGCGAAACTATAAACCACAGAGACCCTCTCTGTTTAACCATGAAAAGTATCGTTGAAAATATCTCAAATATTAATACTAGAAGATGGTTAAATAAGTAATATCCAAGTACCATACCCTTTACCTTTTATTAAAAGATGAATGTAATTTTTAAAATAAATATAAGAAATAATATATGGAAATTAACTATTTCCTGTTATGCTTTTTTGGCGCCCTTAACGGTAAAAGTAGGCAACAAAATATTGAGCGTTTGCTTTTAATTTAATCACACCATTTAAAAAAAACATCAGAAATAAATTTAATACTGGACTTTTTTCACTTCTAAGAGAAGTACACCCTTAACAAGAAATTGCGCATGTATCTGTGTAACAGTTACGTAGCCTATATACGCCCTTCCGCCGTCCGTCCGTCACCATTCTCACCTTACCTCATCTTCCTCACAGCGAACCGTCTTACTGCACTGGCTGGGATGGTCAGACAAAGAACACGCCAAACATAACGGACCCGAGGCTGCAAAACAAGACCAGATGTTACCATGAAAAAAGATTAAACTCTGTAATGATTACAAGATGAAAACATGAAAACAAGACAAATCTTTGCCTAAAAAAATGACAAAACAATCGTCATGAAAACAAGACAAAAAATTGCCAGGGAAAGAAGACAAAGAATTTTCGGGAAACAAGACAATGCCAAAGAGTTTCCTTCACTAGTGTTCGTAACACAATGACAAACGTTTGGGACGCATTGCAAAATGAGGCATAATTACATCCAATAACGCACAATTACAAATAAATCCAATTTGCGGTTATAAATTAGGAACAGAGACCTTAAAGCATAGGTCAGACAAATCTAGCACCTGGTTAGAGAGTGAGATTTAACTGCTTCATGTACGAGAAAACTCGATATGTCTAAACATATTTCTTTCTGTTATAATTTTTGATGTGTTTGTCAAAAACTTTTTATACATAATCTGCATAAATAACGGTTTCGCATCTAATTTTGTATATCCCAGCGGCACGTTGTGCCTTTAAGAGCCCAAACAGAATTTTCGAGTTTGCCATATTTTTATTTCATTTTTACATCAGTGTTATATAGATATGTTCATCTTCCTTGAAGTGATACAATGCCAATTAAAATTAATGTGTGATACACGTTTGAAAATGATACTCTTGGTATAGTCAATAATCACCTTAGTACTTCATAATTCCAAGAATTGTGGGTGGTGCTTAGGCAAGCGTTTCCTGTTATCTGTTTAGAATAATGTTGCTGTGTCTTGACCTATCGGTAATTTTCTTAACAATGATAGCCCCTCAAACTTTTGGGCAAGTGAGAAATGCCTTCCTTTTATCTGTTAACATTTATTCTTGATTGTGAAATGCTCCTATTTTCATTATTGTATATATATGGTACCGAGAAAATACTTACAACGCTTGCTGTGCGAGACATCTTCTGAATACGGTAGGCAAAGAACAAGTACCGGCACGACTGAAAAAACAGCCATAACATGCAAAGAGTTACAGTTGCAAAAAGGAAAATGAAATAAAGTGGAATTTAGGAGGTCTATAAATTAAAGTATAAGGACACGAATAAAATGTTTAAACGAACTTCCCCGACATCACGTCATTGTCATTATTTTTATTTTTAGCAACTTGTATGTACATGTAAACAACGCAAGTTTTAGTATCTTAATTGATATAACAATACATTTTATGCTAGTAACACTGATAGATCACGCCTGATTCTACTACACTTACCTGCCAGCAGTAAGGTTGTTCGGAGGAGCTCCATTTCGGCAGATCGCTGGACAAGGACACCGGACCTGACCAGATCTTTATAAACTACAGACGACTGGATCACGTGACAGTCTGAAGATAACCTTATCTTAAACGTTAACTTCCTGATAGGTCAATGCAATTCAAATAAGGAGTCTGCTTTTCGGCAATTAATTTCATACAAGTTTGTTGCTGTTGTCCTTTTCTACATGTAAATGCGAAAACCGTGGGATAAGTTTACCAGATAACTTCAACGAGTATCTGGTATGGGTGCTTAAACACCTGAAGTATATTCGTAACATTAACTGTTTTAATACAATTTGAAGCTATTCTTTACGGGTTTCAGATCATTTTTGAAAGTAAATTTCGGTATAGCAGATCAGTATAATTTTGGAGTACAATGACAAACACTGGACAATGGAAAGACTGATATTCATATGAGCACTCACAAAAATTGGAATCATATATGGAAAAGTAAAATTTCTATGACATAAATAGAGATTCGGATAATTTTGTCTTGACCATGGATAAATAGGTAAAAAAAAAAAGAAAAACAGTCACAGCTTGCTTCCTTGTATATACTATGAAGGCAATAAATGGCTACCAGGAAGTTGTTTAGGTATACATCAGGCTGTGATACATTCATGGATGCCTAGAATCAAATAATCCCTAAATATTTAGTGGCCTAACAATACTTAATATGTACTAGTGTAGAGGTCAACAAAATGTTTTTTTATGTGATGCATTACGTGTCTTTGTTCTCTTATCTATGTCATTGAACAGCATATTGACTGGTTATCTATGTATCTACGCCTGACAGTGTGGTCGCTATTTGTGACTGCGTGGTCGGGCGTCCATCTTTCTTTTTTTTATGAGTAATATCTATGACTGACAATGACGTGAATTGTTCTTTCGTCAGCCCTTCTCACCGCTTAGCTAAGCAGTATCTTAATTTTTGTCCCTTCTACCTACCTGTTATACTTTCTGTCTAACGCGGATTATGTTCGATTTTCATGCAATTTTAGTTTTGAGATTTGTTGAGTTCTGATATAAATTTTATTGACCTAATGCCAAGGTTGTCAAAATATTATATCATTGGAAAATTATTTGAGGTATCTTGAACTGTTAACACTAATGTAACTTTTCTTTATACCTCAAACAAAATAGAACTATTTTAACAACCAGCACAACTATATGTATGGATATAAACCATATGTATGTATTTTCTTCGATGGTGCTGAATTTGGGTCAGAGCTGAAGCTTTGCCGTTGTTCTGAACCTGAATTCTAAAAGCATATTAGAATATTCCCTTGTAAGCCCTATTTCTGACTTTTTTGGTGAAGTATCCGTATTTATCTAATATCTAATAATTTCAAAAGAATGTACATATGCAAACTCTGAACCATGCCACTGCTTCAACGAATTAGAACCTGGTAGGGAAGTTAACTAATTGTTCCAAGGACTCCGATTTCCTTGATAGATGGCGACATCTTACATGCATATTGGCAGCACAGGAGTTCGGTAGATGAACGTTGATGAAGACTATCGAGAAGATTTATGGACCCCACAATAATTTCTTTTTTTGAACTTTTTTTTATTTCCTTGTGTGAAATGAAGTTGCATGCTTTTAATGCTACATATTGGTATTTTCTTGTTATTTAAATTCATAAGGTTATAATTCATTCTTCTATGTCAACCTTGTGATAGTTTTATACGTGTTTATGTTATACTCTAAATTTCGCATTTAGTGATGATGAACAAACACCATAGTATATCTTGGCATCGTGTAATGGCTTTTCATATTGGCTCTTTTGGCGTTTCATATCTTTGTATTGGCAATATGAATATCCGATAAGAGTTTTTCAAGGGCAACCAACATACCAACTTAAAATATCAAAATTCAATGACATATGGAAAATATAATTGCAATGGAAAACATTATAAGTAGACTATTGAAATTGTGATTTTTTTTTTTTGTTTTCTGGAAGGGAAATATGATGTTAAAAGTGATGTAAGAATGATTCATAATAGAACATACATGAGAATGAAAATATCAAAAGGTAAATAATGCAAGTTACGTAACTCTGGTAGTGGGAAGAATTGTGGAGGCTCTTTCGTGGCAGATTTTGTGTTGAAATGTAACGACTAGCTATGGGTTAGTTATATAGTATATTTGTGTAATTTTAAATTGGTCATGTTAAAGGTCGATCTTGATTGGAATATTAGCTTTCGTACAGATAATTGTAAAAGAACGTACATATTTTATACAATAAAAAAAGATAAAGATGTAATTTAAGAAAATGATAAGTCTAGAAGACAGAAAATAATTTCAGAACAATGAATAACTCAGGAAGATAGAATATAATTTTAGAATACATTATTTTCTTAATGAATGTATAAGACATTGTATTGAGAAAATACTGCTAAAGCTTAAGTTTCTTATATAAAAAACACGCTCATACGATCACTTTTAAAAAGTCATAATATTGAATGATGTGCTAATTGATACTTTATTGCAATGTTATTTGATAAAAAGATTTACAAGTTTTCAAAACAAGATAATTTGAATCAGTAAAACAATTTTATTTTATATCAATATTAAGATATCAAAGATGACACACTAACGCAAGTATACAGATAAATGAATACAACATCAACCAATAAGTAATCGTAACTTCATGTAATACATTATAACATGTTGTATGTGCTAAACTAACGGTGAATTATGAAACGATAACACTACATTTTTATGCATGAATGTTCCACACATGGGCGTTCTTTAACCAGCCAGTACTCATTTCTTTTTTACACAAGAGCAATCAGAATTTACCTTACCTCGGCTCCGTAAACAATCAAAACGTAAATCAACACAATGACGTAGTGTATTTAAATGATAGGAAATGTCTTCCTGGTCCGACCGAAAAACCAAAAAGTGGCCCTCTCAGTATGTCTTGTTAAATTTCTATTTCTATTTCACTAAATGCTAAACATTTCTTCGGCAGTGAAAAAAAGTTTGCAAACTTTAGTAGGAGTTGATCTTACAAGAATTTGACGATACATTATGACCAACACCCAGTCTGCACAGTAGGCTGATAAATGAGTTGGTCTGTATTAAGCTTAAGTGCGTTAGCAAAGTCCAGTAGCATGGTCACTGCAGCTGCGTCGGCTGTGGGTTTTCTTGCCAACAAATGGATACAGTAATTTGTCATGAAGAAAGCGGAAGTACAGTCGTACTCAATGGCGTAATTATCATCCAAGTAGATGACTGTGTAATCAGCCTGAAACAGGAAAAGAATATACAATTATATCTACTAAACATAGTCATACAATGATAGCCTATCAAGAATGCACATGGACAAAGATATTCAATTTATTTAATCAATTAGCAGATTTGTAATTAAATTGACAAAGAAATTCAATAAATGAAATTGTAGTCACCTGGACAAAAAGATTCAATCAATGGATTTGTAACCACATTGACAAAGTTATCCAATTAACGGATTTGTAATCACATTGACAACTAAATTCAATTAACGGATTTGTAATCACATTGACAAAAAGATTCAATTAACGGTTTTATAATCACATTGACAAAAAATATCAATTAGCAGATTTGTAATCACATTGACAAAGAAATTCGATAAATGAAATTGAAGTCACACGGGCAAAGAAATTCAATTAATGGATTTTTTAATCACATTGACTAGTAAATTCAATTAACGGATTTGTCATCACATTGACAAAGAGATTCACTTAATCGTCTAAAATTCCATAAAGTCTTGATAAAATTTGGCACCGGCTCATAATATATATACGAAATTCTCGTTCTGCTCTTCATTCTGAACTAAATTATACTGAAATCCATTCATGAAAAAAATCAGTTGAACCTTGATATTCTTCAGTCCCCTTCTATATTTCAACATTTAATTCTCCTCTCCTAAACTCTGACATTTCATAGTACTATTTCTTTGATTATATGGCAGTATATAAACATGAATTTTCTACCGGAAATTCGATTGTGTCCTTAAACGTTGGAATACTTTGATATTACACTGCAGCTGACGATGTGTTTTAAATGAGACACAAATGTATAATGGTTCTACTGACAAATATCTACCTGTTTCTATTTATTTACTAAAAAAACCATTGCAAATTACAAAAATTCTTACCTTTAGTTTTTATCAGACTTTTGTTTAATGCTCATTTTGATATGATAATTTTGGTTTCGAATTGGGAAGATCGAGATAAAAGAAATCAAATACCTTTGGTGCAAGGAAGAAAAAGCCTTCTTTCCAATGCCCAGGGACAACTTCACCTGTCAGAGCACCTATTTAAAAAGAAAATTTAGATAAATCACACGTAAATTTATATTATTGTTTATATCCTGTATATCAATGGTAAAAATAAAGGGCAAGGAATATCATCATTTCAAAATGGCAGAAAGTAAAATAAAGACACAAATATGTATTCAATATAAATTATATATTGATATATTAATAAACTCCTGTTGTCATTTATCTTACCTGTAGCATTTAGAAAATCTCCAGTCGGAGATAACTTTCGGCAGCTATTAAAAGCACTTGCATCCCCATTTGTAGCGCCGGCTTTAGGTTGGATTCCTATAGTGGTACATACGCAATCCTTTTCAAAGAACCCTCCTCCTGCTGTCTGGATCTTACCTATTTCATACCACAATCCATTGTAACGTTCATTGGTAAAATTGGATGAGGGAGGAGGAGCCATGCACCCGGAAGCAGACACGAGAAAGGCATGAGAGATACCTACACATATGACCTGTTAAATTAGAAAGTTTGTGATAATAGAGTGTTGTGTAATACAATCTTTACTATTGACTAACACTTTGTAATCGTTATATGAATGAAATCGGCTAAATAAGCATTGCCTTCCCTACCATTTAATGCTGCATAGTTTGACATTCTTCAGAATAAACAGGATTCGTGTATGGATATAAGTGTAGTAAGTTAAAGTATGATCGTCAATAGTAAGCGCCCCCTTTTGTCAATAATCGGATTTCATTCAGTTATATATATAATTACAGATATCAATCAACATTTCAACTACAAGAAATAACATTCACATTACATTATGAATGCTGTTTCCAATGGACAGCTCTTTCATTAATCTATCAACAGTATGTTCCCAATTAGAATATTTTTCGCACAATCATGAGATCAAATATATATAAAAACTTTACATGAAAACTTATAAACATATTGTAAGTTGATAAGCATTACCCTTAGATAACGGAGCTGATGGTCAGCTTACCTGTACAATCAGTAAGGTATACATTTTTTTGATTCAGAGGTGTAGATCAGATGATGTCTTTGTTCGCTACTGACTTATTTCATGGCTCTGACTGCCTATATATATATAGCACACGAGGCACATGTTGACCAACGAGAGTCTTATCAGGATTCCAAACTATCATCTTTGGTTAGCTTACTGGCGAGGATTTAACTGATAAATGCCTTCTTTTATCTTATTTGTTTTCCATTTTTCAGAATACTGCTACATGATCCTCATATTCATAAGCCGTAATAATTGTAAACAAGCTAAAAAATAGTCAACATGAAAATAGATAAACAAAACCATATCTTTATAAGCCCGTCCCATAAATAAATATGATTATTCTGTCGTGTCAAGAAGGCTATGTTAAGTATCGACGAGATTAACTTGTATTTTGAAAAAAAAACCTAAAATGTGAGATGTTTTCATGGATAGATAACTGATTGAAATCAAGAATAGATTTATTATTCGTGAACATAGATATTGATGTTTTATTAAGAGATCCAGTACTAAGGCAGCACGCATGTCTGTCAATGATGTGATTGAAAACTATGAGTTTGGCATTGTTTTAATGTCTATCTTTTGAGTGTTATGCTTTTGTTTGTTAGGCTGACAGTACTCTAAAGTCTGTATTTACATGTACGTAAGGTCATTGGCGAGGACACGTGTTAATGTATGTGACCATTGGTTATGAAACAATATCTAGTAAGATAAAGCACTTCGTCTGTACGTGTTTACTAGATTCCTGTCTTCAAGTGATCGATATCATTTCTATTTCAATGACCTGGAATATTTTGAAGTAACGATTTACACTAGAACTAGCATATTTATATACAAGTTTATACAAGCAAAACTGAGTTAGAGGCCAAAAAATGAATTAAACTGCATCATGCAGTTGTTTTGTCTTTCGAGGACTCGTCAGTGATGCTTTTATTGTATATCATATTTGTTCAAAAGTCATAGATGAAGGGTACACTATTGATTAATGAAATTTTAGTGACTAGAATTCGATAGAATTGATCAATCAATGGTCTTATCGAAGTACATGTGTAGATAGTCTAAGACTTTAATAATAAAACTACATATACGACATCATGTTGGCAATGGTACACACACACACCAAATAAACACACAACGGTAACAACCATTCACATTTGTGCACGCGTCATTTACACTTCCCTGTTCTGCACATAAGATGTAGAAGTTACATATGATGTCCCCAATGTATGATTTTTTGTAAAGTTTGTATTTTTTCTTTGAAAACTACTGTATCCTTCTTGATGTATCCCTTAACGATGTCACACTTTAGCCCATGGCTTTCCTATGTGAAGAAGGCTTCGGACTTTGTCTGCAGGTCAAGACATACCAAAGGGTATAAAATAGTATTCCCCGCTTAACTCTCAGCATTGCGGTAGTGTAATAATTGCTTAACAATCGTAAATATAATGTGACCAGGTGGAGTGTCCTGCTGGAGGTCTTCGGCAGTACACTTCGGTGTGGAAGCACTAGAAAGTCGATAACAACAGTGCTATCACAAGGAGGCTATCATAAATAAATAGCAGCCCCTGAAGACGACTCTCTCAACACATGTCTCGCATACATTGCACACATTGTGAGGCTGTTCATAAATTACCATAGCTGTTAAGCAAAATAAACCGAAACAAGTTCTCTTCCAGACGAGAATCTTTAAACACATTATATATATATATAATCTTGCATAAACATTGGGCATATATTCATTATTTAATAACATTTGTATTCCGTAAAATGAGGTGGGAAAATCTACCATCTGACTTCTGTTTCATAGCAAATCACGGTATTGTTGGCAATTTTACCCCATACCCAATTCGTTTCTTATCTCTAACCTTGTTATTGGTCACACCTCTACTGCCTACCTTAATCTTTATTTTAATCCCTAACCTTGTTGTTGATCGAAGTTGTACCAAAACAACCAACATAATTTGAACAAAGGATTTTACACGAAGACAAATGAAAAGTACAAATAGAAGATGACCAGGTATTCTGGAAGGGTACGCGTCTTCTGTTTCAACGGTGACACCCCATGTATCTCTTGGTCAATCCAAGAAAGTAATGTCAAATGCCCAAATGAGAACAATGTAAATGACAATTGAACCATCAGGCATACTAATGAGCATCAAATATGTCCACTTTTATATCGCGTAAAGAATATAACCCCACGTGGTCAAAGCACAACTCTCTAGCGTAGTTTTCTACGGAATCCATAAATATCTTGAAACTCACATTCCGGCCAATGGACGGGGTTTCACGATATGAAAAAGTTGACATACATTGACGTGCTAAAAGTATTCGATCACAACGGCGGCGTGTTTTTTTTGACATTTTGACATACACTAGTATACGGTCGATATAAAATGTCGCCGAGAGGTAAACTAATGATTCAATTGCAACAAAATTACACACTTTAGTATTTTGTGAGATATCTCTTTAATCTGATCACATTTTAAACCCTCGAATTATGTAAGCAGTGGATGTAGTCAGATGTAATCTCCATCCAGATATTTGTATTTCCCTGAACAAGTCTTCTTTCTATTTTACAAATGTTACGCGGGATTGGAGTTTGATTTTGACAGACAACAAAACATTTTCAATAATATTTATATCTGGAGACTGTGCTGGCTAACTCATGCAGTGGATTCCCTTCCGGGCAACACATTCCTGGATGGACCTTGCACGATGTAGGGGCGCATTATCGTCTTGGAAACAATAACAACCTGAAGGACAATGCCTTGTTATAACAGGCCAGAGATGTTCTTCCAAGACTTCCTAATATTTTGCAGCATTGAAATTTCAATCGATAAAAGTAATTAAATTGACAGTAATTAAAGCCTTAAATCATCATTTTATATTTGTTGTGTATCAAACGCGGCCGGAAGAGATCGGGTCTCCATCCTCCGTCTCGTTTTCTCCAGATGTTAACACGGCGGTCCTGACCAATAACTATTTTACTTTCGTCGGAGAATATGACCCTTCCGAGAATATGACCCTTTCCAGTTGTCTAAAGTCCATTTCCCCTTTTCTCAGCACCACGTCTATTGTATCCATGTTTGTGCAGATGGCGTTGAATAGGTCGTTTTGAGATAGGAAACTTTCGCCATTCATTAAGTTTAGTTGTAATATCGCTCACCGAATCCCTTCTATTTGTTGCGATAATCACGGTTGCTCACTGAACGCGGCCTGTCTGTTCGTTGTTTTCCACTGATCCAGAACTTGAAAACGTTTTAATGATATCAATAGTTGTAGATTTAGGTAATTTTAGCATCATACTTATATTTCGGCGAGAATATCCGCTCTGAAATAGCCCTATGATAATATTTTTCACATCCATTAAAAGATCCCTGCCTTTTCAATCCATCTTGGCTTCGTAGTAATTCGGGGGAAACCAGAAAGCAGACGACAACAAAAATTTCATTCTATATTTGTTGTGTATCGTCACATGTAAACACGGCCATTAAAAGATCTGCCTTTTCGAAATCTTGGCTTCGTAGTAAAAGCACGACAACGTATATCAGTGACTATGAAAGCGTAAATTTTATCAGTGACTTTTTAATACCGAATACTTTTGGCACGTCACTGTAGATTGACGTTTTGGATCTACATATCTATCTGAAAGGAACTATTTTAAGATGATATTCAGCCATCTATCTTTAGCTTTTTTTCCGTGAAAAGACGGTAGTAGGTCAGGCCGCAATAAGCATTCATGAACCAGCAATTCCTTAGTGATTATAAATCCTAATCAAAGAAAATATAATAACGACTACCATTTGTATTTGATGGCCGCAATGTCCCTTGGATTTCGGACATATAAGACGAACAATTTTTGACTTTATGAAGTTTGAATGTTTATTGTGTAAGTTCATGGTATAAAACATAATCATTACTTGGTGTCTAAATTACTAAATGAACAAAGTTTATCTGTTAGAGAATATATCTGTCATGTAATCTTGATGTGGTAATCTCTGTCTGCATTATATATAAACCTCATATATATTCAGTAATAGGATAGAATATATGAAATTAAGAACAAACATATTATTGCTGTTATGACAATATAGTTATGGTTTGATATTAACAGGTGTCTATACAATGTTTTCTCTGAATATCATTATCTCGAAGTCTTCAAGTCAAACATTACTTACGCATCATAACGCATTAGCATTTGTTACGTGTACGAGGACTGATAGATAAGTTGTGAGTCTTGTATTGAAGAACTTCAGCAGTGATGCCTTTTTACAGCTCTACTTTTCCCTGAATATTTACGGCTATGTCCCGGAGACTGGTGTTATTTGTTCAATTTATGTCGAAGAGGTAGCAAAAACTACAAAATCGCTGAAAGAACAGTGATTCAATATTTGCATAAGAAATGTCCAGCACCGAAGGATATCCAAACCATATGCTACAGTGAAAAGGTGGATGGCATAATTTTAGCGTGGCAGGCAGAGCCTTTGGGATTGACGCCCGTCCTGGAAGGCCTGTCATGTTGTAACCCCAGAAATGGTTATCAAAGTCAATGATATTGTTATGGCTGAAAGGCGAGTTACAGAGAGTTATATAGCCAGTACAGTTAAGATTTGACAGGAAAACGTACATTCCATTCTTACGGAAGATGATGCAATAAAACAGCTCTCAGACAGATAGACTCAGTTGATCAGAAGTACACCAGGCGGACTTTGTTGAGTCTGAATCTTTTAGAGGCAGATTCCGCACACTTTCTGCAGGGGTTGGTGAATGATGTTTCAGCATAAATTGCGATATTTCTATGGGGACAAGGTAAATTGACTTAACTATTAGAAATGAACTATTTTAAATATACTTGTTAAAAACAGATTTTTTAAAAGAAATAAATTACTGAACAACAACATCGTTCATTTGTTATTTATGGCTTTTACTATGAACTCTTTAATGAGAAATTTGTCTTTATTTTATAAGAATGCGTCTAAATGATAGTATCGATGGAGTTGTTTGTCTTTGTACTGGCCCTGTTGTAGTTCATCACTCTAAGTGATCAACTAGCTCTTTCACACTAATTTCTTCCGGGAGATATCGGACTTCCAACGGGCATATGAATCAGGGTGAGCGCTCCGACGAATGGACGGTGTCATAGTTGGTCCTAACCAAGACTCATCGCATTAAGGTTGTATGGAGGAACTTTTCATAATTTCGGACGATAATTGTCATAGATAAGCACGACGTTACGAAACATTAATTGAGAAAGAATGTGTAGTGGAATTGGCAGGATATACAATTAGTTTATCCTAGAATCCATGGAAAAGATAGTGAACCTTTGTTTTCAAAACTGATGAACGGTTCGTTATTTTTAATATGTAATGGATATATACGTTGTGAAAAAGATCTTAAACTGATTACCATCATTCCCTATAAATTGGAAACAAAACACTGTTATTGGACATTTTGATAAGAACTAAAATAACGACATGAACAAAGAAAATACTTACAAAATCACATTTAAATGTATAAATATCTGGGTGCACTTGCACTGTAATGTCTACAATTCATATAGCAGTGTGTCCACTTTTGGCAACAAAAGATGACAGAAAAAAAATAATAAGACGAGTTTGAATTTTTGATCTTGCATATGACAACACTATTTAATCAGTAAAAACAGAATATCAAAAATTTTTAATTTGAAGGAATATAAAATAGTAAATCAATTCATCTATAAATATTGATATTAAACGATATGTTTATTATATAGCAATAATTTTGCATATTGTCACAGCGGTGAAATTGAAGAGGAATGCGATTCAGATTGAGATACGACTTCTGAAGAAACATTATATAACTAGACCTAGATTCACCTTTTAAAGTCAGTGAATGTAGTGTTATGAGACCTATCAAATTTTATCAAAATGGCTTATAAATGAAAGACACGATTTAAATGAACAAGTGTAATATGAGAAATGTTACAATGCTAATTGATGTTTCTCAGTGTGGTTAAGAAGGTATCTGAAGGTTTTATTCTAATTAAATATTTCAGAAGTATCCGTGGACGCCATCCCCTAGTCCCTTTTTGGTCTTCGCTTTATAGACTTTGAACCCTATTTCAATTGTGAGACATTATTTGGACCGGCATCGAACTCTACATGACGAAGGTCGTCGTTAAGGCAGAAGACACATGACCTTTCGAGAAACATGGTCGAATTTGCCTTGGACATTTGTTGCAAATGCCCAGCGTAGGTAGCATTTATATATTTATATGTATAATAAACAAACGAAACTCATCTTTAACAGTTTGAATTAATTTATTTGTTGTTTGCCCGTGTCGCGTCAAATTATTCACAGAAACATTCATCCAACAATAGAAGAGAAAAGTGTACTAGGAATGAGCACGTGGCTGATTACATGAACGACGCCATCTTCAGCCTCGATGTCAGTTTCTTGTAACGTTGCCACGTTGTTAAGCTTTGCGACGCCATCTAGGAAAAAGAGCATCACAATCAGTATAAAACTGTGCCAAACAGTAGTCGTGTAAATTATTAGGTACTTACCATAGTAACGACTAGATAGATTGAGCAATATCAAGTTTTTTTCTTGATATGTTCGATTTATGATCGAGCAAATAATTGATAACTGATCAACATTACGTTGAATGACTTGTTCACGATGTGTTACTTTGTGACCAAGAACAAAATGGCCGTAAAAAGCAATTCCTGAATACTGACCTGAACCGACGGTTAATGTAATGGAGTGACCAGTGTACATGGTGCTTATGTGACCGCTGTGATCGAGAGATTTCTCGTGGAGGGTACCGCGGTGGATATGGTAATCGACCAAACCTGTTGAAAGACGGAAAGATGATGAACCAGTGAAAACATCTATCAACAGGCGTTTCACCGACTCCTTAATAATATAAACTATGACATTATTGTGTTCACTACATAAGCTGTATATTTGGATATGCTTATATCACCAAATATACGCGGTGTAGGTGTACCCGAGATAAATGCTACTTTTTGAATACAACACCCTAAAGCTCCTTTTTTACGCCAGGTCTGTGATTTGTCAAGAACACGAACTGAGTTGTTTGCATACAAGTGTATGTTACATCATGTCAAAGCAATGTTGTCCTTGAATCAGAACATTTCTCGAAGATATTTTGAACATTCATTACTTTTGAAAAATACTGAGCTCAACGCCAATAGGAAACTGAAATGCATGATTGCAGAAATCATACACGTACAAAAACGGGATATTAGTACGGTATTTCATACCTTGCGTTTAACTGAACAGATAGGATTATGAACGTTCAACGATCACTGTGCGCGCACACACAAACAAACAAACACACACGCACACAAATGAGGATCCATTTCAACCTAGTTAGATTTTAACGTACAGTTATTTAAAAAGTAGTCAGTCGTTGTGGTATCGTCTTTTTATCAACTTAAAGTGGATTGTTGCCTTTTTGACAGTGATTTTTTCGCATACTTATATAAATCATCATAGCAACAGAGGTGAACAACATATTTCAACAAATAACCTAGACATCCATACAAACACACACAAGCGCGGAGTAATAAGGTTGATACATTGAATATTAGTGATGAGATATAAGAAACTTACGATGAGTCAGGGAATAGCTGGACTTGATTTTCTGGAGAATGGAGGGATCCAGAGAATTGATGGCGGCGTTAGTCGGTGCGAATACTGTGTATCTTGTTCCTGGAAACACATTATTTTATCATACAAAGATCATTTTTGTTGGTTTGTATGAATTCCTTATACTGTTATAACAGAATACAATAAAGACTTCTGTATGATAAGAATGGTGATTACATTTTCGTTGTTCTGCACGAATAATGTGCTAATATATTTTTTCAATCATGTAAATTATTTTCAATCATATTTGTTCATGAATTACAAATTGTAGGAACTTGAATATAAAAAGAACATTTTTTAATGCACCGGAAGTGAGTATTTTCACTCCTTAGAGTCATTCAAAACAAAAAATCAGTGTAGCAGTTATCTTGATATTATTCTATACTCAGTTCTTGGTCAGTATTCGTACCTGCAGTCCTGTTCAGGGCGCCCTCTAGACGCGCCACCTTGACGAGTTCGAGGAACTCACTAATTTCATAATCAGGATTCATGAGTATCTGGTCAATGGTTCCCTCGGGGACACTTAGGACTTCATCAACAAGGTAGATAACTCCGTTAGAGCCCTGAAGTACATCCATGGACACGACCCTGGCTTGGTTGAAGAAGATTTGCTGTGAAGATGGAATTAATTGAAAGATTATTATTCCATTCAACTTTTACCCTGTACCATTTTTGATAAGAATACTATACTTATTCAAATCTTGGATTTGTATCTTTAATGTGATTGTGGCTATAGTTACTAGAATTAACATCATGCTTCTTTTACTGATACTTTGCTCAGCTAAGTTTTACATGTAATAATTTGAATGTATTTGATATCAAAAGTTTAACCCTGAAGAAGGGACTTACATTTCCAGACATGTATACTCTAATGGAATGTCCGTTCAAACTTGTCAGGACTTGTCCGGATCGAAGGTCAAAGGTGAAAATCTCTCCCTTGACAACATGGTACTGGAGAACGTTAGCTAACTCATTTGGGTTAGCGGTAAGGTTGGCGGCAACCTCACTTGGAATCTTGGCAAATGCAGAGTCAACAGGAGCAATAATGGTGAAAGGGCCTGCAACAGGGTTCATTTACAATGTCATTCATAAGTTTTATTATTTTTAATCCTAAAACATACTTTACCAAACGTTAAAATACGTTCATGAATTAAGAAATTAAGAAAATTGTTTGTGAAGAATGTTTTCCAACTGTAAAACATTCCACTGACGCAGAACAGGAGAACTGGTTATATGATAGGACCATACTTAAGTTTCGATTTTATTTAAGAATAATGAGGCCGGATAGACTAATGATAAAAAGAATCCTCGTGACGATTTGTAAAACACCGATAAGAGGGTAGTTATTATTTATTTTTCAACAACAGTATTTCTGATGGTAATCATTCAATGGTTTCTCAATAGATTGTATAAATACACGTCTTTGATTATGTTGAAGAGAGTCATCGCATTACCGAAACTCATTCTTTGACAATTTATATATATTCTTAAATTCGCGATACTTTTAGATAGAAATTAAGTAATTTATATGAAATCTAATAATATCTCAACATGATACGTGTACCTTGATCCCTGATGACGTCATCAAGTCCTGCTGTAGCGAGGAACTGTGTAAGTGTGGTAGCATTATTGGCGTTAGCGAGATCCACTAGGTTAGGCAGTGTGGCTGCCGCCAGTGAGAGGATGGAAAGAAAAACAAGACTAGTCTTCATTGTCAGACAGGGACACGACTCGGCTCAGCTCGAACGGCCACAAAAATGGACAAAACCTGGATAAGTACAGATGTCATGTTCACGGAATGACGTCAGTGCTCCGATATATACCTTATCTCTGTGTGTCGCAATACAGTATTCGTGATCTATCCGTTCTGGTTACGTGTGGTAAATCCCATATGTTGTGTAACCGAGGTTCCAATTATTGTCCTACAGTAAGGCTTCATTTATGGAATCATTGTTACATATGTCCACGTGAAATGTGAAGCACAATTGCGTGAACTCTAGGGTACCGTACGATTTATCACACGTGTGATTTGTGTACTTATTTTCTGTAAATTTTGTCCATGTTTGACCAAAATGTAAATTATCCATAACCTTACAAGATCTAATTGTTCTCAACATAAAATACGTTGTATAAACCTTACCGCTGAATACAAGTAATTACTCAATTAAATAAATAACTTTCCTATGATACAACAAAGCTCCTGTAAAGAAATTAGGGTGCAGTCGAGGGCGTTAGGTCATGACCCCTAAGTAGACCCTGATATCGGAGTGATAAGAACTATCAGTTGAACAGTGCCACAGCAAACAGACCAGTCAGTGCCCCGAGTTTCTGCCATAACGACCGTCACCATGCTTGTTCTACTAGCTGTATTGTTGCCCTGTGTCTTCGCCCAGACCAATGATACCATTATAGATGCTTTGAAAGCCAGCTCGCGAGAACAGACACTAGTCGCCCTAATCCAACAGGCGGGACTCACAGATGTCCTCGCCACTGGAGGTTTGCCACATTTAATCTGAGAATTATTAATATAATGTATTATGTGTTATCCAAATATATTATAAACTATATCTTTATATGTCTAGTTGTTAATTTGATGAGTTTATCAATAATCAATTAAAAAAAAGTATCAATCTGTACATTAAAGCAGCTGTCAGGGACCTAATGTTTACACAAAGGTACCCATTGTCCTTTAAATATCAGGGATTGCCTTATGTCGATGATGAACTTGTCTTGTATATCTTTTCGACAATGAATACAGTTTGGATTGTTACAATGTTTTCTCACGAGTAATTATATTCGATACAGTACGGTACCATGTTTTCGTTCCGTTATTTCCATCAAATCAATTAATCAAACGATGCTTGCTTGACAAACTTGTAAGACTATCAACATTCTACTTAACTCGTCAAAATATTCTTCAAACAAATATTTCCGAACCCTCTTTAATGCATGAATGCGAGCTGATTTCGATTTGAATTTTCCGTTTGGGACCAGTAAGCTATGTTGAATGAGTATCTAACATATATGGAACTAGGTCAATTTAAGTATGCGGTAAACTATTTCAATTGACTTTTGTTATCGGGGGGAAGGGGTCAATTGTCCTGGTGCCCGGTAAGCCTTTGTTACCAGAGGGGGGCAATTGTCTTGGTGCCCAATAAGCCTTTGTTATCAGAGGGGGACAATTGTCCGGTAAGCCTTTGTTATCAGAGGGGGACAATTGTCCGGTAAGCCTTTGTCACCAGAGGGGGGGGGGCAATTGTCCTGGTGCCCAATAAGCCTTTGTTATCAGAGGGGGACAATTGTCCTGGTGTCCGGTAAGCCTTTGTCACCAGAGGGGGGTGGGGGCAATTGTCCTGGTGCCCGGTAAGCCTTTGTTACCAGAGGGTGGGGGGGGGGCAATTGTCCTGGTGCCCGGTAAGCCTTTGTCACCAGGGGAGATAATTTTGTATGCCTGAAACAACCATCCAGAAACATGTACCTTGAGAGCACTATCCGCTAGACGATTTCTATGGCAACTCTATATCAGCTTTACTTTCATACATCTGTAAAACACCTATAGTCTTTTTACCACCAACTTTGTAGACACTCGGTGTGCTTGGCAAAAGTTAAAATATTATGACATAGCTTTTGTTCTTACATGGAGATTATTTTACCTATCCAGGGCCATTTACATTATTCGCTCCTGATGACCTTGCCTTCTCCAAGCTCCCGTCGGCGACCCTCACAATGCTGAAGAACGATACCAATGCATTGGCAGAAATCCTCAAGTATCACGTGGTCAGTGGCACGTACAAAATGGATGATTTGAAGGTTAATGAAATGATGTTGGAGACACTGACTGGAGATCAACTTAGAGTCAACGACTATATGTACAAACGTGTAAGTTTTCTTATCACAATCACCCTTATCGTGATATTGAACGGGCCTTTCTCTGTGATAAAAACCTAATAGAGTTTAAACGTTTACTGGATCCGATTTACCTGCCATGCGTTAAAACAAGGAAGGTGACAATTTCAGCATGATTTTAGGTGATAATGCTATCAGTTGATGTTATATATCATAATTAAGAAATATCATCATTACGTCTAGATTTTCACATATCTTTTCATCTCTTTGGATTTTTCTCAGTCGCCTACAACGTTTCAAACTTTTGGTCCTTAGTAACACTGACGAGTCCTATATATCACGAAACAGTTATATGCTACAGTTAAGTAATTGTCTGGTTTTACTGTATCTCAATCTAAATTTGTATTTAAAGGTGCTTTTCACTTCTGTGTCTTTTGAACACTCTAACAGAATATAATAACGATCTATCTTTGTTCTTGAAACACCTTATCGATTTCCGATAAATGTATGGTGTCAAAAATAAAAATAAAGAAACAAAATGGTACTTGAAAGTCATATTTTGATGTTTGAATATGAGATTGTTAGAGAGGCAGCTGTAAAATATATTGTTTATGGAATAGTTAAGTCCTATAGACTTGTCATATCGATAATGGCCATATCTAGATTCCTTTCATTCTTGGCCTGGCTTCATGATGCACAAACAAATTAGATTTTCATAAACGTTAATATCGTTAATATATATATATATTTCCCCTCTATATTTCAAGTATTTATTTCCATTCCCCCCGTCAATGCACTGAAGGACGAAATATATACAGGATGCAGTTTTATCTGTATAGCTATGACAATGGAGATGAATTTACGACAACACTATTCGCCATTGTAATGGCGCAATGGATTATTATTGTAATGTTTGTACCGGCTGTAAACCTTTATGTAATGTGTATTTTGTAGTCAACTGAAATGAATTAAGTTGTGGAATACTTTCTTTTCATTTTAATAAACATCATTACGTAAGAATTGTTATTTACAGAGAATCACGATAGAGGGTGCCACAATCACGTATGCTGATAAGATCGTCAGTAATGGAGTTATACATCGCGTAAGTCAAGTGCTTATGCCACCAAAAGGATCTGTTGTCGATGTACTACAAGCCGATGGAAGTTTCAACACACTCATTGCTGCTGCTCAAGCCGCTGGTTTAGTCGACGCCCTCGCAGGTATGATAAACGGACAGATATATGTGACCAGTCGATCCATACCACTGTACGTCAATGAACCTACAGTCAGTTCGATTTGTTTTTAAAAATAACTATTTTCTTTGAGGGAAAAATTGCGGTAAATAAGCATGGCAAGAGATTTCCCCACATCTCACAATTATGTATAAAGATGTGTGTATATCTAATGCTGTATTTCACAGCAACTCTAAATCCTGATTTCGAAATCAATATGCAATGATTTATTTCTGTTTATTGGCCAGACATATTAAAATATATCTAGCAAATTACCAATGAGGTTATTTTCGACCTGTAACAAAGATATGACTATTCTCTTCCACGAAGATGTTGCAAAACAATATCATTAAAACCTTTTGATCAACTAATAGACTTCCTTACCAGTGAAATGATAGAGGTTTATACGATTGAATCCCCACAACTATCCTCTTCAACGTTTCCTTGATCGGTATTGTTTCATGTATCTTTCGTGCTTGGTCAGTGTTTATCCAACGAGATGACTCGTCATCAGGAGACTGATTATTTATATAAAATCTTCGAAAAATCCTCGATTGGAAGATAATACATACATGTGTAGCGAAAGAGCTAAAGATGTTATTTTTTCCCCACAGATGGACCCATCACTGTTATGGCGCCTGACGACAATGCTTTTGCAAGTCTTGGAAATGAAACCGTTTCTAAACTTCTAGCTAATCCAGATATTTTAGCAGGTAATATGCAGTAGGCGTTTTATAAAGTCTTTCATTAAACTGGAACAATGACAACAGAGTATAGTTAGGACAATTTTAGTACGCTGTAGAAGAATTTATTTCAGCTTCAAATTGGTCCTTCAAACAAATGATATGAAATATAAGTTTTCTTATTAAGTCACAATTAATATCTAAATCCGTAATATTTCGTTAAGCCAGTCATGGCCCGGTTGTCCTCCGAGACAATTCCTTGTTTACCGGAAGTCGATAACGGTCATGCTGTGTACTGCGATAGTTTCTTGTTTACCGGAAGTCGATAACTGCCATGTTATATACCGTGACAGTTTCTTGTTAACCGGAAGTCCATATCAGTCATATTATGTACCCAGACAAACGATCAAAATAGTGTCTACTGAAATTAGTTAACGATACAATCGCATTGTCATTCGCGACGTAACTTGTAAATCAATTTAAATCAAACAGAGACATACACTGTTATTTTTTTTCATTTTAATAAAAAGAGAACATAGGCAATAAGGGTAAGCTGTAATATACTTTTTTGTAAACAACGGCTCTACACAACGATGCCGCCTAAAAAGTAACACCTCATTCTGTCTTTTGTGTATCATATTGTAAATGTGGAAACAGTCGTTTGATATCGGCGGGTGCACTCGATTTGCCCGTCACGCCGAACACGTCGAATCGAGCAGCACCAGCGGCAATTGATACTGACCTGGAGCCTGAATTTCACGGGTTTTACATTTCAGATGTTTTGAAGTACCATGTGATCCACGGTTCTCTGTACTCCGCGGGTATGCACTCCGAGTATCTTAACACCCTGGAACAAGACGATCGTGAGAGGCTGTATGCCTCATTCACAGGTGAATATGTTTAAAAACTTTTGAAATAGATATTCACATAATTATTTTTTAAGTATGATTATCAAAGACCGTGATTGAATATTGTATGATTTGAATGTTGATGCTGTTGTAACCTAGTCGTTATATATAGAAACTGTGGAAGTGATGTTCTCACGTCATTACATTGTCAAGATAAGATCTTTGTGTGTGGCCCGAACATTTTATATTTTTGTCGGTAGCGGTTTCAGTAAGCAAGGTGATTTATGCCGTTTCAAGTTTAAATTAGTGTAATGGTTATTTACATAGAATGTAGTAACTCTGCGCGCTGAAGTTATCGATTATTTGAGATTGTATAAATACGTATTTATATATTTTTTTCTGCTTGACCAAATTTGGTACTGTATCAATGTTTTGACGAGGAGCGTTTTTATAATTTCCAAAAATACTGGCTTTTTTTTCAGTGGGACAATCTCCTTGCTTTTTGTAAACATATGATTATGATGGCCCAATTTTGAAACCTTGTTGTCTTTTTCAGTTTTTGAAACTTTGGTGATAATTCCGTCATGTCTTCCATGGATTGTAATGTTTAATTATTTGCCAACCAATGTAAACTAGATTTTTGGTTTGGTTATGATTATTCAGTTGACATTCGTAACATTCATGAATGTTAACATAGGACCAATGTTTATCACTGTCATTTTTCTGACGATCGTATGGTTATTTTTATTCTATTGTAAGGGGCGGGGGAGCAATTCCAATTTGTGTCTGTTACTTGCTGTATTCCTATACCTTTGCAACATGAGTCGGTAGTTCAAAACTGAATTTGGTATGGTTACGACAAAACGGCATTACAATTATTTAGGAGTAGATTGACTAAACTATTTTCATACAATGACTTAAATAAAGAACAATGAAGCTGCATTAACTGGCCGCCATTGTTTCCGTCGTTGTTTGTAGTGGTACGTCATGTTTGCGTTTGTTTGTTATAGGATACTCCTTGTCGGTTGACGGTGCCCGCGTCACTGATAGAGACATGAGTGCTACTAACGGAGTCGTCCACAAGATAAATCACGTCTTGGTCCCCAGCAGCCTCAAGGCTAAAATAGCTGCCCTCTAATCTTGTACTGTTAAATGTTAATAAACCTCAATTTTCTATGATCAACTGTGAAGCTATTTTTCGTTATCATTTCAACAGATTTAGAACTGGACGTGCATGGACGGTCCTGTATGATTTCAACAAGCGTTGTGGTATAAGATATATTGAAATCAAATTTGATAATTTAACGAACTTTTGTTTACGTTAGTGAATTTGAACTGAACGACAAGGCTTATATTTAGCCACATGAAAGTCGGTTTAAACATAATATATTTTTTTCAAACATAATGATTGAACACAACTTGTTCCAACTAATAAAGTTCTTTTATTGGAGATTACAAAAGATGGATGCATACATATAGATAGTGTCTTGGCAATGTAATTACAATATAAACTGGGATGGGGATGTGAGGAGGGGATAGAAATGTGAAATAGTATGATGGGGACGAGGATGTGAGACGGGGATAGAAACGTGAAATAGTATGATGGGGACGAGGATGTGAGACGGGGATAGAAATGTGAAATAATATGATGAGGAAGAGGATGTGAGACGGGGATAGAAATGTGAAATAGTATGATGGGGACGAGGATGTGAGACGGGGATATAAACGTGAAATAGTGTGATGGGGACGAGGATGTGAAACGGGGATATAAACGTGAAATAGTGTGATGGGGACGAGGATGTGAGACGGGGATAGAAACGTGAAATAGTGTGATGGGGACGAGGATGTGAGACGGGGATAGAAACGTGAAATAGTGTGATGGGGACGAGGATGTGAGACGGGGATAGAAACGTGAAATAGTATGATGGGGACGAGGATGTGAGACGGGGATAGAAACGTGAAATAGTATGATGGGGACGAGGATGTGAGATCGAGATAGAAACGTGAAATAGTATGATGTGGCCGAGGATGTGAGATGGGGATAGAAACATGAAATAGCTTGATTGGATGAGGATGTTTGACATCACACAGTTATATTATATCCTAGGTATAGTTTCTTTAAAGCAGTGTTGCTGTTTAGAACATGATAAGCTAGTTATGTTGCACACACATTTACATCTTTATGTGATTACCACTATAAGCTTCCATACCTATGTTATATGCTTCATTGATCAAAATACCGAGTGGTTGCGCTATTTTTCTACAGCTGTTTTCAACACTTATCGACTGACTCTGGGCCTGAAGCTTCGATAACATATACCTGTAACACATTCATGATGGCTATTACACCCTGAAATGAAATATACATGCATTGGTTGCAGTTTCAAAAACATACATTAGTAATGGTTGATTTAAACAAAATTTCAAGTTGAATGAAAATGATCTCACAGGATTTAATTTTTAGAAACACAATCTGTGACGAAAGAAAGATTTGCATGAGTTTCCAGAAATCTGCAATATTACTACACTAGTTCTTTCACACGAATGTCGACAGGCATTCTCAATAAAACACACTGGAAATATGTTTCTTAGCAGTTACTAATTATGTTAAGCGGTATCCCCTATTTCACAATCCTATTTTTTCGGCAAGTGACCTTTTTTGTGATACCATTTTTGAGGAAAACGTAAACAGATCTTAATTTTTAATGTATATATATTATTCTATACATTGTGGCATAGTTGTCCTAGGCCTTTTCATTTACGTGTTTTGTTTATTTGAAATGTATTTCCAGGAACATCTGCTTTGCGCTAGTCTAAAACAACACAAGCGATATTGTAGTGTCCGTGTAGTCTTCTTAGTGACGCCTGTGTCTTTTTTTGCCGGTGTGTTTCTCTTTGATCTCCCCGACATAGATCGTCTTCAGACCTTAACTAAACAAACACCGGGTACCTCGGCTTGGTTATTACCTGGTTGTGTAAACCAGGACTACTGGTCCAACACACTGTTGTTTCACTACTGTTTTAATGATTTATTTCAAAGGGGAATAAAGTGTGAAATTTCAATATTGATGTGTTTTGTCATTTCATCATGATTTCATTTTAAAGCGAAATACATGTAAATGACATTTTTATAAAAAACGATTTTAAACTCCCTTGTTTGTAGATAAGGTTATTACAATACACAACTGATTGACAAGTACCTTTAATTCTGTATAGAAGGTTAATATAGCTGGTGTACAACTAATTCTGTATAAAATGTTAATATAATTGATGTACACCTCATTCTGTATAAAAGATTATTATAACTTATGTACACCTCATTCTGTATAAAAGGTTATTATAACTTATGTACACCTCATTCTGTATAAAAGGTTATTATAACTGATGTACAACTAGTTCTGTATAAAAGGTTAATATAATTGATGTACACCTCATTCTGTATAAATGGTTATTATAACTTGTGTACACCTGATTCTGTATAAAAGGTTATTATAACTTATGTACACCTCATTCTGTATAAAAGGTTATTATAACTTATGTACACCTCATTCTGTATAAAAGGTTATTATAACTTGTGTACACCTCATTCTGTATAAAAGGTTATTATAACTTATGTACACCTCATTCTGTATAAAAGGTTATTATAACTTGTGTACACCTCATTCTGTATAAAAGGTTATTATAACTGATGTACAACTAGTTCTGTATAAAAGGTTAATATAATTGATGTACACCTCATTCTGTATAAATGGTTATTATAACTTATGTACACCTCATTCTGTATAAAAGGTTATTATAACTTGTGTACACCTCATTCTGTATAAAAGGTTATTATAACTTATGTACACCTCATTCTGTATAAAAGGTTATTATAACTGATGTACAACTAGTTCTGTATAAAAGGTTAATATAATTGATGTACACCTCATTCTGTATAAATGGTTATTATAACTTATGTACACCTCATTCTGTATAAAAGGTTATTATAACTTGTGTACACCTCATTCTGTATAAAAGGTTATTATAACTTATGTACACCTCATTCTGTATAAAAGGTTATTATAACTGATGTACAACTAGTTCTGTATAAAAGGTTAATATAATTGATGTACACCTCATTCTGTATAAATGGTTATTATAACTTGTGTACACCTCATTCTGTATAAAAGGTTATTATAACTTGTGTACACCTCATTCTGTATAAAAGGTTATTATAACTTATGTACACCTCATTCTGTATAAAAGGTTATTATAACTGATGTACACCTAGTTCTGTATAAAAGGTTAATATAATTGATGTACACCTAATTCTGTATAAGAGGTTATTATAACTTATGTACACCTCATTCTGTATAAAAGGTTATTATAACTTGTGTACACCTCATTCTGTATAAAAGGTTATTATAACTTATGTATATCATTATAACCGATGTACAACTAATTCTGTACATGTATATCATTATAACTGATGTATACCTCATTCCGTAGAGGGTTATTGTTACCTGGATATTGGTAAACCAGGTGTACTAATAGTTACTCTCCTAGTTATTATTTAGAATATATCAAAACACTTTTATAAGACCTTGGATTTTCAATATTTAATGGGAATTAAAATTGTGAACGCACACCGAGGACTTCTCTATCAATGTTTCCATAGAATCAATATATCTAATAGCACTATTTCTGTATTACATCGGGGATATAAACACTACAATTTACGCACTATGTCTACAAGTTGATCTCTCATTTTATTTCGGTTGTAGAAGCTGTTAATGGATTCAGGTAAAGCCTTCGTATGAAATATTGTTCATTATTTTGAAAACTTACAGTTTCCCTAATTCTACAATATTTTAGGGTGGAGAGCTTATTTTCCCTTTATCATTAATTGTACGAAAACATCTGATAGTAGTTCAGTTGCTCTTCGTTGATTTTTTTTTCAAGCATTTAAATATAACATAAAAATATTCAGACGTAAACAATAATGTGAAACTTCCTCATCCTACACACACCATCAAATAACTGTTTCATGTATAAGTTCTGACTCATTATAATGTTAGCTCTGATGGTGGAATTCTCCAATTCATTACCTACTGAAACGTCCATGTCACATTTCAATAGCTATATTTCAAAATGTAATAAATTATTTCAATAAATGTTTCCGTTTCAACATTTTTTAACAAATTGCTGACATACACTTTCACAGCAATTGAATGTTAAATAGCAAAAGGAATCATAAAATAAATATAGCCACGTACATTGGAAAAGAGAATTACTAATCTTTCCCAAGGTTTTTTTTTTGAATAATTATTAATTGAATTCTGAAATTCAATCCCCAAAAATGGAACTTCTTTTAAGCGATCATCAAAATTAACATTTATTTAACATTTACTGTTAACATTTAAGCAGTTTTCTGTACATTCGTTATTTATTTCAATCCAAAACTTGCATACATTATTCAGATCGAAATATTTCATTCAGTAAAAATGAGGAAAAAGTATATTTTTATCACGGGCCCTTACTCCAGCTGTTTTATTTATATATATATATATTAACCCTAGATGTAGTAAAGACTGAAGAAGCAGATATTGCGTAGTATAGATTACTTACTAATCGTTATCAATACTGAAGTACTATTTGTATAGGGTACCGTAAGTAGGTTCTTTTGTACGTAAATTACTCAGACATGATTAACTATAATGGGCCCAAGCCGTTTACACAGATAGGTGGTAAAATGAACAAGTCAAACAACTCAATTAGTTCCCCAAACGCCTGATGTGTCCACGTGATCAGCGGGGCGTGGTCTCCCCAAGCCGAGGCCTCCCCTCCAGTACGACCCCCGGCCACTAAGAAGGACATCGACTCATCGTTAAAAAGGTGCGACGGTGTCCATCCTGAGTAGATGCCCTGTCATTCACTGGACACTGAGTAAGGAGTATAAAACGTCACAACCACGACATACGACACCACTTGCACGTCTAGCTGTAACTACGGACTAAACTCCGATAATTTTTTGAGAAACTTGGAGTGCGTCTGAAGTTATTTTGACAGTTATTCCTTGTACAGTTTACCTCAGTAAATATAACAGTTAATTTAACCAGAATGTCTAAGTCCGAATCCCGGGTTCTGCTGCTGGAAAATGACCATTTGGAAATTGCGACGTCTGACCAGGAAAAAGACGGTAAGTGCCAGTTAAAAACTGCATCTCTCAGATATCGGATATTTTTGTGTGGTATCATTGTTGTACATTTTGTATCATAACAACGAATTTGGATTTCTCACGCTCCTACAAGCTAGTCAACATGTTTCATGTCTGTTCATGGTGGAAATAAATTGCTATATTTACACAACAAAACGCTTAATGGTAAATGTGTTCCAAAGACTTAGGAGATTTAAACATCTTTCACCCAAATTTTTTAGAGATGCGTTTGTTTGTAGTTTTTTCTCAATGAGGAGATTAAATACAAATATGTGTAATTTTATTGCAACATTTCAATCTTCACCAGAATTTAATTTAAAATATTTAAAATGTAAATAACTTATCACGTAATGCTGCGCGCTGTCTCTTCTCTGAAGAAATAAAACCATTTAACAAGAAAGCACCATTAATCATTAACTTACTAAGGCACACACAAACAACACATAATCATCAAACAAATAAACATCATACTTTCAGGATTTTCCTCGGGATATGACTCCACACAGGAAGTATCCGATACGGAAACCAGTCTGTTAAAGCCACAGCAGCCATACTTGACATGTGACTCCGCATGTGATAGCGAGTCTGAAGACGAGGCTACAGAAGTCATGAGCTACAAAAGTACCAGCGCACTCTGTGAACATCTTAAATACATCGTTTCCATGCCAGAGTTGTGTGACGTCACGTTTTTGGTCGGCCCAACTAAGATTCCAGTGTACGGAGTAAAGGCAATTCTCGGCACAAGAAGCAGGTAATGTCAAGTAGAAACACATTTTAATTATCATTAATAGAATTTAAATATATAGAATATATATATATATATATATATATATATATATATATATACTATATAAAAAGTGAACAGAAATTACCTGTGACGTATAAGATTGTACAAATGATACAAGTGGATCCCATCCTTCACCTTTACTACAACTGTAGAATGAAGTAGAGACTAGTAATAAATTGCACTGCATCATACAGCTGTTCCGTCGTTCTAGGTCTCGCCAGTGATGCTATGGGCCTACCCTTAAAAAATACTTGCAGATGACTGAGAAACTAAAAAAAAAATGACTTGAATAAATCTTAAAACGATGACGAGGTGTACTAGCTTGGAAAATTGATGAATTTGTTAATTTTCTGATCTTTTATAATCAATTAACATTTCATCTCAGGTTTTTCTACCGGAATATCTTGACGAATTTTAAAGTTGCAGGTTACAGGTATTTGCTGAAGGCTTGCTCAGGGAGTGATCTATTTTGTCGACATGACATATTCAGTAGTTTTGCTAATTGATATTTGTGACATCAGTTCTTATTATTTAACCACTTTTTCAGAGTGTTGTATCAACTCATTTTAAATCAACAACATCGAGCGGCAACAGAAAGATCGTCATTCAAGAAATTACGAAAGTCCCATTCCAAGTCGAATGTTATCATAGACGTTAATAAGTACGAGCCGGAGGACTTCAGAATGTTGATGCAATTTGTTCACTGTGGATCTGTAGACATTGGTGTTCACAATGTAGCGGGTAAGTTGACACCTCTTATCTGTTTTATCACAGACTGGCCGAGGTCAGTCCAACTTTATCAATATAAAAGTTTTGGGTTTGGTTCCACGAATAACACTTTGTATTTTAATCATTGAAAATCGCGAGAAAATTTAACAAATATTCAAAATCAAATAAAATTCAATTAATTAACCTTGTATGATTCTACAGGTTTGTTGTGTGGAGCCTATCAGTTTGGTTTGGAGGACTTGCGATCAGCCTGCTGGGATTTTGTCCGTCGCTCATTAAATAGTACATCTGGAAAGGAAACTGCGCATGCGTTGATGACATCGGCTTTCCGATATAGTCAACACAGAGCAACAAGGAAACTCGTCTCCAAGGTAACGTAATTTAGCAATGCATTAAAAATTACGATTAAATGCCATTTTATGATTGGTATTATTTCATCCAATGGAATCATAATATACATCTGTTTGTTTCGTTTTGACAGATCAACAAGTCGCTTCATGAAAATGAAAACAAGATAAACGAAAACTTTCAAGAAAAGTCATCCTATGGTTCAAAACAGAAGACATCGAATGTGACAACTGTATAGAAGGAAGTGACGTCATCACAAAAGTGTCTACAGAAAGAAAAGTGCTGTATACAATGGTGATTTAAACTGACTTTGATCAAAAACTTATTTAAAAATATGATATCTTCGCTGAAGTGCTGACGTGTCAAAACATGTGCTGAAACAGACGATCGATCACTTTAGTTTAATCACTATCTCATTCATAATGAACGATATGGGATGAGTAAACAAAGTCTAGAGCTTGTATATATAATTTCCTTCCCAAAAGGAATCGGTGATTTTCGTTAACCCATATGTACGATGGACCTGTCGAGTGTTTTGCGATCGAATAATGTCATGTTTAGTATCGAGTAGGTTCGTTCTGTTGTTATTTAGAAATTAAGAAATTAAGTATGTGTTCATAGAAATGTTTATTATGCTATTGTAAACTGACAACACTGTCTACTTTAACGTTTTGCTGTGATGCTAGTGATTCATAGATGTGAGAGTTAACACTGTAAAGAAGGAGAGAAGTGGGAGGTAGTGAGGACAGTGTGAGAGGACAAACGAGAGGAAACGAGAAGGAGTAAACCTTTTCGAGCATGTAAGAAGGATGCTGTAAGTCCAACTGAGGGAATAATGTTATGTATGAACGGACCCGGCTTGATATGTAATTCTTTAATTTATTGTCATTTAAAATGTGAATTTCAATAAATATTTATCTTGATATTAATTCTTAGTGCCGACTGTGAAGTTTTACATGTACCAGCCGTAACGTCATAATTTTATACTTATATCGCTCACTAATTGATGTGACGTCCCACCAAACAGAACTAGACAACACAGGATATGCAAGCCATTTAAACATCAAGATGGCGCCAGAGGAATTAAAAACAAAATGGCTTCCATGTAAGGATATTGCTAAAAGTAGTAACGAAATTGAAACGAAGCGAAACTAATATTGAAAAGAAACATAATGAAGTTAAATTATTTTCATTTCACGAATTTCATAAAACAGAAATGAAACATTATCATGCTTTGTTTCTGTACGTTTGACTTATTTATAAATCAAGATGATTTAGCTATAATGTTTAAGTTGAGTTTTGTTTCCGGTTTAAGGATCGTACGGTTTTTGGTAACACGTGCAAGTATGGGAAGACTACGGAAGCGTATTCAGGCCACGTTGTGTTTTATGTTATCTCGAAATTTCGGGTTCGACTTACTAACTCAAAATTTCGGATTACTAACTCGAAATTTCGAGTTGCTATCACTAAATTTCGAGTTGCTATCTCAAAATTTCGCGTTGCTATCTCGAAATTTCAGGTTAATAGCTCAAAATTTCGGATTACGAACTCGAAATTTCGACCGTTGCTATTTCGAAATTTCGAGATAAAGTGAAACACAACGTGGCCGGAATACGCTCCCGTAGGAGACAGACAACTCTATTTAATGTATCATTTCGGAGTTTTTGAAAAGCAACGTGCATGCTCTCGGGCGACTGCGGTACCCGAGAGCCGCGCTCTTACAAGAATATAGTTACAACACAGATAAATAACAACACGAAACTATGCATTATACCTTACTAATGATTAACCAACTTTTTATACATATTAAAAATTTCTGTTTAAAACTGACTGCAGCATTTGATACCTACTATCCCCAGTCGCCAATATTAAAGAGCACGCAATGAGAGTAGTAAGAGAAAAAGACCGCCAGTCCCATTACAATGGAAAGGGAATGTTCACAATTAGGGATACTATTCGGAATGTAAGGCATTAGATGAGAATTGACTCCCCTGGCTGAAGATCCTGCTTGTGAATATTTCACCCTATCCGCGATACTCAAGCTGCAGTATCGAGGATGATTTCACAATACGCTAAAGCGAAACATGTTGATACATAACGACGTAAAGACGGCACTGTATAAACATAGTATTATAATAAGTTTATTAAAAGGTTACACGGGGGTCAGGATGGTGTTAATCATATGGATGACTCCGTTGGTCACTGGCTGGTCAGCTTTAAGGACTAGGGCGTTATTGATGTGCACACCTGTCAACAAAATTGATCCGTCATGATTACACATGATCAGTACATAGCATACACCAAAATCAAGACAATACCAACATGTCAACATAATCATAACCCAAACTCAAATTCAATAAAACTAGAGCAAATATGAAAAAAAAATTACATGAAGACTCATGAAAAAGTACACGGTGTTTCGGAAGAGTATACGTCTTACGCTTCATCGACGACATCCGCCATGTTAGCCTTAGTGAAACCAAGCATGTTGTTTCACGTTCTCAAATGAAAACAAAGACTACAACAACAGAATCCACAGACAAACGAGCGCCAAAAGTACCGGGATTTCAGTGTCTCGTAATTATTGATGTTTGTGTGAGTAGCCAAGTAGATTAGATGATAATACCGATACTGGGCTTTCTGGTATCACTATCTACAGTTACAGATGGATGAAGTAAACTGACCTCCCTAATAAGCGCTATAGTACTCACCCGTGCTATCGATGTGGACGGTGAGATCTGTGCCTTGAAGAGTCGTGAGAGTTTGACCGTCCGTCAGTCCGGCTGAGAACAGTGTTTGTGGAACCACATGGTACTTCAAGATGTCTGGAGAAAAGGATTTAAACTATATTGCACTACTATTCAAGCATATAGTTCGACATTCAAACCAATACCATTCAAAATTTCAAACAAAAACTTTCACATAATCCGACATCTATAAAGTGTCATTCTACAATTCATGGAATTCGACATCTATATGAATGATGTCATTCTATGATCCTTATAATACTACATTTATATAACGACACTTAATCCCTACAATCCAATATTTATATAACATTCTACAACTCTTATAATCCGACATTTATATAACATTCTACAGGGCTTATAATTCGACATTTATATAACATTCTACAAGGCTTATAATCCGACATTTATATAACATTCTACAAGGCTTATAATCCGACATTTATATAACATTCTACAAGGCTTATAATCCGACATTTATATAACATTCTACAATTCTTATAATCCGACATTTATATAACATTCTACAACTCTTATAATCTGACATTTATATAACATTCTACAAGGCTTATAATCTGATAATCCGACATTTATATAACATTCTACAAGGCTTATAATCCGACATTTATGTAACATTCTATAAGTTTTATAATCCGACATTTATATAACATTCTACAAGGCTTATAATCCGACATTTATATAACATTCTATAAGTTTTATAATTCGACATTTATATAACATGCTACAATTATTATAATCCGACATTTATATAATGACATTCTGCAATTCTACATTTCTTTATTCCGACATATACCAAATGACATCCTTTAATTAAAAAAATTCTGTGATTTATGTGATGCCATTCAACAGACATGAAATGTCTGCCCATATATGGTGGTCATTCTGCATGCATGACATGATATTATTTTATCGTTGTCAGAAATTTGAACTCGGTATTAGAACAGATTAACACTTGAAAATCTTCAAATATCGATATTGCTACCTAATTACACGAGAACTTACAACTACAAAAGATAAGGGAAATGAGACTTCAAGCACAAGTACAAAGTCCTATTACAGAAGGATGAAATTTAACATACATTTGTATAAGTAACGACATCGAGAACACTACTATGCACACAGAAAAGAGGCATAAAGGCCTGTATCGACCACCTGTTTACCATGAATTGTACACCTATGTCCCCTATGACATTAAAGGTGAGTCAATCTATTGATAAGTCATTCACGAACATAGTATTGGCCACAAATCACGCCACTCCAAGATTCAGCACTAACTCGAACAAAAGGTCAAGTGAGACCAACTGTATTAAGCATATCTGTTTCCACATTCAACCTTTCAGAAATATTAAATTTACATGCATTATGTCTATTCGTGTTTATGAAAAGAGACATCAGCACCTTTTTGAATTTGGTTGTAAATTTCACTTTTTGGAAAGCATTGTTGACGACGGAAATGTTACAACGAGACGAAACATGTGCTTAAACGATTGAGATATATAACAACATCATTCTCTTATAATTATCAAAAGATTTCTTAAATAACGTAATTATTTACTTGCGAAAGCATCCTTGTCGGCGGTAAGAGACTGGAGACCGCCAATCTGCTGGCTGAAGGCATCGTTATTAGGGGCAAATATAGTGAATGTTCCAGCTGAATTGAAAATAGAAAGATAATGTTTACATGTATATATTGCGAGTGGTAAGTAATGCAGAAAGTATGTATTGTCACACTCATCAAGAACTGATAATAGGGTGTATATGTTTAAGTATAACTTTATGGACGGGGAAGGACGACCTGCACAGATTTAAATGGTGTTAACATATCATGCGTTACTGAACCAGAATGATATGATGTGCTTTACTTTGTATATGTCAGGAGTGTTAACATACAGGAGAACTGCATGCTAAATATGGACGCTGCTTATATACCAACATGGAATCTCATTTTCATTCCATGTTTATCGTATATATATATACGAGAGTTAACACTCCCGACATATACAAAATAAAGCCCATCATATCATTCTGGTTCAGTAACGCATATATATATATATTACAAACTCAGGAACACGTGTTCATTGTAATGTAAATGTGATAAAAATCCCGGACTTTGAAAATAAAATATCAATATATATACATAAAAAAAGATTGATGATGAATTAATAATATGACAAGAGAGTTGAATGAAAACTATGTGTAGGTTGAAATAGTATTAAATCTTACTGCTGGCCAGAGCTGGCTCCAGCCCTGTGAACACCAGAGCGGAGTAAAGGTCAACATAGTCACTTTCATCCTTCCCCATGTACTGAGATATGGACAAAGAAGATGGAAACATAACGCTACTAATGGCATGTAGGACTCCGTTCGTCAAGATGATGTCACCTCCGGTTACAGTGGAACCCTGTACAACCACAGCCTGTGAAAAGATGATACGACTAAAGTCACATTAGGGTCTGTATGCTTTCTCTGTTTTCTAACCATATTTCTTCTTCCTGATGTCTTATAAACATATGATCCATTTTCTTTACGAACGTGGATTTCAAACAAATGTGCAGGTATTTGGACAGTGTTAGGTGAACATATATCTGTACAAAGGTTGCAGTTTTTCGGAAACCATCTTTTTAATAATACCTAGAGTGTTCATGTAGTAAATACGCCCTGATGGACCGATCCATGTGATTATCAAGGCATGAGAAAAGCTACTACGACCAATATTTTCTCTTATTCTGATTGAGAGTAGAGTCAAGTCGTTGTGATTGTATGCGAAGTAACATACCCCGTTAGGATACTTGTTCACGTTGATGGTCTGGTTGCTAATGGATGTGGCGGACATCCCGTTGGTGAGGAGAGGGGCGATGAGAATACCATTGGTAACGTGGTATAAGAGGAGGTTGGAAAGAGCTACAGTGTCCACGCTCTGTAGGTTACTAAGCATTCCACTGGGCAGCTTGTTAAATGCATCGTTCGTCGGGGCGAACAATGTGAATGTACCTAAAAGGGAATGTTAATCATCAACAAATGGATAGAACGTGCTTTAATTGTTTTTTCAACAGAAGAAAAAGTAGGGTTTTAAATGTCGAGATTTGTAGCCTGAACAAAAAAATGTCCTTGTTTCGTCTTCTAAAAATCAAGTGTTAGTACAAAGTGCTAGAGAGGAGGTGAGGAAGCCTGCTGTAAGGTGGTCCGGAGAGGACATATTAAAATGGAGATGAGGATGTCTACTGTACAGTGGTCCGGAGAGAATATATTAAGATGGAGGTGAGGAAGCCTATTGTAGGGTGGTCCGGAGATTACATATTAAGATGGAGTTAGTGAGGCCTTTTGTAAGGTGGTCTTGAGAGGACATATTAGGATGGGGGTGAGGAAGTCTACTGTAGGGTGGTCCGGAGAGGACATATGATGGAGGTGAGGAAGTCTACTGTAGGGTGGTCCGGAGAGAACATATGATGGAGGTGAAAACACTTACTGTAAAGTGGTCTTGAAAGGGCATATGAAGATGGAGGTAGGGAAGTATACTGAAGAGTGGTCCGGAAAGGACATATGATGGAGGTGAGAACTCTTACTGTAGGTAGGTCAGGAGAGAAGATATTAACATGGAGGTGAGGAAGTCTACTGTAGGGTGTTCCGGAGAGAACATATTAACATGGAGGTGAGGAAGTCTACTGTAGGGTGGTCCGGAGAGGACATATTAACATGGAGGTGAGGAAGTCTACTGTAGGGTGGTCCGGAGAGGACATATGATGGAGGTGAGAACCCTTACTGTAAGGTAGTCTTTGAGAGGGCATATGAAGATGGAGGTAAGGAAGTCTACTGAAGAGTGGTCCGGAGAGGACATATGATGGAGGTGAGGAAGTCTACTGTAGGGTGGTTCGGAGAGAACATATGATGGAGGTGAGGAAGTCTACTGTAGGGTGGTCCGGAGAGAACATATGATGGAGGTGAGGAAGTCTACTGTAGGGTGGTCCGGAGAGGACATATGATGGAGGTGAGGAAGTCTACTGTAGGGTGGTCCGGAGAGGACATATGATGGAGGTGAGGAAGTCTACTGTAGGGTGTTCCGGAGAGGACATATTAACATGGAGGTGAGGAAGTCTACTGTAGGGTGGTCCGGAGAAGACGTGAGAGTCGTGAAACTCAAGTTTGAAACGGCCATTTATCATACTCTAGGGGGACGCCATTAGTTCTACAGTATTGATGGATCATTAATTTAACCAAAACATGCTATAATGTATAACGATGACATGCCTTACCGGGGCTGTTGAGTGTTGAACTAAGCTGAGCTTTGCTCAGTAATCCCTCTAGAATGCTGAATTCGCTATGACCCTGGATGTACTGGAACAGAGTTCTGTTTTCAGCACAAAAGGCTATGGCCAGTTGAGAGAGCAGAATGACGAGAAGCTTCATGATGGTGTAAGTCACAAGCTTTTCGGTTACTTTGACGTCTTAAGGGGCCGAGTCGGCTGTTACAGCCAAGAAATTATACTTCATTTGATAATTTGTGAGAAAAAAAACAGGTGTTACTCTACATAGGATAGTCGGTCAGACACGAATTGAGATAACAAAATCAGTCCGAACTCCAGATAAACTGTGAGAAGAGACAATATTAGTAATCCTCCCTCCCTACCTTACCTGAACCTACCTGGCGACAGGACACATGCTCACAGGTCAAAAGGACCGATGTTCTTATGGCATGGCGCGGCCGTTTGTCAACTTTTCTCCTGAGAACGCTTGATTGGATTTTCGATAACTTTGGTCAACTTATCATTAGATGAGCGGTTTTCCATTTTGATCTAAAGGATCTTTGATGAATGATGCACCACATTTTGTATAATCAATGATCGGAACGTTCATGGGGTAAAACGACAGGATCCAGTAGGGGAATTAGAGGTAAAACTTAGGACAAGATGAGCACCAGTATTTAGTCCAGCAGGACAATATGAGCACCAGTATTTAGTCCAGTAGGACAAGATGAGCACCAGTATTTAGTCCAGTAGGACAAGATGAGCACCAGTATTTAGTCCAGTAGGACGAGATGAGTACCAGTATTTAGTCCAGTAGGACAAGATGAGCATCAGTCTTATGTCCAGTAGGGCGAGATGAGTACCAGTCTTCAGTCCAGCAGGACAAGATGAGCACTGCAGCCTCAGCTCTAGTAAGAAAAGATGAGCTACAAAGTCTCGGCTCAAATAGGACAAAATGAGCACCAGTCTTAAGTCCAGTAGGACACGACGAGCACCAGTATTTAGTCCAGCAGGACAAGATGAGCACCAGTCTTAAGTCCAGTAGGACAAGATGAGCACCAGTCTTAAGTCCAGCAGGACAAGATGAGCACCAGTCTTAAGTCCAGCAGGACAAGATGAGCACCAGTCTTAAGTCCAGCAGGACAAGATGAGCACCACAGTCCCAGTTCCAATAGGACAAGATGAGCCCCAGTTTAAGGACAAGAAACATTAAGAAAATACCAACATGACAACATAATTATAATTCAAACTCAAATTCCATAAAATTAGGTAAAATATGAACAAATGAAAGATTAAAATGGAGACTCCTGAAAAAGTACAAGGAGAATAAGACCATGTGTTTAGGAAGAGTAAGGGTCTTCTGCTTCATCGACGACACCAGCCATGCAAACCTTGTTCGATCCAAGCAAGTAATGTCATGTTCTCAAATGACAAAATAACAAAATCAACAAGGCAAACTAACAAACACCAAATACGTCCGTCTTCATATCGCAGAAAGAAATAGAATATTTCTCAATAAGATCATTATGGTGACCATAAAACTTCCACATAATTTTCATCAACCTGCATCTTTTAAACCCTTGTGTTACGAGTCTGTCTGTCAGTTTACAACTTCTTGCACGAAAGTCATGAAAATGGGAATAGGTCCTTGAATATCAAATTAACACTTACATGTAAATACTACATTGCTATCCAGAAATGGAAAATTCACAATAGGGAAATTGAAAGCATCACGTTTATCATACAACTTTATGGAAAGCTGTCTATGTTGGTTTCGTTGTAGAAAAAGATCGAGATAAGCAGCTGATAAAGAAGAGTCTGTCATATCTTTGATTTCGAGTTCTAGTGGATATATATGATGGAGCTAGTCAATAAATTTCTTTTTATTTAAAGACTAGACTTAATTTCACGTTCTCAAATAAGAACAAGGTATTCAACAACAGAATCAACAGGCAAACTGATGAGTATCAAATGAGATGAACCCCAGCCAAGTATGACAAAATTAACACCAGTCTCAGCTTCATTAGAACATAATCATAACAGTCTATTTCTCACACTAATTAAAATAGGGAGAAGATAAGTATGTCCCTGTCTAGACTCAGGGCAACATAAGTGACAAATAAATATTCCAGATGGAATGGTTTTGATCCTTGTTCTCTTTCAGTTATAAGTAATAACATAAGATGCAACATTTGACTTTGTCAATATTTAATATAACACAACAAATATTGTACAAGTGTTGGAATGTTGATTGGTAAACTCCTCACAAAATAACAAATTGTTTGCAATTATGAAGAAAATTTTCTAATGAAATTAAAAAAGAATTATCAGCAATTTTTCCAGTACAAAAATTCTATAACGATAAGCTCAGTATTCAACAGTTTCCTCAGAAATCAACACTCCAGGATACATCATATCATACATGGACGGAAATTCATAATTTTGTGAGTTTGTGAATGAAATATAAAAGACGATTTTTAAGTGTTCTAAGTGATAAAGTACATCTACATGTAAAGTATCTCTGTCTTTTGTTTCATCAGATATGCTAATCTGATATTAAAGGAATGAATTTGAAGAAAACTTTAAGAGGTAAGCTCCTGATAGTAATATCGATATCATTTTATCACCAGTAAACCAATCGATCAAAGGGACAGCATCCTTACTGTAGAATGAGTAACCTAAGTCTGGGATGGAAAGAAACTATTTCTGTTATTACACTGTTCTGTTGTAATATGAAATAGTTTTGAAATATAGATCCACATTACAAAATTATCTATCCCATGAATTAAATCTACATCCCCATCCTTTGCCTGTGTACTGGTTTACTGCTAGTTTTTTGTACAGTATCTCCAAGACAGGGATTAAAAGTTCATAAAGTCCAGTTCCCTCTTCATCCTGAGTGTGACAGACAGTTCACCCTTATCTCCATCCCACTTGGCTTTGCCTGACTCGTGGTCCACTGGGTGGGGCAGATGGAGTCCTAACTTCCTGTCAACAGTACACAGAGATAAGAAATAAGTTTTAGACTAAAACTTGGATTTTGAAGTATATTTACTTATGATGAGAAAATGAATAAATTTTAATGCCAATGTTCTACATCACTGTTTAGATAGAACACACAATATAAAACATGGAAGACTCACAGTTTTGGTGTTCTACAGTCCAGAAACTTTGACTTTACATCTAACGTCATGTCAGATATCTTAGTGTCTGGTAACTTAATCTTCACCTGTGAAAATGAACATAGATTAGTATGACATGATAGTAAGACATTTACACCAGAAAATACAAATGGAGTAAAAGACTTCACAACAGACTGATCAGTCACATTACCTGGCAGGTGATTAATATTAGTAGTAGGAACCATGGTCGGCTGGGTGACACCGTGGATATTGAATTACACATAAAGTCTTTCATCAAGGTGGGAGTTTAATTCCCTCAAAAGAATATGAAACTGTTTACCTTTCTGACCCCCTTGGGATTTTTTTGAATACTTAAGTCTCTTCCAATACAAATTACACATCCTTAGAGCAAACATAACTTCTTTTTAGGTTATAAAATAGATGCTGAGGTAGCTTGTTTTTATCATGTTAATAAACAATAAAACTCTTGATTTCTAATGGTCTGTGGAGTTAACCTACCACCATATCCTCACAGCTAGCTGTAGCTGGGTTTTTATTACCCATCTGTAAGAACATGTCCTCGGATGTCACTGCCTGCTTGTAGAGGATTTCATACCTGGAATGGAAGTACAACTATAATATGTGTAAGACACAGAATTCTAAATATTTGGAAAAAAAGAATTGTGAAATATGTGTTCTACTTACATAGGTAAACATTCATTCAATGATCAATTTAACCTGCAATTAGAGTGCAAAGTCTTTACACTGTAAGACACAGAGTTCTAAATATTTGGAAAAAAAGAATTATGAAATATGTGTTCTAATTAAATAGGTGAACATTCAGGGTAAATACCAGTCTACAAGCTACATCCATTATGGTACAATGAAAAAGAAAACAGGACTAATTCTAGGATTAATTCAACCTGAACCTAGAGTACAAAGTCTTTACACTGTATATGTTGCTTTGGTTTTACCAATGAACAATCTTTGTATATGACTGATGGTTGAAGAGCAAATTATAATGTACTACAGACTACCCACTATAGTTTGGTTCACAGAGTGTAATATTTAATGCCCACCTCAAAAAAGACTACCTTCTTGGACTGTTGCTGAAGGTCATAGAACTTAACACCTTGTACTATACTACGACCTCAAAATAGACAACCTACTGTGACTGATATAACTTCAGAACAGACTACCTTATTTGAATGTGGCAAAAAGTTGTAGAGTATAATAATTATATATAACTTCATAACAAACCAACAACTTAATTGTGGATGAGAGTCATAGAGTATAATTCTTAAAAATAATTTCAGAACAGACTACCTTATTTGAATGTAGCCGAGGGTCACAGAGTATAATAATGGAGCATTACCTCAGAACAATCTACCTACTCTGGGTGAGGCTGAGGGCCATGGAGTATGATATTCAAGTGTTACCTCAGAACAGACAAATTACGCTATTTGTGACTGAGAGTCATAAAGCATAATAAATAAGTAATTTTCAGACAGACTGACAAACCAGCTGATTACTATAGGGCACCGCATTGTGATGCCTATCCAAAATGTAGGCGAGGGTTGCAAGTACTATCTCAGAACAGACTACTTACTCTGGTTGCGGCCAAGGATCATAGAGTTTATTACTTCAGTACTTCATCAGGACAGACTACCTAATTTGGCTGAGAGTTATTAAGTGTTAAACAGTCTACTTACTCTGGTTGTGGCCGAGGGTCGTAGAGTGATTCATATTCCGCACCTTCCCCAACATCTTCTTCTGTCCAGATATCCTTAGTGTTCTTCTTAGCATCTACTACGGAACAATGTTAACAGCATATCATCAGCAATATATAGCAGTCTACATAAGTTCAGATGTTTTCTTTGTGGAATTCTCTCATGTGAATGGAAGATTTTAATCAGAGGTAAAACATTATGATAAGTTATCATGAATATACATACTATGTTCCTGGCTGATGCAATACATACATTGAATTTTAAATCTATATATAGGCTCTTTCAGGTATTGTTTATATCTTACATTAGGTACTGACCCTGGTTTGACTCACTGCTACTGTCATCTTTCTTTTTAGGACCAATTTCTCCTGGACCCATCTTAGCAAACTCTGTCTTAGGCTAGAAATAATAAATATTGAATTAGTTTTCGGGACAATATAAGGAAGACAAACATTAAGATAGTTGTTAATACTGTTTTGTCTACATGAATGAATATTGTGATCATGATAAAAAATATTAAGTAAATACTTAAATTTCATAATATTTTGACTCATTACCTGTATTACTTACATGGAGATAGATTTTATGACATTGTACTAATAAATTAAACAACATTGATTGATAATATCACTTAAGTCTGCTACACTTCGTCAATTGAAATGTTTAAAATCTTTTCATATAAAAAAACATGTTAGAACAGAATGTAAAGTTAAACATGTGTAACCACATCATTAATGTGTATATCATTGTTAATACATACTGCTTCATCATCCAAATCACTGTCTGAATCGGCATTCTCAGGAGGTTTCAATATTTCAGCTAAGGCTGAAACCATGTCCGATGTAAAAGCCATGCTGACAAGTAAATAATACTACTCTTTCTGGACTTATTAGCTTAATAGGTGTCACATGTACAGGCCAACTTCCTCAGCTCAGTAAGAAACTTTCAAAATCTGGCGGTCATGGTATCTCAGGAAGAGAGACATCTGGAATAAACATATAATCAGTAAACCCTCGTTGCATTGTTACTTTTCTTTGCTGAAGTTTCATTGTTTGCATATACGACAAATGAGGGAATGCTTAACATTGATAAATGTATGTTGCATGCCAGACATATGTACATGTCCGTCAAAACAGATAATATGGTGTATGAAATAGAGTACTCAAACAATGATTGGGGTTTAATACGACGAGAAACTCTTAACATGTGTCGTGTCGCATGTTCGCCAAGCAGATTAAGATGACAGGTAAGACTTCGACAGCTTACCTAAAACATTGGTTACCAAAAGGGTCAATTTTTCCATTAAGATTCATTAAATTCCAAACATTATATCCACTGACTTTTGATTTAACATTGTTTATACCTACTGCATTTGTCAAATTCCTAGGTGCTTCTCGATCATTCAATTTACTTGATGAGCGTTACACCGTGTTTGGATACAAGCAGGTTTCCACATGTCGATGTAAACTTCCGGTTACTCATGCGCAGTATTAGATATTAAGGCAGACAGTTCGTGCATAATATAAAATTAAGGATCCATGCACGCCAATGAACAGAATGTCATAAGAAATGTCCATCAGCTAAGACGATGCCGTTATATGATAACATAAACTAAAACGATTGAGAATCCACAAAGAATTAAAGACAATTATAGTAGGAAAAATGTTAGCAACAATTACATATCCACGTGCAACAAACCCAAACAACAGAATGTTATTACACAAATGACATTAACAGGTCATGTAAAGTCAAAATACATCAAAAGATCAATGGGAATTTGGAAACTTGAAGTATCATCATGTTTTCCCAGTCTCTGATATTTTACGAAGATATAAACTTGATTTTTTATGTACGTCCCTGATGTAGCACATCCATACAAACATGTGTTAAATGCATGACCTATGATGGTTAAAGATTTAAAACTATATTTTCATCATCTATTTTACAAGTTGAATGAAAAAAAGTTTTCATCATTTATTTTCAATCTTAGACAAGGTAACCTGGTGACTCTTGAATCCCTTGACTCTCTTGATTGAATGCCCGCAGCCCCATACATGACATATTCCCGGGTGACATTCATGGTAACAACACAGACCAGTGTCCATCGTCTGACAGAGATGGGCAGTGCTAGTGTAGCGGAACTTGACTGGTAACAGCACAGACCAGTGACCACCTTGTGACAGAAAAAAAGGCTTTGTCCAAACAAAAGTATTTATGTACTTATTTCTTAAAATCATAGACATTTAGAAAAAATCATAGTATTAAATACAGAAATACTGTATCTTTAAATTATAAAGGTTAACATTATATTATATACCAACACACACCCTCATACACATATATATACCCAATGGGTATCAGTTGTATGTATTCTTTAAATATATAATCACCGTTAATTGGTAAGTGTCTCAAGAAGTAGCTACAATTGTGAGGACAGTTCTGTGCAATGCTTTGAAAATGAATCCTTCCAATGTATCAAATTCTTTATGACATATGTCATTTACAAGATTTTTTTTTCTTGTAACCAAACATAATTACATAATTAAATTCGTGAACAATATATATCTGAAAGTCGTTGGTAAATCATACCGAAAAGTTACTTGCATTTATTTAGAATATGACATGAACTATTGAGTATAAATTAATTGAAAATCAATCATAAGACATACATGAATATACAATGTAATTGATATCATTGAACATAATTCCAAAACCAACTGAAACTGATAATAAAACGGGATGTTGTTCAGAAGATTTGTAAAATAATGTTTCGTAGCTGCTCTAGCTTCGGTCTCCTGTCTAATTTACTAAATATGATATATAATTTATCAAATAAGATATCTATTTAATTTCGAAATATCTTATTTAAAATTTATGATACATCTAATTTATTAAATAAGATACATTTTGAAAGAAAAATTAATAAGATATATTATCTATTGAATAAAGTTTCTAAAATAAGAAAACTAATTCTGTAAACAACTTACCTCTTGTCCAAAATTTAGATATCCTGATCTGATATGGAAGTCTATCATTCAGATAAATTAAATATCTGATATAATTTGGTTAAGTACCAGGTCAGAATTATGTCTATTAATCAGATAAATTAGATATCTGATATAATTTGGTTCAGTGCAGGGTCAGAATTATGTCTATTATTCAGATAAATTAGATATCTGATATAATTTGGTTCAGTGCAGGGTCAGAATTATGTCTATTTATCAGATAAATTATATATATGATGTAATTTGATTAAGTACCGGTTCAGAATTATGTCTATTTATCAGTTAAATAAGATATCTGATATAATTTGGTTAAGTACAGGGTCAGAATTATGTCTATTATCAGATAAATTAGATATCTGATATAATTTGGTTAATAAATTAGTACCATTAGGTATCAGAATTATGTCTATTATTCAGATAAATTAGATATCTGATATCATTAGATATCTGATATAATTTGGTTCAGTACCGGGTCAGAATTATGTCTATTATTCAGATAAATTAGATATCTGATATAATTTGGTTAAGTACAGGGTCAGAATTATGTCTATTTATCAGATAAATTAGATATCTGATATCATTAGATATCTGATATAATTTGGTTCAGTACCGGGTCAGAATTATGTCTATTTATCAGTTAAATAAGATATCTGATATAATTTGGTTCAAGAATTATGTCTATTTATCAGATAAATTAGTATCTGATATAATTTGGTTAAGTACCGGGTCAGAATTATGTTTATTTATCAGATAAATTAGATATCTGATATAATTTGATTAAGTACCGGGTCAGAATTATGTCTGTTTATCAGATAAATTAGATATCTGATATAATTTGATTAAGTACCGGGTCAGAATTATGTCTATTTATCAGATAAATTAGATATCTGATATAATTTGATTAAGTACCGGGTCAGAATTATGTCTGTTTATCAGATAAATAAGATATCTGATATAATTTGGTTAAGATATCTGATATAATTTGGTTACGTACAGGGTCAGAATTATGTCTATTTATCAGATAAATTAGATATCTGATATAATTTGGTTAATTTGTACAGGGTCAGAATTATGTCTGATATAAATTAGATATCTGATAAATTAGATATCTGATATAATTTGGTTCAGTACAGGGTCAGAATTATGTCTATTATTCAGATAAATTAGATATCTGATATAATTTGGTTCAGTGCAGGGTCAGAATTATGTCTATTTATCAGATAAATTAGATATCTGATATAATTTGATTAAGTACCGGGTCAGAATTATGTCTATTATTCAGATAAATTAGATATCTGATATAATTTGGTTCAGTGCAGGGTCAGAATTATGTCTATTATTCAGATAAATTAGATATCTGATATAATTTGGTTCAGTACAGGGTCAGAATTATGTCTATTATTCAGATAAATTAGATATCTGATATAATTTGGTATGTCTATTTATCAGTAAATTAGATAGATATCTGATATCATTAGATATTAGATATCTGATATAATTTGGTTCAGTGCAGGGTCAGAATTATGTCTATTTATCAGATAAATTAGATATCTGATATCATTAGATATCTGATATAATTTGGTTCAGTACAGGGTCAGAATTATGTCTATTTATCAGATAAATTAGATATCTGATATCATTAGATATCTGATATAATTTGGTTCAGTACAGGGTCAGAATTATGTCTATTTATCAGATAAATTAGATATCTGATATAATTTGATTAAGTACCGGGTCAGAATTATGTCTATTATTCTGATCAATTAGATATCTGATATGATTTGATTGAGTACAGGGTCAGAGTTAAGATAAGTTCTAAGCTTGTTTTCCCACCCCAAGCATATTACATGTATGTGTTAAATTGTTGAATATTGAATAAAAATGTTGTTTAAACGAAGTACAGGAGCAACATTGATGAAAGAATTATATCCGAGAGGCCCGGAATGTGATATATTTCCCTAGCTGTAACCATCTCACAAACGCTCCTTTGAGTACACACAGTTAAGCGACCACCTGTTAAACTAACACATACAGAGACGAGTTAATTCCATACGAAGACAAAAAATTGATAGAGTTAGCTCATTCTCATTTTAAATGCCTTAAATTCCGACAGCTTGACATAACGTGGAAGTCTATTAAGCAGATAACCATGTTGAATGATACTGGGTAATGTTGATACAAGTTTCTCTTTAACTGTATATGTGATGTAATTAATGGTTACAAAATGTCCGTTCCTGTTTCTGGAAACATCTTTTATTTTTAAATATATGTAAACAAATGATTAAACATATGAACATTTTGAGTCATATCAGACAGGTTACAACATCATACATACATGAATTAGAGCTATACATTGTAATCCCGCGTGTTTCTGGAAAACCGCCGAAGGTTCCGCGCGCCAGAACAGACTAGAACATGAGAGATGGGCCGACATAGTTTGTAGAGTGTGCGTAGGTGCCCAGAGATGTATATAGCTTCCGGGACCGTTTCATTACAATCAGCATTCTTTGAGGCGAGCAACATACAGTAACACAAGCGTACTGACTACAGACGGACTAGTCTAGTGCCCGACACAAACTTTCACAAGGCAAAATGTCTGCCCCAGCTATAGGGATCGATTTGGGTACTACATATTCCTGTGTGGCAGTTTTTCAACACGGGAAAGTGGAGATTATCGCTAATGAACAAGGAAACCGGACAACTCCCAGTTATGTGGCCTTTACGGATACTGAACGACTAATAGGGGACGCTGCTAAAAACCAGGTAGCCATGAACCCAAGTAATTCCGTTTTTGACGCCAAAAGACTCATAGGTAGAAAGTTTGATGACGCCTCAGTTCAATCGGACATGAAAAATTGGCCATTTAAAATCATCAACAAAGGTGGCACACCTTTGATACAAGTGCAATTTAAAGGTGAAACCAAGATGTTCAGCGCTGAGGAAATAAGTTCAATGGTGCTGACTAAAATGAAGGAAACAGCGGAGGCTTACCTTGGCAAAAAGGTGAAGGACGCTGTCATCACCGTTCCCGCATATTTCAATGACTCTCAACGTCAGGCGACAAAGGACGCTGGCGCCATCACTGGACTTAATGTGCTCCGTATCATCAACGAACCCACGGCCGCTGCCTTGGCATATGGTCTCGATAAAAACCTCAGTGGTGAGAAAAATGTCCTCATTTACGATCTTGGTGGAGGTACTTTCGATGTATCTATACTTACCATCGATGAGGGATCCATGTTCGAAGTACGCTCAACAGCCGGAGATACTCATCTTGGTGGCGAAGACTTTGACAACAGGTTGGTCACTTTCTTCATTAATGAGTTCAAGCGAAAATACCACAAAGACATGAGCAATAATCCTCGTGCCATCCGGCGCTTGAGGACGGCATGTGAGAGAGCGAAGCGCACATTATCTAGCAGCTCAGAAGCAAGTGTGGAAATAGATTCAATGTTTGAGGGGATCGATTTCTACACTAAAATTTCTCGTGCGAGATTCGAGGAGCTTTGTTCAGACCTATTTAGAACCACCATTGAACCCGTTGAACGAGCGCTGATCGACGCCAAACTAGACAAGAGTAAGATCCACGACATCGTGCTGGTCGGTGGCTCAACTCGTATCCCAAAAATCCAGAAGTTATTACAAGATTTCATGAATGGCAAAGAGCTAAATAAATCAATCAACCCAGATGAGGCAGTGGCGTACGGGGCGGCAGTCCAGGCAGCTGTTCTGTCCGGTGATACCAGTAGCGCCATCAAAGATGTGCTATTGGTGGACGTAGCACCACTGTCCCTCGGTATCGAAACTGCTGGAGGCGTTATGACCAATCTCATTGAGAGAAACAGCAGGATCCCGTGTAAAACCTCGAAAACATTTACAACGTACGCGGACAACCAACCAGGGGTTCACATACAAGTGTACGAGGGAGAGAGAGCTATGACCAAGGACAACAACCTCCTTGGAAAGTTTGATCTCGACGGTATCCCTCCCGCTCCCCGTGGGGTGCCCCAAATTGATGTCACATTTGACATTGACGCTAACGGTATTCTAAACGTGTCCGCCGAAGACAAGAGCACCGGAAAGACGAACAAAATCACCATTACTAACGACAAAGGACGACTTAGTAAGGCAGAGATTGACCGAATGGTGTCGGAAGCCGAGAAATATCGCGAGGCGGACGAGAAGCAGAGACAAGCCGTATCCTCTAGGAATGCTCTCGAGAATTATGTGTTTAATGTGAGAATGGCAATCAATGAAACAGCAGGTGATAAACTGACACAGGAGGAAAAAACAAGTGCTTTGAATAAATGTGAAGAGACTCTCAAGTGGCTGGAGGCTAATATGTTGGCAGAGAAAGATGAGTACGACTTCAAAATGAAAGAGGTTCAAACTGTGTGCGCACCATTAATGAGCAAACTCCATGGCGGAAGTCAAGGTCAAGGCCAAAACCAAGGCGAAAAAAGTAGTGGCCCAACTGTAGAGGAAATGGACTAACTGGAATAATGATCCAACAGAGACTTATTCAAATAATGGTGCAACAGTGGTTAAAATGAACTAATCAAACTAGCTTATAAAGTTAAGTATAGTTTATTTATTAAGCGCTTTTGTTTAAGTTTTGTTTCACTATCAAGGGCCTTGTAATCGACATTTTATTGTCTGAATCACTATCTTCTCTCGCGTCAGATCTAATCGCACATGTATGTGTTGTAATGAGCGTATTTAAAAAGCAGCTTTATTCAATCGTGACGATTTTTGTTCAGAAAAGTGATAGGTGTTGTTAATAAACTTCCATAAAAATAAGCGCTCTCTGTATGTTATTTTTATCTTGTGTAGAAACGACAGCTACTCCTTGTCCAGTTATAAAGTTAAGCACATTTGTTAGTAGTGCTTTACACTGCAGTTTCCTTACAAATGATTGATTTTTAAGTGCTTGTGAATCGCATAATATATGTTTTATATTTAGCCGTTTCGAAACGTTTCCTTTAAAATATCAAAATGTCTACAAATGAAGGGAAGATTTGTACAATTGTAAATGAAGATGTCGGAAATTTTGAATATCGATATTTAATTTAGAAAAAAAATCTAATATTTCATTTTCTTCTGTAAATTCCGAATTGGGGTCCGGAATATGTTGAAATATTTCAGACGTTATATTTTGCATAACTGTTGACATTTTCCTTACAATTCGCCGCATAAATATTTTCCAGGCATCTCCAGATACAAGCACGTATATTGTAAACAAATCTTGATTACCTGTTTTTATCATCACACTAAAAGGCATGCGGTATATGATGAGGACTCCGAGGTTAACTTTCAAACCAAGGCCATGACCTCTGTGGGAGTTTGCCCGACACCTGTAATTATTCTCACTCTCATTTGAGATCATGAGCCTAGAACTAACCGGCACGTTTTAGTGATTTATCTACGAGTGTTCTTATAGATATCGCTCTGAGGGATATATACATATACCATCAGTATTTCTCTGAAAATCTGCTTGTCACAATACCAGATGTAAAAAGTTGCACTGTACATCACCGTTGTTGTGTTACATAATGTACATCACCGTTGTTGTGTTAACACAATACATCACTGTTGTTGTGTTATGTACATCAATTGTACATCACCGTTGTTGTGTTAAACTGTACATCACCGTTGTTGTGTTACATTGTACATCACCGTTGTTGTGTTACATTGTACATCACCGTTGTTGTGTTACATTGTACATCACCGTTGTTGTGTTACACTGTACATCACCGTTGTTGTGTTACACTGTACATCACCGTTGTTGTGTTACACTGTACATCACCGTTGTTGTGTTACACTGTACATCACCGTTGTTGTGTTACATTGTACATCACCGTTGTTGTGTTACACTGTACATCACCGTTGTTGTGTTACATTATACATCACCGTTGTTGTGTTACACTGTACATCACCGTTGTTGTGTTACATTGTACATCACTGATGCTGTGTTATGTGTTACGTCGTACATCAATTGCGTTACGTGTTAGATTGTACATCAGCTGTGTTATGTGTAGCATTGTACATCAGTTGTGTTTTGCTAAGAGTTACATTGTATATGAGTTGTTCTATGTTATGTGTACGTGCTACATTCTTCATCACTTGTGTTATGTTATGTGTCACAAAGTACATCACGTTTTTTTCTGTTATGTGTTACATTGTGTATCAGTTGTGTTGTCTGGAATGTGTTACATTGTGCATCAGTTGTGTTGGGATATGTGTCACATTGTACTTCGCTCGTGTTGTGTTATGTGTTACATTGAAGTACAAATGAAGTGCACTCAACACATTAGATGTACAGCTTGACATGTCAAATGCAGTTTACAATGTGACACGTGCCACAACAGACGTATAGTGTGATACATAAAACAACTGATATGTAACGTAACACAGACGATATATAGTGTAACACACAACACAACTAATGTACGGTGTAACACAATACAACGGATGTAAATGTCACACACATTGTAACTGGTGTACAGTGTAACACAACACAACTGACGTACAGTGTCACACATAAGGTAACCAATTTACAGTTTAACACAACACAACTGATGTACGGTGTAACACAACACAACTGATGTATAGTGTCACACACAATGTAACTGATGTATAGTGTCACACACATTGTAACTTGTGTACAGTGTCACACACATTGTAACTGGTGTACAGTGTAACACAACACAACTGATGTACAGTGTCACACACATTGTAACTGATGTACAGTGTAACACAACACAACTGACGTACAGTATCACACATAAGGTAACCAATTTACAGTTTAACACAACACAATTGAAGTACAGTTTCACAAAATTTGATCGATGTATAATGTAACACAACACCACTGATATACAGTGTCTCACACATTGTAACTGGTGTACAGTGTCACACACATTGTAACTGATGTCCAGTTTAACACAACACAACTGATGTACAGTGTCACACACATTGTAACTGGTGTACAGTGTCACACACATTGTAACTGGTGTACAGTGTAACACAACACAACTGATGTACAGTGTCACACACAGTGTAACTGGTGTACAGTGTCACACACAATGTAACTGGTGTACAGTGTCACACACATTGTAACTGATGTCCAGTTTAACACAACACAACTGATGTACAGTGTCACACACATTGTAACTGGTGTACAAACACACATGTCACACACACACATTGTAAATGGTGTACAGTGTAACACAACACAACTGATGTAACACACACACAATAATGTAACAGAACAAAAAGTGATGTGGTGTACAGTGTCACACACAGTGTAAACTGGTGTACAGTGTCACACACAATGTAACAATGTAACTGGTGTACAGTGTAACACAACACAACTGATGTACAGTGTCACACACAGTGTAACTGGTGTACAGTGTCACACACATTGTAACTGGTGTACAGTGTAACACAACACAACTGATGTACAGTGTCACACACAGTGTAACTGGTGTACAGTGTCACACACAATGTAACTGGTGTACAGTGTCACACACATTGTAACTGATGTCCAGTTTAACACAACACAACTGATGTATAGTGTCACACACATTGTAACTGGTGTACAGTGTAACACACATTGTAACTGGTGAACAGTGTCACACACATTGTAACTGGTGTACAGTGTAACACAACACAACTGATGTACAGTGTCACACACAATGTAACCAGTGTATAATGTAACAGAACAAAAAGTGACTTAACAAAGACATCCCATATGATTATAAGAATTGCACGTTGATCCTGAAATTTGTTTAAACAAAATTTCGTTTCAGTCTGTAATTGCAAATTACTGCAAAAAAGTGGCACACTAGTCCCTCTGTGTGCTCAGAACATACTAGAAACAAACGAGAAGCATTTTGTTTCCCATGGCTGTAAATGCTAGTTAGGTAGAGTGCCTTGATCAGATGTGATACATTCTTAAACCATGTCCGCTGCGGCAGAGCGCCAAGAAAAGGAATCTTTTAAAAAAGTGAAACTGGATTGAATCCAATTACACGTATCTGAGTGGTAAGGGAATGATTGCTTGCTATGAGATGTAGTAAGGTACATATCCCACATAGATGTTTAATGATGAGTCAGCACTGGAGCTCGTTACTCAGGAATTCATGCCAGATGAAATAGCCAGTGGACGAAAGTCGTACCCCGTTTCATTTTTTTATTCTATATTTAGATTAAAAAAAATCGTTTCATTAACCGAATTTCATCAACTTACGTTTTAAGTTAAACGAACAGTAGGTTTTAAAACATTAGATACTTACCATTTAAATGTACTGGAAAATGATGACAACAACTTAAAATGATCCTTATGAGGTGCCAATATATTTTTCAAATACACTTAGATGACACCACTAGAAATGAAATCACTAATTCATGATGGCTGCGTCATCTATTCATTACAGTGATATCCTCAATTCTTTATCACCAAATGGATTTAAAATATCACCACAATTAATAGTAAATATCTCTAATTCAAAGTGAATTGATAATATATCTTAATAGGCGATATCACTATAGTGAACAGGTGATAAAAAGTTGATAGCTCCAGTTCAACGTGGATTGATAATATATCTGACTGTTATGTAACCATCATCAATCGGTGATATCTCCAAATGATTTATTGATATTGCCTATTCACTATAACCAATTCTTGGTGATATCACTATAATGAATAGGTGATATAACTGTAATGAATAGGTGATATAACTGTAATGAATAGGTGATATCACTGTAATGAATAGGTGATATAATTGTAATGAATAGGTGATATCACTGTAATGAATAGGTGATTTCACAGTAATGAATAGGTGATATAATTGTAATGAATAGGTGATATCACAGTAATGTATAGGTGATATCACTGTAAGGAATAGGTGATATCACAGTAATGAATAGGTGATATAATTGTAATGAATAGGTGATATCACTGTAATGGAAAGGCGATATCACTATAATGGAAAGGCGATATCACTGTAATGGAAAGGCGATATCACTATAATGAATAGGTGATACCACTGTAATGAACAGGTGATATCACTATAATGAATTGGTGATACCACTGTAATGAACAGGTGATATCACTATAAGGATCTATCATCTGATCTTTTTCAATAATATCATTATATGAAAATAAAAAGTAAAACATCTCCCATATCTTTGCGTGAAGGAAAAGTTTACACTGCAATCGATAGATAGTTTAACTCCCTAACCTGATAAACATGTATATGATATTAAAGAGGAATGCTTAGTGAGAGAATGTTGAGGTAAAAATAATGTTTTATCCCTACCTCCTACATCTTTATGGATTTCCTGGTATTCAATACACGAACACGATTCTATTCAATTGCCGTTTGACCTCATGACGAGCATGTAATATCTTCAACGGAATGTCAAGACTGTAAGACAGTCATCGATAATGCAACGAAAAGCTTGCCTGGAATCTTAAGCCTGTAATTGTTCGTCGGTTCGTAAAGGTTACGTTTGAAAGCAGTTGCTGAATCGGGACACCAACATGTTAAAATCAAATGATTGAATTTTTAGTGTCAGTGCCTTGACCATGGGCTGGACAAGACCAAGTATGGACAAAGTAAAATCTCTTACAACAAAGAAGAGTAAGAGGGATGATGTCATTAAGCAAGAGTTCTCACTACCGAGGCTTAAAACAAGTGACCAATTCCGTGTAGCCTTCACGCGCTCGGACACCGAGTTCTTAACAGTAGCAGTGAAGAAAAGAACATCACAGAAAGTCGGTAAGTGTCTGTACATGTCTCACATATATCTGTTATAAATTAAGCACAAGGAAAATAATTCCATGTGTTAAAACGGAATCTAAATTCGGTTTATTATTATGGCTGGAAATGACACATAATATGACCAAAAAGAAAAAAAATAATAGTTTTGAATTAGAGTCCTACTCTATGATTATTTCATAAAACGTGAAAACGTGTTGTATTGTAGTTAACTGGTCACTCTGACATACGGTGTATACGAGTGTTGATATACAGTGCCATTGCATTAAAGATGGATAAAGGCTTAGTGGTTAAAATTTCTAATTCTATTTCTGATTTTTTTCCATTTTACTCGCCCTTTGTTATTTTCAATGCAACCTTTTCTGAAATATGAATTTCCACTTTTATTGAAAGGCAATAGAATGATACCTGGATAACAGGAAAAACATGTGAAAGCGCTGAATTCTTATTTCATTTAATAACCTCATAACTGGGGATGTCATAGCAACAAAAATGAAAAAAATGGATAGTTTAAATCGTTTATTTGACCATGTTCTAAAACTTTCAAGTCTTTTTACTCCGATAAAGAAGTTTTTTTTATGATGAGGATTTATCTTATTATTGATATTTGTTTTCTGGGTTCGTCACAGAGCCGTTGATAAAAAAGTAGTCCACTAGCAAATTCTCTACAGAACGTCTTCTAAAGCATCTTATATCAGCTAGTAAGTACAACTTCATAGATGACAAAGTCTCAGAAATCCAAGATATTACATTGGAACTCATTTTAAATTGAATTATATCCTACTTCCGGTGAAACATGTGTTTGATACGCCCTTACCGTTCCAGAATATATAACGACATGCGATACGTATTAATATTAAACAAATGCAACCAACATTGTCATTTACTTGTGGATGTTAAAATAACATTTCCATGCATTTTATTTTTCAAATCGAAGAATTTGATGACATAGAAAAATAACAGTTTCAGTTTGGCAGACTCGTGCTAATGCTAAAGAGGCGGGGAGACGAAGAAATTACTACACGAAATTATGCCAAAAGATCAAGGTCATACCTGTCCGAAGGGTCATGGGTCAAATTGGAGGATCTCGTATGTCTGTCCGAAATTTTTATCTCGGAGGCAAAGAAATCAGAGCAGTCTGTAAAACAGTGAGGGTAGGTCATCTCTACTTCACAGTGTTAATGTCTGTAATGAAGCCCAGACGGGTCATTAACGACAGAGGGAATATTTTCAAACGTAACTTTCAGTGTTTATGAACAATGAATAATTAATATAATTTATTTACTAAACACAGAAAAAGACTACATGTATGCTATATACATGCTGGTTGTATTATATTTAGATTATTCTATGTATCAGATGTGCACAATCTATGTAAATATATTATCTATATTCAGATTATTGTATGAATCATATGTTTACAGATCGATAAAATGGTTAAAATAACCCAGGCAGTCAATCAATCAATCAATCAATCAATCAATCAATCAATCAATCAATCAATCAATCAATCAATCAATACTTTTAGGTGTTATTCCGTGTATATCTTATAGTAGATGGTTGTAGATGATAAGGTTTGATACCATGTATAGTTTATATTAGATGGTTGTAGATAAGGTGTGATACCATGTATAGTTTATATTAGATGGTTGTAGATAAGGTGTGATACCATGTATAGTTTATATTAGATGGTTGTAGATAAGGTGTGATACCATGTATAGTTTATATTAGATGGTTGTAGATAAGGTGTTATACCATGTACAGTTTATATTAGATGGTTGTGGATAAGGTGTGATACCATGTATAGTTTATATTAGATGGTTGTAGATAAGGTGTGATACCATGTATAGTTTATATTAGATGGTTGTAGATAAGGTGTTATACCATGTATAGTTTATATTAGATGGTTGTAGATAAGGTGTGATACCATGTACAGTTTATATTAGATGGTTGTAGATAAGGTGTGATACCATGTATAGTTTATATTAGATGGTTGTAGATAAGGTGTTATACCATGTACAGTTTATATTAGATGGTTGTAGATAAGGTGTTATACCATGTACAGTTTATATTAGATGGTTGTAGATAAGGTGTTATACCATGTACAGTTTATATTAGATGGTTGTAGATAAGGTGTGATACCATGTATAGTTTATATTAGATGGTTGTAGATAAGGTGTGATACCATGTATAGTTTATATTAGATGGTTGTAGATAAGGTTTGATACCATGTACAGTTTATATTAGATGGTTGTAGATAAGGTGTGATACCATGTACAGTTTATACCAGATGGCTGTAGATGATAAGGTTTGATACCATGTATAGTTTATACTAGATGGTTGTAGATAAGGTGTGATACCATGTATAGTTTATACCAGATGGCTGTAGATGATAAGGTTTGATACCATGTATAGTTTATACTAGATGGTTGTAGATAAGGTGTGATACCATGTATAGTTTATACTAAATGGTTGTAGATAAGGTGTTATACCATATATAGTTAACAGACAGTGGACATTATATTTCTGATTAAGAAAGTTTGAATGATTTAGGGAGACGGGATTCTCGGAACACTGGATCTCTCCGGAAACATGTTGTCCAGTCGAGAAGGCCGCTATGTCCAGGAAGTTCTGATATATACCTCGAAACTGACCACGCTAGTAGGTATTGGTTCAAGAACACGGCCTCTTGGCACAAACTTAACTCCATGGTCGCACTTGTATCAGGGATAGTTGCAAGGGAATATATAAGAAATGGTGTCACTTCCCTGTGTGAAAAGGTCAGTATTCGAGATCTTCTGCCTTTTCCACAACACTATGGTATGAGTTTCCGGAACACAATCTTAAATATGACTCGGGTTGGTGTATGTGGTGAAGTAGCTCGTGGTTTACAGTACACGGTGATGTATGTAGAAGTATAATACGTCTGACAGAGAGATAAGCCAGCAGAGATACAAGGAAACATGGCTATCCTTCATGTCACATTTTTATTAGTCTGCTATTCACACAAAGAAGGCCTGTTAGAAAATTGTACCAAAAACGCACATTCTGAATTCGATACACTAGAGCCAGATAATGAATTAAATTGCATTATACAGCTGTTTCGTCCTTCTAGGACTCGTCAAAAGGTAAGGGGACTAAATTTTAAAAATTAGGAGGATATCTAGGCAAACCGAAAGTGATCGAAAGAAATCAAAATGTAGATGTCATTATACATGTGTGTCAATTTCAGATGAACGTATATGTATCTATAACGTTTTTGCCTGTGAAATATAGAAAAATATCTCACTGATAAAAGTGCTGTTTTTTTCCACAAGTGAAAAACAACACAATCGAAAACTTACACATTTGAACTCACGAGAGTCAGATATCTATCAAAATTTTGATTTTAAACACACTTTTCATTGTATTAAACCATGATACAATATTTGTGGTGTCGCATGGCATCATTTCCAGGAAAAGTTTTATAATTTCGTATTTTCAATTTCAACTGGAGATGGTTAGCAACATCGAAGACGCGAGCCGGTTAAAATGACACAATACACTACATTTAGTTTAGTATAGTCAATAATCACTTATATTGCAAAACAAAATATCTGCATCAAATTTTGAGAAGTGTTCCATTGTGGATAGCGTCACGTCAGACATTTCAAGAGGATTCGTGTCATCAACAGCGACAGTTAAGTTGCCGCCATATTTTCAGTTGCGTAGTAACTTGTCACACTCTCTTTGAACGTTTCACTGCATATTTTGTTTGTTAGTGACATTAAAAAAACATTTTATATGTTAATGTAAAAAAATTGTCATTGAAATTATTTTTTGTGTTTACATATTTCTAAGGATTTTTGAAAAACAGACTATATTTTATCGCGTACTACGAAGTTGTAATGAGTGAGTAGTGTCATCGAAAAAGCTTCGTCCTCTTATATCTGTACTTATTATGCTAGGAATTTAGCTATTTTGCTTGTGAAAATGTAGTAAATAGAATATCTATTAGTGTCTTAAGTAATAACAGATACATTTCGCTCATGTGTCTGATATCTTTTTATCTTTCAGTCTTGATGCGCACTCATGAAAGATGCTAAAATGGACACATTTGTGAAAAATATTTGTTATTATTGAAGACTATTAAATATCCTCTACATATTCTTAACCGTGCTGCTATTCCTATGAATAAAAAAAATTGTGTAGGTTACAGCAAACCCCTATTTAGGTTTTGTGGGAGAGAAGGGAAGCGGAATTGTCTACGTGTGGGTTTACATGTTAAAGAACGTAGGTAGGAAAATTGGTTACGCGTACGGACCAATTTCGGGTTCAGAAGGACTGGGAGGATAGGATGGTTAAACGCCTGGCTCTGAAGAAAGCAGTGCTACTTTTTAAGTTTCATTTTTTTAACCTTCAGGCTTTAGATGAGTGTGGACTGGGAAGTGAAACTCTAGATGGTCTGTCCAGGTGTCCGGGTATTCGTCAGCTTCATCATCTCAGTCTGGCAGGTAATCACAATAGGAAAAATATTGTGAAATACATGTTTTGTCAAAATATGTTGCGGAGTCACGGACAATACAAGATATGCGAGATGAAAAATCAGTTTTACAGATCTACCAAGTGAGATATCAGTCATGAACACGGAGAATAAAGATCTATAATGTATACAGATCTATACTAAGTAAAAGATTTTCACAACTTTTATGTCATTTCAGAGTAGTTTCAGGAAAGGAAAAGTAAATTCAATACTTCTCTTATTCTGGTAACTACTAACAACAATAGCTTAGATAGCGTTGTATTCTCATCCTTCAGGATCGACGTTGGGTTTGAATTCATTATGGCAATTTTACTGGATCAAATGAGTGTAAAGAAAATATGAGAAAGAAATCAAACTGAATTTGACGAATATATTTACAATGAATAAATCTCATAGAGAAAACAAAAGTAAACGAGGTTTGTTTAAATTAAATCTGAATTTCACACTGCAAAAAGAGGGTTACTTGTACTTTCACGAAGTACAGCTTGTAATCGGTTTTTCGACCAACTATTTCTGATCCGTTTAAGATGTGTGTTTTTAGCTCAATACTTGCATATTAACTTGTGTTGCTAAGCTGCTTCATTTGGAAAATTTATTCCATTGGAGTAGCATTTGACCTATTCATTTTTACTAAAATTAACTTGTCTTTCTGTCTTACTTTTTCTAGTAAAACTGATTTTAAAAAATCTGATTTTAGAAAGACGTAGAAAACAAGAAATAAACTTAGATTGACATAAAACAATGTAAGGTGGAGATATTTGTAGGGAAATAAATATAGTTTTTCTACCGTAGGTAACCGTATACAGGACAAGGACAGTGGATCTATAGCATACATCATACAGGTAAACGTGATCGTCTATAATACATGTTACCCAGGCAATGCTGTACAAAATAGAGATCAAAGTTTTAGCGGATTGCCCCAAACGTATAGCTGACGTTTCAACAATGACAGAGGAAAGTAATTTTGCTTTGCTCGGACAGAATCTATAAGCCCCTCATTTCAAATCAATGGCAACCGGGCATGGCGTATCTGCCTCTTGATCAAATTAATCTGGCTGGCAACCGAGAAACTCCAACGCCAAACGTAATTTTCAAATTAGTAAGTTATTTGTTGGCCGCGGAAAGACGTCACTAGGCAATGTGCAGAAGCAGCAAATTAAGGCGATAATATAAAAAGTTAACAAATTAAAAAAAAAAAAAAAAAAGAAACACAAAAAGGAAAAGTAATGTTAAAAGAGGAAAACTCGCTTGAGCAATATAAAGAAATCGCAAATATCCCTCAAAGTAAGAAAAAAATCCACTGTTCCTTCATTTCGCGGAACGAGTTGGCTTTGTCGTTTGACGTCATTTTGCGGGCAGCAATACAAAGAGATGCTAAGAGGAACTGTCGTATATCAGTCACGTTAAACGCGTTACCGTGCATATAACTTATAACTACATGTAGGTTTTAGCAAGCATAAAGACGCCTCTATATGTTATATCACAGAGTCGTGCCATACCGCCTACCAAAGCAAACATCAACGTTTACATAGTTATAAGACTTTTCGGACAGAATACATAAAAAATATGGCCTTTGAGTTTCTGTTGTGTTCACAAACATGTCAATTATTACATTTACAAGTTTGAAACATATTTCACTATGAAAACAGAATGATGGATGTAAGTGATATTTTGACAACATCCATTACGTAATTCGACTTGGCATCGGCATTTACAACATGCATTAACGTGCAGGAATCAATTATAGCGCTAGACCGCTGTGTTATTGTTTACTAACGTTTCCTACTTACAGAACTGTAAGGCACTGAAACACTTCAACCTGAGCCATAATACATTTGAGACAGAAGGATGTAAAATTCTTGGTCAGGCCATAGGTAAGAACCAACTAGGTACAGTCTGAGGGTGGCATTGTTTCTATCTCGAAACGTTGTAAACACTGCGCACCTTGCATATTTGTTCAAACACGAATGCGTGTTTACCATGATATGTTATATAATCAATAATCGGCATATAAATACATAGTGATATAATACAGGAAGCAAGTGCTTTATAAAATATATATTTTCGTGGATGTAGACGAATCATGAAAATAAAAATGACTTCAGATGCAAGAATTATCTGTACAGTTTTGTGACGAAAGTTTTTACCCTGGCAAGGATGTATTAGATTTAAACAGTACTACAAGTGCACAAATAGTAAGACTAATTCGGCAGGAAGGCCTATATATTATGTATATTATGGGGGGTGGGGGTTGGGGGAGGGGGTGAGTATGAGGGGACGAGAAAGGGGAGACACTTATATTACTTGTAAGGCGTTTCGGGGTATTTATTATTCATGAATCAACGTGAAGAAATTGATAAAATGAAATTTCAATCTAACATTAACAATTTAAAAACAAAACCGAAACGACGTGAATTATGTAAAGAAAACGCCATTGTCAATTTGTCATTTCAAGTATCTCGCAATAATTACGGAGATGGAAAGGGGAGTAGGGGAGGGGGCCATATTCTTGTAAAGCCAGATCCAACATTATACTATAAGTAAGTGAATGACTCATCAATAAGTGTATATGTCTATCACTGCTATTCATTCACCGATATGTAACCATCCCCACCAACACAGACACGATAGAACATAAATCTAATAAGGATCATAGTGCAGTATGCCAGGTATCACTGTCGTGTTGGAATGCTAGTGATCCTATTAAGAACGTCAAACACAGGTTACGGATATAAGTACCGATTTGTCATTCACAAGGAAATGAATGTGAGATAATACAAACACCATGCCGTTTAACATGGATAAACTTTGAATTATACCAGGTAGTTTTGCGATCTTTATGTAGACAAAGAAACAGATGAAGCTTACAATTTAGATTTTGCATTTGCCTTTGGTTTACACAATATTGTTAGATGATTAAACCTGACAAATCTTACTGAAAACTTATCAGATTCTGTCATCATTGAATTATAGAAAATATGAAATTTCAGAGGAAAACACCAACATAAAGGAACTGGATCTCAGTTGGAATCATATCCGGGGGCGTGGAAGTATCTATATATCACGTGGTATACAGGTATGGAACATGTATAATCAGACTGTTGACGGAATAACTTGTTTTCTTTGTTTTACTTGCTGTAGATTTACGCCAGGCGTGAAAATCACGATTGTATAGAATTCTCCGTTGTACATTGCTTATCTAAGACTATTATTTCTGACGAATAGGATAAGATATTTCCGTGTCACCAACCAAACAAAGAAAACCGATGTAGACTCTTAAGCCATGAAAGTTTAGGTCAAATCCATTTGATGTCATGTTCTCAAAGCAGGAATCAAAGTAGTGGTAACAAAACCGATAGGCATGTACTCGTATCGCAGCCATGAAACATAGGTTATATCCACCTGCATTTATCGAAACCTTATGTTCGCTCTGCCAGCATCATGTATTAATATTAATAATATATTAATATATGTAGTTCATGATCACGTGACATTCCAGCAGTTAATTCTGTCTCGAATGATGAACGTTATTATCATTGCCTATAAAGTGACTCCTACTTAGCAGTTGTTGATTCTGTTCGCTTACTAGAGAAGTCGAATGCAAAATGCAATTTCATTCCAAAAGTTTCATTTCTCAGCAAAAGTCTGTTTACTTTGGTACGTATAAAACTCTCGAAATACAATTTAGTAGCTAGTTCCTTTATATGTGTACATATATGTTCAACACTTGTAACTAGAACCGACGATGAGCGTACCTACCATAGAAACAAATAAGAGAATCACAGATTAGTGATGAAGTGGTTATCACCGATAATCAGTACATCTGTATTTCATAGCGCCTGTTACACACACACCTACACACACACATAATCAGATGAATTTTTTTCGTGTTATCATTTACTTTCAGTATAACACATAACACTTGTATGTCCACTTTTGTTATCTTTTACTTCAGTATTACACTTGTATGTCCATCGTTGTCATCTTTTATCTTCAGTATAACACTTGCATGTGCCACCGTTTTACACTAATCTTTTGTACAACATTTAAATAATTACTGTAGAACAGACCTGGAATGTTCCGCTGTTGTCACCATTTATTTTCAGCACAACACCTGTATTACCGATGTTAACCTGGCCTGGAATGGGTTTGGTTTTGAAGGGTGTTCCGCAATGTCCGAGGCCTTACGTCAGAACACCACGCTTACCAGGTTAAATATGGCGTGCAACAGAGTCCATCCTCCCGCCATGTTGGAACTGACCAGAGGTCTCTGTATGAACAAGTGCCTTCTCGTCTTGGACGTACGTGTCGACTAGCTAGTTATACATATCTGCTTAGGTCTGATTTTTTAATGAATTATTTCCTGAAGGTTACAGTTCTTCAATCTCTCATTCCATTATCCGCATATAGCGGAAACAATCTATTTTGAAAGGGTAATAAATATGTCATTAAATTTTTCCTCCAGGACTGAATTATCAGATTCTCTCTCGCCTACAGACCATAACGGTTTTTCTCCAGAATCAACTTATTAATTTCTCTCTCGTCTACAGTTTATAACATTTATTCCTCCGGGATTGACTCTAATATCTTGTCTACAGTCTATAACAGTGGTCCGTCAGGACTGACTAATGAGTGTCTCTCTCGTCTACAGTCTATAACAGTGGTCCGTCAGGACTGACTAATGAGTGACTCTCTCGTCTACAGTCTATAACAGTGGTCCGTCAGGACTGACTAATGAGTGTCTCTCTCGTCTACAGTCTATAACAGTGGTCCGTCAGGACTGACTAATGAGTGTCTCTCTCGTCTACAGTCTATAACAGTGGTCCGTCAGGACTGACTAATGAGTGACTCTCTCGTCTACAGTCTATAACAGTGGTTTTTTTTAATATATATATCTCTCAGTTACAGTCTATAACAGTGGTCCGTCAGGACTCACACCTCTCTCGTATATAACAGTGTTCCGTCACTGACTAATGAGTGACTCTCTTGTCTACAGTCTATAACAGTGGTCCGTCAGGACTGACTAATGAGTGACTCTCTCGTCTACAGTCTATAACAGTGGTCCGTCAGGACTGACTAATGAGTGACTCTCTCGTCTACAGTCTATAACAGTGGTCCGTCAGGACTGACTACAGTCTATAACAGTGGTCCGTCAGGACTGACTAATGAGTGTGTCTCTCGTCTACAGTCTATAACAGTGGTCCATCAGGACTGACTAATTAGTGTCTCTCTCGTCTACAGTCTATAACAGTGGTCCGTCAGGACTGACTAATGAGTGACTCTCTCGTCTACAGTCTATAACATTTTTCGTCTTATGTAATTTATTACCTTTACCGTTACTGCTGCCTCGTGATCTAGGTTTCTTTTAAGGTCTTATTATGTTTTTTTTTATATACATTTCAGTTAAGTAATAACCCTATCACACCCATATATACCACCATCCTTATCAACGCTATCAAGAAATGCCCCGAGATGTCGCTACAGTTACTTCGTCTGGAGGTATGCTATAATGTCTTATTTGCTTACACACTTTTTCTATATTGTATGACAATCTTCTATTCCTTGACAACTATCTATATGTTACAATCACTTGGTAGATACTTTGTTACTGAAAGAAATAACACCTCATGACACATGTAGCCCTATATCTCACACACCTATCTATGTTGCCGAAATTTGTGCTCATCTTCCTTGGTTGCATAGTATCTAAATAGTTTGTAGGAATACAAAGTTTTATTTTTGTCATTAAGGTACACGAAGTCTGGTTGTAGCTTGATTTACTGTGTTCCTTGATGGTATCATTGAGGATTTTATAACGGGTAGATGAGATCATTATCTTAATACTGCTCACTTATAAACCTTCGCTTTTTCTTGTCTGGTAAAAATATATAATTATTCGGAATTTGTTTAATTTTAGAAACTTTTCCTTTCTTGTGATAGTTGTCTATCGCATGTTGTCATCGTTGCGCAAATGTAGGGAGAATACAACAGTGTGTCAAGAGATATTAATACATTTACAATACATTGGGAGAATATAACACTGTGTCATTATATATCAATATATTTACAATATATAAGTCAGATGTCATCATAACAGCAGATTTTTTTCTTCAGAAAATTGTGGTCGATAAGCCATTTGTAGACACATTAACTGAGCTGAAACAACAACGGGGTTTCGACGCAGTGTACGAGTTGGCACTTCCGGTAAAGAGTATCTCGGAGGACAAGATGCGGAAGGAAATCCAGGCCCCATCTGTATTCAACATGGACCCACTTAAGTTGTTGTACATGCTCAAAGAGAAGAATCGTGCCCAGGATTTCTTTAGACGGATCAACAAAGACAACGACGATTCTGTGTCTCCTGAGGAAATCAAACAACTGTTCAAAGTAAGGCTACTTCCGTATTCACAAATATAATTAATCCGTTCTTATTATTTATAAAATTCTTAAAAATGTAGACTTCCTTGGTACAACTCATGAAATATTAAACATTCATTATTAATCGCAATCTCTTTCATCGTCATCAAAATATTTGGGTCAGTGTTGCTACTCCAAAATATTTCGAATAATTAGTTTTTGTTTTTCAAAAAAATATTTTCTAGCGACTCAGTTCGATAGCCTGAAATTACTGGATTGTGGACTGGAAAGCCACACTTTCCGCATAACATAAACACGCGTGTTAACTTTATTTCTAGGAATCTGGCGTACCTGTGTCTGATATGGTTATCGAAAAAATTGTAAATTTCCTGGACGAGGATGGAGACGGACATATCGACATGAGGTAATAACATGCTTATATACTTTTAGTACTATGGTCACATAATACCGTGGAAAATATTCTTAATTTTCGTTTTACAATGAGATTTACAACACATAAAAGAATGTATAACTACTGTCAAATATAAATTTCGGTATACTGATATGTTGTCTGTCACAGACAAGATAAATATAATTTCATTACGTGTTTAAAGAAGCAGAGCGATTTTAAGACACTTGACGTGAATCTTCCGTCTAATCGTGTTTGTTGAAGTCTGTGGAGCTGATTTGGTAAGCTGTTGTTGAGTGAATGGTGCTTCTGTGATGTTTGTAGGTCGGATTAGCTGTTGTTTTTATAGTTACTTCGTCAAACGAGAAGCTTATTTTGCCTATAAAACAATTGACAGTTTTCAAGTGGTTGCCGTTTCAGTCTTTTGATTCCTCCCAAAACATGACCCACCCATGGATGCTAAACGATGCATCCAGTGAACATGAATTTGACACAGTTATTTATTGGAGCATCTGTTTCAGTTTTATCTCAAACTTATAGGAGGTTTTATAAGATAACATAAAATGTCATACTTTTCTCCCTATTCCCTGGCCACCGAGAAGGTGTGGACCAAGGATTTTGCAATTTGTTTGACATTTCAGGTATTGATGCGCGTGATTAAGTTTGGTTCGTTTATCCGGTGGTTCTTGAAGCAGTGAAAACGTTAGCAATAACAGACCTTTAACCCAGTGGCCTTAAAACCTGGGGAAATCTTTATGACATTTTCTAAAACTTACAAATACATAATTAGTTATCTGTTTTCAAAGAAACCAGAATTGTATTGCTGTTTCAATACTTTTCTCCGTCAAAAATTTGATTCATCCTTCCAACTACATCCAGCTATCGTATTGCACTTTTGCTTTGGTTAGTCGCTGACATTACAACCACATTAAACATTTGTTTCAAATATGTCTCCAACTATAGAAGAAGATTTGATAAAAAAGAATAACTTGCTATTTCATTGTTTGGCTTCATCTTCACCGGAGCTCAAGTAATGAGCACCACAGACATTGGGAATTTGATTCATTTAAGTGTCGATGCTTGTGACCAAGTTTTATTGGAATCAGCCCGGCGAAAATTCGTTAAGTTTCAAATATTGTTTATGTACTATGCCTTATTAATGTATGAAAGTGGATATCAGTACCCGTGAAATACACTTTCACGAATTATGGTTTCTGTTCCAGGGAATTTCTTGCCGGCGACAAGAAGATGAGGAAGATGTCTAGAGACACCAGAAAGACGGGAGACGAAGACATGAATAAGTATTCACGTTCATTCAGGAAAGGAAATATCGATCCAATGACATTCAGACTAAAGGTGTCGAACGCGCCCAATCTCTTGTCCCCCGTGATGTCTCGAGAGTCATCCCCGAATGGCCAAAGAAAACTGTCTAGTTGAAACAAGGTCCTAGACAGTCGAAATTAATCAATCCTGGACTAGAAAGACAAGGGGACTCTCTTTAGAGAAGTACCTTTGGTCTGTGTGTCTATGTTGATAATGGATATCTAAGAGCGGATGATCGACTCCCGAGAAAACATAGAATTATCAACAATCCTGTTGGTAATTAACGGCTGCTAAATACCTGTATATTTGATTTTGGACAGATAAACAAAAACAACACGAATAGATGTGTGGAGGCCTGAAGCACAAGGGAGATAACTCCGCCATTCTTCTTCTTGATTGTTGTGTCCCACCTTTTGTATTGTCAAACATTAACAAGTATCACGTCGGAATACAATTACTAGGTACAGCAGAGTCATTACCTTTCATCAGTATTTGATCATTAGCATATAATGCATTGCATGCCATGTAGTTCAAGCTCCATGTCCTATCTGAATTGTTTTTTGTGTCAAAGACATTAGAATCTTATGATACAAATTAAATATATATAATTTTTTTTGTTTTTGTTTGTTTGTTTTTTGTTTTTTGCAGTGTTATCTAATTTTGTTGGTTTCTTACCTCTCACCTATAGGCGTTATAACCGTCGTAATTTATGTGTTTCCTTATTATCACTTCAATACATATGTTTTGTTTTCCTTAGTTAATACGAAGATGTTAAACTCTGAACAACACAAACAAAATCTTCAATTACTGCACTTTAGAGGATGGACTATAATAAAATTAACGAACATTAGACCTCAACGCATTCGGAGTAGATGGAACAGAATTATGTTTTTTAAATCTGTGTGTAATGTTTCGTGGGTATGTTTGTTTTATTTTAAGATGGCATTGAACACAAAATAAGTGACTTTAATTTAAAAATAAACATTTATAGTGAAATACATATCTATCTGCGATCTATAACTGCTACCCATCGGTCAGGTTTAGGTCTTTGTTGAAAATGCGAGATGACACCTTAAGTCATTTCATATAGATTGTTGTTGTCATTTGCAACACGTGAGGACTGTAGATGAGATATCGATGGGTGATACAAATTATATCGTGAGAGTGTTTGACCTTATTGGAAGACTAAATAGTTACGGATTAAATCATCTCCAACAACATTGTCTTCTGACTCGGTCTGATATTTCACCGATTATCATCATATACAAATCAATTAAAATACTTCACAGGTTGTCATATCACACTTAAGATATACTTATGTGGTAGATAAACGTTTAACTAATCTACTGTTTAACGTAAGCCGCCACGAACATCCCTACAATTCTATATAGTTGAATGAGGTTGACCACGAAAAGTTTTAACCCGATTATAAATAAGCCCTTGTATGTGGCTAATCATTGCCACTTTTCATTCGTGTAAACCTGAGCGAGTCCAACGATTCAATATTTTATTGACAATGCCACAACAATTAATTTTCTTAACGATCAACTCCAATTCATTAAAATTAAAATGTTGTCTGTTTTTTTTACATCTTATATAAAGAAACAACACATTTTAAAGATACTTGCATCAATTAAAGAATAACGGGTTGTACTATAATGGTTACTTTCAGCCTCTGTATATATTATATTATAATGTTTCGGATAAGGAACATATGTCGTTACTAATAAACTAAAGTAATTAGTCTCATTAATACCCGTATAAGTATCAACATATGGTAGTTATATATGTAGGTATACCTGTACCTGTTTAATATCTTTACATACTGTAATCCTTTAAGGCTGGAGGCTGTTCTTAATTTCCTATCCAAGGTTTTATATTTCATTCATTAATTGCAGTCATGCATTAAACACGTATAACACTGCTTAGCTTTCATATTGAAGCCAATATGTACAATATGAAGTAGACTTAGGAATTTGTGAAAAACAAAATGATCAGTGGGTGATGTTGGATATGGATATTGCTAAAAATCTGTTATGATAACTGAACACGTAACATGACCTTTGGTTGCACACTTTTTAGTCCTCAAATCTCCAAAGATTTGTTTTTTCGGGTGGAGATATAGACACATCGTTAATATCTCTATGAATAATCCATCTCGTTTACTGTTATTGTAAAATATTTACTGAATATTTGTCAGTAATGTGTTTTCTATGTATCCCAATACCTAAAAGTAATATAAAATATTGATTAGGGTCCAAATGATATAAAGACGTTTTCTCGCATTTACGTTTATATATAAAAATAGTATTAATACGTGTAGTAAATTATGGAATCGTGTCGACTGAAAGCCGGTTTTAATTAAATTTTTCCTATTATTCATTTTAAAACACACATAGCTTTAATGATTTATAATAGTCACGGATCTTAAACATAAATGTTGATAAAAACGTCACGTGTGAGAAGGTTAGTAACTGCCATCAATAGGCATTTGGTGTATTTTCACGGAAACACGAAATCGTGTCTTAGTTAACAGATAAAAACGTTCATTCGTTTATAAAATTATTAAATACCTTATCACTATGTCAATAATTCCTTCGCTGTTTCAAAACAACAGAAACGACAAAAACACAGCACAGGGTTTCCAGAGAAGCAGATTGAACATTGGAATGTTTTACAGTCTTCACAAAGATCTCATTGGGACATTTTCGTTGTGATATTGTGTTAGACGTTTTGATACTCATTAGTATGCTGAGTGGTTCCATTATTGTTTACTTACTCTTATTGATTACAATGTACATGGTTTATGTTGTCGATGAATCAGAATACGCTAACCCTGCTGAACACCTGGTCTTATTCTTCTTGTACTTTTTTGTTAATACTGTAATCCTTTAAGGCTGGAGTTATGTTATGTACAGTTATGTTAATATTTCTTTTGGTATAATTTTGCCATCGGTTCATTGAATTTGTTTTTGAATTAAGATTGTGTTAATATGTCGATATTTTCTTTGTTGTTATTAACCAATGTAAACTAATTGATCCCTTAATCCTTTTGTAAATCACAACATCAACATCACCGTTGATGCCATTTTCTACCTGTACCTTAATATCCGTAGTCAGTATTAGCACTTGTTTTCGTGAAACTACACGAATATAAATTATCAGTTTTCAGGATATACGCAAGCGTTAAGCTTATATCAATCATCCTTGTTGGTCCAGATGGAAGCGCGCGATGGGTGTCTTTCTGTAGAAGAAACCGGAGTATTCGGGAAAATCCAACGCGGTCTGGCAGGTGACTCCGTACATTTCCCGTCCGTTCGTGGGGTCTTACCCCGGACGTCACGGTGAAAGGCGAGTGCGTCATCACTACGCTACCCGACCTTCCATTTCGGCACCCCCGTTGAAAATAATTAGTGTAAACATGCTAAATAAATCAACTTTGTAACTCAGCTTTTTATAATGGTGGAATAGGACTTTTTATAATGGTAGAATAGGACTTTTTATAATGGTAGAATAGGACATTTTATGATGGTAGAATAGGACTTACAGATATACATATATGATGACATTGTGATCTTTTTGTCATATTTTGATTTCGATATATATCCCCTTAACTATACACTGCACAGTAAGATATATATCGTAATTTCTATGATCATATGCATTTTAAACACAATATGTTGTTCGTTCACAATACCACCTCTATAACGATAGTATCGAACGAATTTTGCGCTTTGTATGGAGGAAATTCGCGTTACGCCCAGTCAATGTACCAGTATGTGCCGTAATGCCTTATTAAATGTCGAAACATAAGCATCAGATTATTATGTATTAATAAACAAAGAATCACTTCTGATTGCTCAAGAGACCTTGAACGTACCGAGTTCCCGAATATAAAAGGTGTGAGTGTGGCATTGTTAAGGCTTATACAATATTACCTGTGTATACAAATGCAGAACCATAATCATTACTGATAAAATCAGCTTTCACTCCTTTCACTAATAGATTAAGTAATAGTGAATTACTGTGCCAGATGACTTCAGAATCAATGTAATGCTATATTTTGATTAAGTACATAGTTGTTAATACGATGTAAAGACGACTTAATACGATTTAAGTATTTCCTGATTCTAGTCGAACCGCTCACTGACATGTTGGGATCAATGGACCATATCGACTATTTAAGTCCCAAGTTCAATATGGTTTAAATGTCCTTGTCAAAGTATACAGACCGTAATGGATGTTTTTAATTCCCTAACTCAACTCACTTAAATCAGAAAAGCACGTTTTGGTTTTTCGTCTATCAATTTTGTTTTTATCTCAAACGAAAACGATAACGAGTAAATATTAGTAGTATTTGGTGTTCTTTGTCGGTAAAACTCACACTTGACTGGAGACTTGCCGGGTGATGTGACAGCAAGGAGGGCGTGACTAAATCAGAGAGACAACAGTACCAGTTACACGTACCCGAACAACACGCCTGACAAACATGGGACGAGGTCTTCATTGAAATTATTGCTCTGTAAAATAATGAAAAACGAAACATAATGTAGTAAATATATTTCATGGCGGCTGTTTGGTGTGGAGATGGATGATATTACATCACACAGACCTGGATTCGACTAGTTTGGTGGAGTACAAGCCGCAGTGATATCACCTTAGATGTGAATAGCAGCACGGATATTCTCCCTGGATGTACCAAAACTGATACTTACTTACGGTTGCGTGATCAAAATGGAAGGAGAACTATACGATCAAGGTTTGCAGTAGAGTCAGAATTATTTATCTTTTCTGTACTTCACAACAAATATATAGAAAGGAAATTAATAAGAATATACAGGTGTGCTCATTATTCAAGCACCCCCATTGAATGTCATTAACTCTTTAAGGCGATTTAAGTAGATGGACACTCCTAATTCTTTTATCGTGTCTAACCTCATTTAAACATAGTAAACACGTGCTTTTATTTCTTGTTGACTTTGGTGTTAATTATGATAGGTTAGAGTCCATAGTCTTTTGCTGAAAGTGTAGAAATGTTTGCGGACGTGTGATCATATTATAAAGCATATTTGCAATTCGTTCAGATGTTGACGTATATGATAATTTACAAGATATAAGGTTTTCTGCAAGCATAGCATCTCCTACACCTATCAACATTTAGAGGAGCTGTTCAGATAGTTTGCGGATATATCAGTGCTCTTTGTATATGTTGACATCTTGAATAAATAAACACCAGTTAAACTGTCACCATTGAGCTATAGCAAAATATGACGACATAATTTCTATTTTTATTTCATTTTCCGATGCATAGGGATATTTTCTTACCATTTTTCTTTTTTCAAAACCCCGTACTAAACATATTGTAAATGAATATACATATCGACGAGAAACAAATCTGATGCCGTGTAGTAGATACAACCAGATTAGTAAAAAGATAATCCCCAAAATATAATTAACAAGGCATAGTTCAGGAAAGAAAACAAAATGTTTGTGTTTAATTTGAATGTTTCATAAACCAACCATTGTTAAAATGTACAAGAGTAATATTGTGAAACAAAACATAGGTAGTTTACAATAACGATTTTCCTCGCACTTTTCATGTCTGACAAAACCTGCAGGCATTGTGGTATATAATAATCTAATATATAGATGTCTGCTTGCAATAATCCAAGCTATTTCTGTTGATATAAAAATTATTTTCGAATGACGGTGTACAATTGTAGACATTGGTGACTAAATGCCGTTTGTTGGTAGAATGTATTATTTATAACGATCGTACTATGACAAACAATGGGTGATATTCTTCTGTCTAGAAAACCAAGGTTATTGTGGAACTGTCGACAGGATTATCCGATTTAGGCTTAAGAAGCTGGTTATTTGGCTGTATATATCGATACAAACATAAGTATACCTGACTGTAAAGCATGACGGACATGCATGATATGTGACCTCGACTATTCCGGTGGAAATTAAAATCTGGACAATGTTATGACAGCCAATGTGTGTTTGTTGACAAAGAGTTCAAACGGCGAAATGGTCGATTTCTCTCCGTTTGTCATTGTCTGTCGAATGATCAATTCAATAGCTTTACTCTAGAGTGATTTCTATATTGGTACGTTCTGTTTATATAACGGTACAGGACAGAATTAAAATGTAGATATAAAGATAACACTTTAGTTTATGCTGTCCAGATTTAGCTTTACCAGCCCCCCAACCTTAGTGAAACGTCAATAAAAAACCAGGATTAAGCGGCTTTGTCTTACTAATTAAAAAAAAAATCGTTTACTAGCCAATAATTCTCAAAGAAAAATCAAAATATTTTTTTATACTTAATTAACAACTGTGACTATGTCATATATATTTTCAATTATGATTACCTAGACAAGTGTTAATGTAATGATGAAGATGTCGCTACAGGAGTTCTGGTGTACAGATGTACAACACATGTAATATGTCTCTTCCACACAAATTGATCTGTTATAACTATGGTTGTTTTAATGACGTTAAACATTAGATTTATGGCCTAATCAGCAATCACCTCATACATGTTGGTATTTTCTTGTTTCTTTATATGATACTCTGTACCTTGTACTAGATATTAATATACATTTGCTTCATGATCAGGAGTTAGATGAAATGATATGTAACGTTGCTAGTTGCTATCTGTAAAGATAATCAAAAATATACTTTGGGCAAAATAAGGAAATACAAAATGATAAAATTAATATTTCAATAGTAGTGTAAGGGATGCATTACATTTTGGACTTGAGATAAGCCTGGTGTTTCTAAGTGATAAAAAGTCTGGGAACTTTGAACAGCTTTTTGTAAAGACACGTATCAAAACGTATTTATGCTAAGGTAAGCGTGTTATCTTACTTGTATGAACAATTGAAAATTTAATATCGAACCCCATCAACAAAAAGCACTCCTTTATTACAGGTACGTTAGGAACCTCAATGATTAAGTTAGTGCATGGGGTAACTAACCTTAAACTCCAGGATATTCAGTAAGGGGCCTTAGATAGCTAAGTTAAGACACAAACCTATGTTAAGTAAAGGCTCTAACTTACAAAATGCTAGGACACTGAAATACCACAGTTCGGACCCAATGGTAGTTAGGCTGCTCTAGAATAACGAGGTTACTAAGCTAGGGACTTGGGTTACTAAGCTAGGGATTTGGGTTACTAAGCTAGGGACTTGGGTTAGTAAGCTAGGGACTTGGGTTACTAAGATAGGCAACATAGTTAAATTTGTCCATGAAGTTATTTAAATGTAAGTAAGAACCATAGCATACTCAGATAGTACCCTAGCATTGCTAAGTTAGTCCTCTAGGTTACGGAGTTCGGACTTCTAGTTACTATGCCCTAGGTTACAAGTTAGAGTCCTATGGTAACTCTGTTAGGGCCCTGACATTATAGCTTTAATTGACTGCGTTTCGGACCTAGGTTAGTAAATCATGGTTCTATAATAGCTAGGTTATATCATTAGTTTACTTCGTGGCGGCTTGAGGTTACTAAGTTAAGGTCCTATTATAACTCAATTATGACTCAATTATAGCTAAATTAAGGCCCTCGGGTATTGCGTTATGGATCTAGGTATGTAAATTATAGCTCTATAATGGCTATGTCGGGTCACTTGTTTACTGCGTTATGGCCTTAGGCTACAAAGTTTGGGTCCTGTGATAGCCAAGTTAGGGCCTTGACAAAGCTGAATTATAGCCTTAAGTTATAGCATTACGACCCTATCATAGCTAAGTAAGAGCTCTCGGGTGCTGCGTCACCGACCTAAGTAAATTGTGGCTTTGTCATAGCTGAATAAGGGCCTTCAGGTACTACGTTACGAACCTAGGTTACTAAGTAAGGTTCCTTTGATACATAAGATTTAGCTCATTTAGGGCCCCGATATAGTTGAATAATAGCTCTACGTTACTGCATTACGGACCTAGGTTACTAAGTTAGGGTTCTAGGATAGTCCAGTAAGTGCCCTGACATAGCTAAATTATAGCCCAAATTACTGTGTTATGGACCTAGGTTTTTAAGTTAGGTTCCTATGATAGCTCAGTAACGGTCCTGACCTAGCTAAATTATAGCCCAAACTACTGTGGTATTCACCAAGTTTACTAAGTTAGGTTGTTATGATAGCTAAGAAAGGGCCCTGATATAGCTAAATTATAGCCCAAATTACTGTGTTATGCACTATGATTACTATGTTAGGTTGTTATGATAGCTCAGTAAGGGCCCTGATATAGCTAAATTATAGCCCAAATTACTGTGTTATGCACCATGGTTACTATGTTAGGTTGTTATGATAGCTTAGTAAGGGCCCTAACTTAGCTAAATTATAGCCCAAATTACGGTGTTACGGACCTTGGTTACTAAGTTAGTGTCGTATTATAGCTCAGTAGGGCCCCGATACAGTTGAATTATAGCTCTGAGTTACTGCGTTACGAGAGAAAAGTTTGGGTATAAGTACAAAATTAAGCAGCCATCGAGGACATGGGATATAATGTACATACGGTTATAGATAAATGGAAAAAGGTATTGAGAACTAATGTTCAGACTGATGTTCAGTATATACCAAATATCCATGTGGCGTCATCAAATCATAGATCAATTGTACTTACATATATGTTTCCCCGTTAAGTACTCGATAATAAACATAGTTGAAAACCTAATTCAGTATAATACAATGCTAAATCTGTAAATGTGATTGAGTGCTGTCAAGCAGAAGGCGTATTTAAATACAAACGTGTTTGAGTACTAATGAAGGTACAAACTTTCCAATGAAACCACACTTTACGCCTGAGCTCGATCGTATCTTTATAACATTTCAACCGGAGATATGTCAGTAAACAAGACCGCAGTTGATATTACCGGGGTCAATGATTTTCTGATGTAGACCTTTTGTAAGTACCGGTAAAACAAACTATCGCGGGAGGGAAAAATAATCAATTTCTTTCACTTGATTTCATCAAAAATGAACTGGAACTCATTTACTCGTGTGTTCATTTGGCAGCAAAATGAAACGAAGTGGTCGACACTTACATGCGAATTATAAATCAGTAAAACTGTACCCGGACACTCCGTTATACTATGATCGAGTGATATAGAACAATATGTTACATATAAACGCCTTTTTAATTCACCTATAATCGATATGTTTACATTTCTCTGGTAAATATTTCGCCTGGATTTCCCTTTGGACATACGTAGTTACAGAGAAACATATCACTGATGTGGAATACGCTAATGTTTTCGGCTATATCCAATGTTTATGCAGGACATTTAACACTGTATATATAATATCCCTGTAATATGAACCTGTACTTCCTCGCGGATTACATTGCTATCAAGATAACCAGATTTACAGTGACGTTATTCTGTACAATAAAATTGTTTTTATTTTAGGTGACTAATACAAATCTCAGCTGTGAAATCGATTATAATATACATATAAAGCTATTTGATAAAAGGTCAATTGTTAACACCACTTTCATCCATACTTTAAGATTTATATATATCTGGATTACACCTGAACACATAAACCTATATCGCTAATACGACCAATCTAATTGTGTATGTGAAGTAGAACAATACCTTGACGTTTGAGACCATATATAATGTCTTACCAAGGGGTGGTCACCTGATCAGTAGAATCGTCACTAAATGTAGCATCGCGTCAGGATACTGGGGACATCAGAGTTCCACTTGGTCGGCTGACCAGTGGGATAGTGGGATGACAGTTTCTTCTAATACAAGGGATCTGAGGTATTTCAAATGGTTCATTTAAGTTAAAGATCAACATTTTCCAGAATAATATTTAATTTATATTTTCTGTGTAAATTTAGGCAGTTGAAAGTTCTAATTGCTAATATCACCTGTAAATAAATTTCTTTTGTAAACTAAGATATTAATTTTAACAGGTTTGTACTCTCCGGCTTGACATTGCTAAGGAAACTATACATTGCTGTCTCATGACATATATCAGTAAAATGTGTCATAACGGATCGCTCTAACAACACGCGACAAAATGTCGTCCAGGTGTAGATATTGAAACTTCTTTAAGTACTTTCAACAAGTGATACAGGACGTGTGTGAAGTAGGTTTGATTTATCCAAAGCTGTAAATCAATAGGAAACAAAGGAGTACGTTCATAGAGGACGCTATAAAATAATGAATATATCTTATCTCATCTGTAACACTTCACGTTATTCTTCCTTGTACATTCACTAACAAATCCAGTATTTTCTGTATACAATAACGATTTTCGATTTATAAAGAAAAGGGATATTTGCTGGGAGACTAGTCTGAGGTATTGTGGATTTTCCACCTTTAAATTTGTAAACTTTGCTATAATGAACACAAAGGTATGAGAAAAAATGTTATTCTTTAATTTCTTTTCTGAATAACTAATTGTCTCATATCTAATTGTCGATACTTAGATACCGTTCCGTCTCGTAGCTATTACACCCACATTGTCACTGTTATTGCACACATAATGTATATTTTTGGTGTTTTTCTTTAGGTACATTTATGTCGCTCTTACTTGTTAACATCACAAAAATTAATAACATATCACTTTTTTTCTTATTTGAATATATAAATCATATAACACTATATAGCGGAATGCTTTTTCGTATTAAAAGCAAAATTCCTAATCTTATTACTAGTATACTCATAAAAAACATTATCCCTACACTAAAATCATTTAAGACTAAAAGAGATCAAAGTATCAACGAAATACGGCAAAAACTAAAATCTACACATTTTTCTTTCCCTCATATGTTCCTTGCCACTCCAAACTCTCCTTTTAACCATTGTTGTAGAAGTTCCGATCATATTCGAGTCAGGATATACATATATCGACGCAAAATTGTCGTTCATATCCATTCCTAATGCACACACACACACACACACACACACACACACACATACACACACACACACACACACATACACCCTCACACACACACACACACACACACACACACACACACACACACACACACACACACACACACACACACACACACACACACACACACACACACACAACACAAATCAATAAAAATGTCTTATATAACCCTATTTCAGAGTAATAACTTGTATATAAACGCCGTGAAAGTTATATATGTTAATACTTGTCTATTTTGTAGTTATAACCTATATATAAATATGGCCCATTTTATATATATCACCTCTATATATACACAAATTATTCTTTTTGTAGTTATCACCTGCATATATATATATAGGTTTATCAAATTATACTTATCACCTATATATATATATCTTTATCGTTAACATCTGTATATCAATGTTGATCTATTTTGTAATCACCTATATATAAATAGCGGTCAGATTTGTAGTTTTATCAGCCGAAGGATTTCTTTTCAATGAGTACTATAAAACTGTCAGAGGGAATATACTTCACTGTACTTTTGCTTATTGGTCTTTGTAACACGTAGGCCTACCGTGGAAACTTGGATAAATAAACAGCTCATTATTATTTTCTATAAGGTAAATGTAAAATGTTCAGGTTCAGTTAAATATAACAAATTAAATACGGCGAGGTATATAACAAACAAGTTTTATTATAATGATGTCATCTCATCCAGCCGTGACATCAAAATAAACAATGGGTAGAGAGTTTGTGGTTTTGGCAGCAGTCATATCGGTGTTATTCTATTATCTGATTTTTGACATTATTGCTTTTTAATCACACCTGATTTTCCTCCATTGCCACATTAGCAGTAGCTGAATGATGCAGATGAATTCGATGTTTAGCTCTACTTTATCTTACTTTAAACTAAGAATGTGATATCAACTTGTGCATCTTTTGAGCAATCATCATATATCTATATTTTACTATATCAATACTTAATGTATATAATTATATAGCCTTTGTATTGATATTAACAACCATATGTACTAGTTTATAATAATCCCGTTTAATCGATCACCTGTTTACGGTATTTTGTCTACAAAACGTTATAATGCCGTATTGTAATTATTGTATTGACGTTAACAATCATATGTACTGGTTAATGATAATCCCGTACACTCGGTTACCTGTTTACAGTACTTTGTCTACAGAACGATATAATGCCGTATTGTTCACGGTATTTATCAAAATATGCACCATTTTTGTTTAATACACTATTTAATCGACACAATGTTTTGCTTATTTTCTGTACATACCTGCTGTACTATATTTAGCTGATTTTCCGTATAATAAAGACGTACTATTTTATGCCCAATATTACCATTTATTCCGTGCCAGATTTCCTTACAATATTGCCTTGCTAGTTTGTACATATTATCAGTGCATTAATCCATTATTGGTTTAATGATAATGTTCTACGTATAGCTGCACAATATGCGGTGACTTATGCAGTTAGTTTTTATTTACAGACCTTAAGCGGGAAGACAGTGACCTTTCTATCATGGCGGACGTGAAATTACCTCCACTACCTTCATCTCCGTCGAAGACATTTTCTCGGAAGCACACAGTATTGTCCACAACCTCAGTGAAGAAAAAAGACGACGAAAAAGACGAGCCAGAATCGACTAGTCCTCGCCTGGAATCTCGGAATCTTTCTCGGGCGTCTTTTAAGGCTCTGCAAAGGAAGAGGAAGACAAAATTCACACTTGAAAATGCCACTACATTTGATCCGAGCGAACCGTACGATTTCGATGAAGATGAGGAAGGTAACAGAACAAATTCATGAAACTGAAAAATATATAAACATGTAGAAAAAAGTATACAGGAATTGATTGATAAACAACTTTCCTTCTTGTGCATGTGGATATCCTTATGAAAATGCTCATCATTTCTCCTTTGCATGTGGTAGATATAACGACCAACGTCTGGCCATGTTCAGGAACCTTCATAAATTTTTGCCATTATTAATTGGCTATGAAGGCTACTCAAGTGATGATAATAAGGATTTATTTATATATTTCCAGCAGTACATATTGAGTACTCGCCGGTTTTAGATAGATCGCGTTCCACGTTCTTGTGGCTCTCTATGAAATCGCACAATAATTTCTTTCCAATTAGTTTAATTTTGTGTCCAAATTTTATGGCTTGCGAGCATGCTTGTGTTGTGTGATAGCATGATTCGGTTTGTGCGGTTAAATGAATAAGATAGTGTAAGATATATTTAAGATGTATTTTGTAAGAATGTATTTATTTAGCAATGAAATTCGGGTAAATCTCTCTATCTTCTAAAGGAAAGGGCGTAAAGAATGTTATTGTAACTTGTGCCCAATCCTTTTGCATAACGGTAATAGAATATGTTTAAACAAAAAATGGTGAACGAGTTTCAGATAAACATGAGCGACATTTCTAATAGCAATTATTGTGAAATTGTGTAAGATACAATGTATATATGTTAATCCATAAGGTTTTAATAAAGACCATTTCCTCCCCTACAGACGCTCCAAAAGCGGAACGCTATGCAACTCAGATCGAACAATGTCGTGCATTATATCGGAAGTCATGTAAACGAAAGGGTTTAATTCCAATCAAAAAGGTCTTACAGCAGATTGGTCAGACAGTGTTCTCAATAGACGACCTCCAGTTGTCCGCACGTGAACTTAAAGTCATTTTCGTCAGTATTGCAGTAAGTATATACAAATAGATGACTGAGATATCATTGGCTGTGTTTTGATTATTACAACGATATGCACATTTTATCAATGGCATGTAACACATTTCATAAGAAAGATTGTACACTTGTTGGACATTGTATAAAAATGGTTTTCCGGTTTTCTTCGTGAAAGTTTCCCAATAAGGATACATTACTAATTTTAATGAAAAAATTGTATGAAATATTGCTATGGGAAATGTAAACAATGTATGGTTCTTTGTTAATATAACAATAATTATTAATTTTTGAATCCCTCTTTTCCTCCTGTTTCCTGCTTTAGTTTATTGAATCCCACTCTTGAATCAGGTCGATTTCCTTTTCTGATGTGTAATTTCTGAGAAAATGGTAAGCAAACAGAATTCATTCCTCATTGCTGAACAAGTTGGGATTTGCTTTTATCGTAGTATGAATACTTTTAAAACTGTGCTATGAGTATTCAAAAGATTGTCTTTTCTGAGTGAAATAATATTGTCACACTTTTTCCTAGTTATTCAGTGTCAATATTTTTCCAGAATAACCTTGATGTCTTGGAACTCGATCTGTCTGGAAACAAACTCGGGGTGAAGGAAATCAGCTACTTGTGCCAAATACTGAAATCTAATAAACAACTGAGTGTGGTAGTACGTATATTAATGTATATCAAATAACCAGGAGTGATAGGTATATCATACACTTATCCTGTTATTGTATATCACATACACAGGAGTGATAGGTATATCACACACCTGTCATGTTATTGTATATAACATACACAGGAGTGATAGGTATATCACACACCTGTCATGTTATTGCATATAACATACACAGGAGTGATAGGTATATCGCACACTTATCCCGTTGTTAGATATTACTTTGATTTTGTAATACACATGTGAAATATGACCAAGCGAAGATTTGATTGGCTGAGATGAATGTTTCCATTATCTCTTATCACGTCAAACCATCATTGGTCTTAATAAATTGTGGCAAATAGTGTTGAATCGTTACCTCGCAAGAAGCATTCATATAAAAAATATATCTTATCAAAATAGAAACTGGTGTAAGATCCCCTATGTACAAATATACACAAGAGTGATACTGATATTGATGTTTAAGACAATAGTGATCTAAGACTTCTATAGTATTATGAAATATATTCAAAAGTATGACCCAGTGTGGTATTAAGTGCATAAATTCAAGTAAGAAGTAAAGTCTAGTACATGTATAAGATATGTAGAAATTAGTTAAGGATATATTGTTCAAAATCTCAGTTGAGAAAAGGATCTTGTTGGGTTTTTTTTTTTAATTTTATTTGTGGGGTTTAAAAGGAGTCTTTAAATATTGTTTTGGTCAAATCTCTTACCTGAAACATATTGACTATACATTTTCAGATATGATTTTATTTTGTTTTACACCAATAGGTTTTCTATGTTATTATTGAATATGTGTTGAATTTCGCTTTTGCTGCACTTGACATGTGTTTTGACAAATGTTGCCTTTATTATCAGATAATGAGAAAATGTAACCTTCATGGTCCAGCCATGAAGAACTTAGCGGACTTCTTGTCAACATCAAATACTTTACGGAAACTGGACCTGGGTGGTATGTATACAATAATATTCAAATTAGTCATTTAACCACAGTAGGACATTTACATCAATGCAAACAGGCATATGCGAAGGCTGATTTTTAAGTGAACCTTTTATTGAAGAAGTTAAGTAGGAATTTCTTTTTGCAGCTCTACTATTCACTGACTATTTAAGGTTGTGCACCAGAAGGCTAGTGTCATTTGGTCAGTTAATGTCGAAGAGGTAGCACTCTAAAGTAACCAAGATAGGTGGACAAAATCGCTGAAAGAGCAGTGATTTAATATTTGCATAAGAAAGGTCTAATACCTACAACAACGAATATGCCATTTACAGAATATATGCCAGAAACATACTTTCATTGTCACTTTATCAATATAGAATACAAAACTAATGGTTTGTTTGAAAGAAATGAAAAATAAAAAAAGGAGCCTTGTTACTTACATCCTCCCTCGCTAGAGGATGAACAATACATAGAAAGTAAAATGTAGACTATGTAAATAAACATTGATATTAACACATTTTCATATCTGCATAACAAGTTTGGCCTCATCAGGGTGTGGAGTAATACTTTAAAACAGAAGCGCTTGGTCGCACAAAATTGTTTTGATCAGTAAAACACAGCAAGGCTTCTTTGAAAAGATATGTAGGCATAAATGATAACGTTGTGTGATGATAATAAACGTAAAGTGACTTTGAATAGTGCGGTTAGGTTTTACGTATCTACATTTACTTGAAAAAAAAATGCAGAAACTAGTTTCTTTTCAGACATGTTCGTCTCTTGTGTTTGTAGATAATGACTTGGATGATAACGACGCCCCACACGTTGCAAAAATAATCGAGGTAAGTAAATAAACGAGAAATTATGTAACAAGTAGAGTACCATATGCTGATTGCTTGATGTATATTTTTGTATATTGGTCCAGAAGTAAGGTCATCGTTTTCTTTTTTAAGTAAAAACGAACTTTCCTCATCATTTTAGTTTTAGATTATTTCCTCTTTACATAACTCTGTTGGCAAGATAAAAATGACATTCGTAATGTTAACTGCCCTTGTGAACATGTGTTTGTAATTTATTTGAGAATAACATCATGAAAACACAAACTCACGCAAACTAGTGACGTAACATTCAATGACTGTACACAACTTTTCATTACGAAACATTTCATTTGATGGCATCATGCTTTGTATTCTAAACTCTGAAAATGTACCAGCTTCTACAATGTATTTATAGTCAGGATTATGAGCAAACGGGAAGAACGCCTAACTCGTACAAAATAACATCATCACTTTTTTTTTCTTTTAGAAAAACGAAAGTATCGGTCAATTAATCCTGTCACAGAACAAGCTTGGAGAGAGTGCTATTATGATCGGTCACGCCATCAGTAAGTATAGGTTCAAAACTAGTACAGAAAAAGTACTTTGAGAGAAAATAAATCTTCTTGTCTGAATCCATGATATTTGTGATGTATAATATATGAAACCTATTTACTTTTTACGTATTCTTGGTTTGCAATGACAACAAGTAGTCTGATTGCTAAATCCATATATAACGGTTAACAAATTACTTAAGTGACTGACCATTAAGATTTGTACAAAGACACGCAAGTGAATAGCACATTTGCATAATTTAGAATAAGATACAGTAGAGCCAAACAATGCATTTAAAAGCAGCTGAAGTCACTTCAAGAAAAGAGTTACCTTCCATGTACCAATATCTTACATACAAAAGCTTGTATATTAAAAAAGAAAAAAGGCAAAGCATAATTTTGAACTGAAATATTAATTCAATATTTTATTGACTGAATTTGTTTGATGACTGGTCTTGGTTAAAATTTCAGGAAGTTAACTATTTCAATTGCAACTAAATTGCTATGTTTTATTACTTTTACTTATATTAGTGTTGATGTGTAACATTGCGTGAAAATGACAATCCATCCAACGATATTGAAATATGTTACTATATATGATAAAATACATTATTATATAACCAAGTTTCTCTCTACTGCGAATATATCGCTTACTCCAAATTTAAACCTCTATGAAATTACGATTTGTTATGAAACCTTAGGAAAAATGCGAATTTCGTTTGGGTACAATAGCGTTCTTTTGCTTAATATCATATGTTTTAATGTTTGCATCCACACCAGAATGAATATCAAACATACCCTTTTGGACTGTATGGATAGGTTAATAAAACTGACCTGTAGGGTCAATAAGACTGGCCAGTAGTGAAAGGTCAGTAAGACTGGCCTGTAGGGATAGGTCAGTATGAGTGACCTGCATGAATAGGTTAGTATGAGTTGCCTGTAGGGATAGGATAGTATGTGTGGCCTGTATGGAAAGGTCAGTAAAAGTTGCCTGTAGGGATAGGTCAGTAAAAGTTGCCTGTAGGGATAGGTCAGTAAAAGTTGCCTGTAGGGATAGGATAGTATGAGTGGCCTGTATTGAAAGGTCTATACAAGTGGGCTGTAGGGATAGGTCAGTTTGAGTAGCCTGTAGGGATAGGTCAATAAGAGTGGCCTGCATGGATAGGTCAGTAAGACCGGTCTGTATGGAAAGGTCAGTATGAGTGGCCTGTATTGATAGGTTAGTAAGACTGACCTGTTTGAATAGGTCAATAACACTGGTCTGTAGGGATAGGTGAGTTTGAGTAGCCTGTAGGGATGGGTCAATAAGACTGGTCAGTAGTGATAGGTCAGTAATGCTCTAACCCTACAGCTCAGGGGAAATGAACTTATCCCACAATTCACATGAGATGAGCAAACCAAGAAAATCAGGGCAGATGCACTAACCCCCCAAATTTTTTTTTTCATAATTTCGGTATTTATTGTTTATGATATGATCTACTTCAGAAAGACAAAAAACGAATGACGTGTCTCACAGTGTTACTGTGAACTTTGGAAACTAATGTAAAATGTCGTTTACCACAAAAACACGCTTGATGAAATGGCTGGACATCTTGAATTTTCTGTATGTTGACATGGAAATACCAACATATGTTTTTATTTTCACGACATACAGAAGAAAACGAGATAATGGTTAGCCTTGACCTTAGCTGGAACCATATACGGGGTTACGGTGCTGTAGGGATCGCCCAGGGCTTAGAGGTGAGTTAATAGTATATTGTATGAGATCAGATCAGATAAAAAAAATAAACGATTATTACATGAAATCTGATATGAAATTACAACAACCATACTAATATATGGTATTTTATCACTTATTGTCTTGCAGAAAAACGTGAAATTGACAACAGTGAATCTAGCATGGAATGGTTTTGGGTTTGAAGGTTGTGTTGCCCTGTCTCGTGTATTAGAAAATAACTCCACTTTGATGAGCCTCGATCTGGCCAATAATCGTGTGCATCCACCTGCTTTGTTTGAACTTATAAAGGGTTTGGAGAAAAACAAGACACTAGCATCCTTAAGAGTAAGAACCATTTTGTGTTTGCTATTTTAGGGATAAATGACATAATCTATTGAACAATTGTTAAACATGTTCATCATTCGACTTACGTACATCATTCTATCAATACAACATCCTTGAATTGATTTAGAGACGAAAGAACCAAAGCTTTGCGTTAGCACTTCACACATTACTTGTCATACAAATAAAGCAACGTCTGTAGTTTTTGACAAACAAGCATTCCAGGTTGATTTCACCCTGAACATCTTAATTCCTATATTTTCAGTTAGCGCACAACCCTATTACTGCTCCGATGACCTCCATTTTACTGAATCGAATACTACATGCCAAGGAAAACACAATGAAAGAACTGGATATCGAGGTATTTTATTGCATCTCGTCCTCCTTCCCCTTTGTACCTAAAGTAAGCCATGGGAATAATAGAAACTCTCGCACCTTTTTATTGATTACTTTACAGCACGTCGGAAGTTGCTTTAAATGCTGAAATTGCTTTAACAGAAGTATGTTGGTTATGATTTCAGGGAGTTGTTGTAGACAAGGATTTCCAGCCCATACTTGATGAACTACAAAAAAACAGGATGTTTATAGTGCGATACGATATGGCACTACCTCTAAACAAAGCCAAGGTTTTCAAGGCCGATCCTAAAAACATATTTAACATAGATCCCATCAGGATACTCTTCTTCATGAAGGAACATCTACGTACCATCGACCTGTTCCTGAAGATAGACAAGGACTCTGACAACTCCCTCACGCGAGAGGAAATGCAGTTTGCTTTCGAGGTATAACGACATTATTTGATACGCACAATCCAACACATTTTAAGATAGTTTGAGTCTTGATATATGCGAATCTACATACTTACGTATGTTGACATAAAATATTAACTTAAGGATATTCATATTGTGATGTATCTAGGGCAGTAAAATGTGTATAGTTAACAAGAGAAACCCTTATTTTATGATTAGTATTAGGCCTGTCATATAAAAAATTAGCAGGGACAAAGTTCTTCAAATGGAAACGCAATCATATCTTTTGAAACTATATTGAATGCCATACTCGAAAGTGCAGTTTTAGATTCCGTCATGCCTTACATGTACTGTATAACTATATTTATTGTTACATAGTTGGAGGGTTACCCGATCAGCAGTGTTGCTTTAGACTCCGTCATGAGTTACTGTATAACTATATTTATTGTTACATAGTTGGAGGGTTACCCGAACCACAGTGTTGCTTTGGACTCCGTCATGAGTTACTGTATAACTATATTTATTGTTACATAGTTGGAGGGTTACCCTATCAGTAGTTTTGCTTTAGACTCCGTCATGAGTTACTGTATAACTATTTTTATTGTTACATAGTTGGAGGGATACCCGATCAGCAGTGTTGTTTTGGACTCCGTCATGAGTTACTGTATAACTATATTTATTATTACATAGTTGGAGGGATACCCGATCAGCAGTGTTGTTTTGGACTCCGTCATGAGTTACTGTATAACTATATTTATTATTACATAGTTGGAAGGTTACCCGATCAGCAGTGTTGCTTTGGACTCCGTCATGAGTTACTGTATAACTATATTTATTGTTACATAGTTGGAGGGTTACCCTATCAGGTATAACTATATTTATTGTTACATAGTTGGAAGGTTACCCGATCAGCAGTGTTGCTTTGGACTCCGCCATGAGTTACTGTTTAACTATATTAATTGTTACATAGTTGGAAGGTTACCCGATCAGCAGTGTTGCTTTGGACTCCGTCATGAGTTACTGTATAACTATATTTATTGTTACATAGTTGGAGGGTTACCCTATCAGTAGTTTTGCTTTAGACTCCGTCATGAGTTACTGTATAACTATATTTATTGTTACATAGTTTGAAGGTTACCCGATCAGCAGTGTTGCTTTGGACTCCGTCATGAGTTACTGTATAACTATATTTATTGTTACATAGTTGGAAGGTTACCCGATCAGCAGTGTTGCTTTGGACTCCGTCATGAGTTACTGTATAACTATATTTATTATTACATAGTTGGAAGGTTACCCGATCAGCAATGTTGCTTTGGACTCCGTCATGAGTTACTGTATAACTATATTTATTGTTACATAGTTGGAAGGTTACCCGATCAGCAGTGCTGCTTTAGACTCCGTCATGAGTTACCTTGACACCAACAAAGACGGCTCTGTAGATCTGCTGTAAGTAATATTATAGCATTCATAGTTTTGTTTACTCTCAACGGTGTGAACTAGATTGAATTCCATCACTTCCAACATTTAACTCCACTAACATTTTCGAGTAACATTTTGGTTTGGTTCCTATCACTGATTGTCTAGTGATCACAATCAAATCTTTTGGTTACGGGTCGTTAAAGTTTACTCTCAAAGGGTTAATATACGATCTGCTGAGTATGTTTGTGTTAATCTGTAATTAAACAAGTATAAATCAAATATATAAAGTCGATTTAAAGTGATTTTAGTTATGGTGACAGGCGTCCAAAAGTGATCATCCATTGATAACACATTTTGCTATTATGTAGAAACTGTTGCTTTTTCTGTGTTTAAATATATTTTACAGATATATATTACAAAATTTTATAAATGTACATTATGTAGCCTGTTGACATCAGTTAGATCGATAGAAATTAATACACATGTTAATCGTGGTTTTGTCTATTTTGATTAGAATCATATCTACTCATATCTATTTTACTTAATCCATCCGGTTTATATTATACATGACCTTTCGCTGTGTATGTCATACTTTTATTTCTGAAAATTTCCTTTCTTGAAATATTGATAATGTACTAACCAATTTGACCGTTGATCACACTTGTAAAGGATTGATAGGTTAGAAACCGGGGTGAAAAGGATGGAACGACGGTATCCAGGTACCTACAGGTAAAATGTTAAATATGCATGCTAGTTTTTGAAGCTAGAAAGGCTTGCTTTTTCGCCTTACTGGATCTCTTTTTGTTGTACGAGCCATCTTCTGTATTCCGTTTAATTATTCTATAACCATACTGAGTTATTAGTGTAATTAAGTCCGCATCCAAGCATGATATCATTTCCACGTTAATTCATATTTTGATAGATAAACATTTCAGTATTTAAAATGTATGTTGTTTGAAATCGTATCTTTGTTGTTTAAAAGAAACAACTTCAGATCATCGAGTTCACAGAATAGGCTATCAAATAATTTGAATGACTGATCTCCTCTTTAAGATACTCTTTCTATGACTTTCATCACTGTTACGCAATTCCTATTGGTCTTTATTTCAATTTTGTACGTTTAATAATTGAAAAATTCTAAAAATATAAGAACTCTGTTCTACCTTTTCTGTGACTAAGACTGACACTATTTCCTATTTCCTTTCCATAAAGCCACGAGACACTTTGCGATTTATAATTTCCATTGATGGGGTAATATAGGCTCTGGCACATTTGATACAGGTGAAATTGAACGATTAAACGTCCATAATTTGACGCATTGAAATCTGATATATGGTTAAGAGAATTTTGAATGAACATATTTGTATGACGATGATCCCCTCCTCACTCCTTATCATCGCCGGACTTTTAGGAAACAGTAACAGCACAAACAGGACTTTTTTCAACCAGGCTTTATGATAATAGATTTGACGTACACCATCATGATAAACGCTAAATGTAGCATAGGTTGCTAATCTTTTCTTACCACATGCCAGCTTTTAGCGTATTTTTATTTGTTCATTTTAATTCTATGTATTAGTGTTTTTATTGTGTACGATGTCACCTGAATCAGTTTTGATTCCTTTCTTCTTTCCTAGTCTTCAGCAGATGAGTGCAGCAAGTGCTACAGTTAACTAATGTTCTGTAGTAACCAGGGTAAATGGATGTTGTTGATTGGGGTGATCATAACATTAACTGACATACACAAAGTATTCACTATCAAATCCCAATCACATATCAACACTGTTTTCAAACTTTCGTATCTAAGGATGTGTTTGTTTCGAACAAACCTATTGACATGTATTTAATTGAATCTTAAATATTTAATTGAATAATGCCTAACCTAGTATTGTCTTTTAAAATGAATTATAAATTTGTCCCGTTTTAAACCCATCATCGGTCTTTAGGTGAATAGGAAGGAAAATGTGTGCTCTGATTTAATTTGTCATGCAATCTCAAAGGAATCTAATCGTGTGCATTGCTTACTTACAGTACATGTATTAATGTGCCTTTGTCTATGTTCGATATTTGTCTGTGTCGCATGGTTTAAACTCCTTGTAAGTTGAATCTCACTTAAAGAGGATGTTTTGTCCGCATTATTTGTAGTGTTATTTTGATTTGTTTTAAGATAACGCGCACTTTTCGTTTTGTTGTCTATATTCCGAGGATATTGGTTTACAAATCATTGAAGATTCGTTTAAAAAATATCGTTAAAACAGATACAACTAAATAAGAAGCATAAACATCACAAAAGTTAGATCGCTATTGACAATGTATCATTACTTTAATTACAGAGAATTCATTGAAGGGGAACGGAAACTTAAACGAAAGATCATCAAGGAAAGAGAGGAAAATCGAGCTGAAGCGCTTCGCACCCCTAACGCTAAAATCCAAGGGGACAAAAAACAGTTTTCACAAGCATTTGGAGCCCCTAAAGACGTAAGAAGCCCCATTTCCAAAAAGGCAGGGTGATATGAATATACGGTGTAATGATGGAAAACTGTGTTGTGAGTTCTTCTACAGAGGCATAAATGAATAAGACTATTTGAAAGACTTATTTCTCAAAGTCCAAACAATATTATAATATCCAATAACATTATAAGATAAATTCGGGTGGAAAAATCTGGATACCTTATAACACACGTATTGCGTTTGCGTTACCGTCAACCTTTCTCTTTTACATTAAAACAAATATATACTGTTGTTAATGTCTTTCGTAATATTTCATAATAATTACTACAGGACATTATGATATGGTGACGATATTTAGCTTTTATTTTTAATAAAGAATGTCAATTACAGTATGTTTAGATATTTTTGCAAAGCAGTTTGTTCACGGATATTAAGAATACAACAGAGTTTACAAGAACACAAATGTAACGCCGTCAAGAAAGACCGCCATTTTGTCAAATATATCATACTACGAACTAATCACTTTCTTACATCAGCTGAACTACTCCTTTATAAAGTAATTGGCCCTCTCCATAAACAGGTGGCCAAACGAGGAAGTCCACCTTCTTGCCCGTTTTTGTGTATACTGAGTAAACGTCCTTGTCAAATTTTGACCCGTTCTTGCACGTGAAATCGAGAAGTATGGGGGGATCGCTCACTGTCATTAGCCAACACACATCAACACACGCTAATACAAACTCCTCACAGCTAGCTAGCTCCGGGCCGTAAAACGATGCCAATGCTTCGTTGGTGACAATCTCCTGTAGGTCAAGATCACAAGAAAGAAGTGTATAAAATAAAAAAGGTTCAGGTGAGTGATAATACAAAAACAAAATCACTAATGAACAAAATTGTATCGCTGTGTATAGCTTTGTTTCATGCATTCATTACTGACAGAAGATGCTGCTGTGCGCTAGACTTGTTTGTTTAAGAAATAATTTAAGATAATATAAAATTATTCATTAAAAACATACGTTCTACGTCCAATTGATTCATGTGTTCTAAATCTAATTTTTATTCTGTTGTATACCAAAGTCGATTTACCTTTGTACTCCACAGTCATGCAAACTAGTGCTGATTTGAAACAATACCTTTGTGTTAAATTTACCTATAGATAATTCATACCTGCCGTATATTCGGAATCGAATCAACTGCCATTTCCTTCTGAGTTTGTTTCAAAGCTGCGGATAAGGCGTCATCTTTCAGCTTTCGAACGTGTCGTAGAAACTGAAAAATAAATTCAAAACCAAAAATGCATCAAGGAAAAATATTTCTTTTCCTTTAACATACTTTCTTTTATCGTAATTATTACTTCGGAGCTTGTTCCCAATTTCACTATCTATTGATTGTTTAGTTCCATATGTGATAATAACAGGATATCTTAAGCTTCTCATTATACGTGTTTAATGATATAACTGACAGATTCTTTGATATTTTTCGGATTTGGCAAAATTTTATGGAAAGATCCACAGAAGGTGACCTCTGAAATAGTTTAGAAGTTGTTGATATCTATTTTGATAATCTTCTAGTAACAGAGTTTTATCTATTTACACTAATATTCACATAAACACATTCATAGTTGGTGCGATACCTTCCCGTAAAACAGATACGAAAACAATGTGTAAGTGTTCTTTCGTTTTATGCAGCATAATTCTGTTTCTACAGTACCTCTGGTAATTCTGATCTCTTTACGGTCATTATCTGGTCCTGCCAATCCTCGATTTGTTCTTGTGAAAGTCTTGCACACATTTGGTAAATGCTCTGAGAAGATAATAAACATATTCCAAATATGGTCATTAGATAATCAACAAGTTCTCAGAATCTTGACATATGTGTGAAATGAATTTTCCTTCATCTTTCATACAGTATTATTGACTGCTTTACCAACAAGAAAACGGGATGAATCAAATGACGGTGAAATATGAATATTAATGATGCTGTTATTTATCAAATACTTTCAGAGTATCGGCACTGAAGAAACATGTGAAACAGATGTACAGTATAATTGTATAATTACTTCTCGCAATAAACACATGAAATGAAACTTTGATTTTTTTTCCTTTTTTCACCATAACCAATTCTGTGCATTTGTGAGAATTATGACAGACATTCCTATTTATTGCTATTCCAAAGTTTCATTTTCTTACATCCTTTTTACATCCGACAATACGCTAATTTAGTCTGACGAGATATATTGCTTTTGCTCTAAATTTATTTATCAAACAAATTTATTTTTTTTATTTTCAGTACTTTTAATTTTCATTTGTATTTAATAACAGTAAGAGTACTGACACCATGATGCAAACATAATTTTTCCTACGTTAAGTTAAGCCATACGTACCTGGATGACCTCAAGAATATCAGTTATTGCATTTTGTTCGGATTTTTTCATATCTGTCGTTTCAAACGTGAATATATCAACCCACTCTCTATCGTATAATTTTGCAAATTTCTCTGCTAGCTTAATTGGTCTATATCTGTCCGCAAGATCCGACAACTCACGGGTGGAGGGCTGTGACGTTGAATGGATGTCATGTAAATTTGGTGGTTCATGGACAGATGACCTTATATTATCACTTACTCTGTAAAAAAGAAAATGGTAAACCAAGATATCTAAACATGCTGACCCGAATGTTAAAATTAAAAGATAAAATGCTTAAAAGATCTCTGAGATTACATATCTCTTTTCTAAATATATTTGTAATTCAAATGTGTATAAATTACCTGTCAAGAACAGTTTGATTTGAGTACGCCGACACCACAAGGGATCTTTGTGAATCGTGAAGTTGACTCTCTAATAACGATACACGGCATGACAGCTTGAAGTTGTGAGCTTCCAGCATGTTGATATAATCCCTACTTGACTTATCTGTGGGACTTCCATCGGTCTGTTTCAGGTAATTAGACAATTCAGTATCATTGTCAGACGTGAGTGGTCGATCATCACCTAAACCTGACATCACTCTTCCACTAGACTGATCTGAGCTTCTGTTTTGTCTCGGTTGGTCATGTTGCGCGTTATGCCCGTCAGTCAACCTATCTTGTTGATCAGCAGTGTTTCGACTTTCTCTGTTAGGAACCACATCGTCCATCACCCTCTGCTGTTGTTGCTGCTGTTGTTGTTGCTGCTGAATGCTGTGAGTGTGGTAGTGATGATGTTGATATTGTTGTTCATTTGCATCTTGATGTTGTTTAAAATTTCTGCCATCTACACCTTTAATAGTCTGTAAAAGATCAGGATGTTGAACTTGTTCCGGTTTAGTAACAGCTACACCGTCTTGTGTTACTTTGTAGTCGGACAAAACAGTATTGTAGGACGGAGGGTGTACAGAACTGCCGAGTGTTTTCCCAATCGGATCTAATACTGATGCTGTACACGGAGCGTGTTCGTCGAAGTCTGTTTGAGTCTGTCTTGTGCGCTGAATAATCTTTTTCTTCTTCGTTTCGGGGACACTCTTTGTTGATGAAGCTGAGTTAATGTACTCTGTGACCCTAGTCTGTCTCACTTCCTTGTCTTCTTGTGGAAAGTCGGTTTGGGTGACCTTATCTATCTTCTGAGTTTTTAACCTTAAACAATGAAGAGATGAGGTTTCTATTGACAAACTTTATATATTATTCAGACATGCGATCAACGAGCTTGATATCTTCATTGGATAGTTATATAAATGCCATAAGGGTAGTTCAGGAGGACAACTATTGATAAGTATGATTTCAATATTTATGTTGACATGAGGACATGTTAACCTTAACAAACATCACCATGATATTTCTATAAAAGAACCCACTAGAATTAACTTTGTCAGTTGATCAAATGAATGCAAAATTATTTATCTTATCTAAAATCTGAACTAATTAAGAAGATATTTCTAACCGTTTTAGACATTGGACGATTTCGTTTGCGTCTTTTCTGTACTGTTTCAATACATCTTTTCTCTCTACGTTCACAACAGGAACACGAGGTAGTTTAAACTTGGAAGATATGGTGTCTTGTTTCAGTGCCGAGCACAACTTTTCAATTAATGTCGTTAAAAATATAGCCTCGGCTTTCTCATCTTCATTCCTTTTTTCGTCTTCCTTCTCGTCTCTGAACATGACAAGCAAAATGTCAATTATTTTCAATATATATAAGGTTGTTTTATTATTACATTAATAATAAAACTAAAGGATGGTTCGTAAACATCTATTTCAAGAGTATACATATTTTAACTATTAAAAATCATATCAACACAAATTAATCTATCTCTGTTACAGTTGAGCTCACCCCGTGTTTTCGTTTATGTATTCAATAATGTTCTTTGCCTCAACCCTGTATTTGCGGAGTTTCTTTCTGACATCATTTGGAACCCTTGGTGGCAGGACAAGCCTTTCGATATTTTCAGCCTCAATATCAGGGTCGAGATGCGCTATGATGACGTCAAGAATTCCTTGGTAGAAAGCAGCTTCTGTCTCTGCGACCTCTATTTCCTCCCGCATGGTCTTCGGTACTTCTGATGTCCTGATTTATAAAATAAGTGTTTCTATGTCGACGAAATAACAGAAATGCAACTCTGACATCTGATTATACTGACATAGATATCTTACGTATCACATACTGTACCAGTACATATCATGGTGCAATTCGTATCCATTTACATATACGCTTTGCTAATCCCATTAACAAGGGCCCTTTGTCTCAATATCTTAATTGATCTACTAAACCCGTCAACCACAAAGCGCTATACACATAACGTATATCTGGTAAATAGCACCCAAGACATTTCAGCAAGGCTTGGAATGCCAGAGATCAAAAGGGGGGAAATTAAAATCCAGACGAGAAATTAGAAATGATACAATATAGGGGTACATTGTACACGGATTTTAACCACCTTCACGATATTATATTATCTTCATGGTTTATTCCATTTAAAATGGCTATGATCGCTGCACCAGGAAGTAATACTGGTAGGTTCTAGAACATCTAAAAATGTATCCTTTATTACATCAGAACGGATTGAGTAAACTTATAGGGCGTTGTATCAGGAAGTACAAATATCATATATAAAGGTGTTACCAAATCACATAGAGAATTTACCTGAGTTCTCATTCATAGGAGATTTATGAAGCGAGACTCTCTTCAGAGAGGTAATTGAAAATAAATCATGACGAGTTTTATAATGATAATGATAACAGATTCTTTTATCACATAACTTATTTTCCGGACATTTACAGTATTTTATTGGACTGAACTGGCGATATTCTAACTCCATACAATGTACTTGTATCCCTTTCCTTGGTGTCGTCACAATATCTATGACGCCGTGAAGTCATGACGTCACATGGAAAACACTGGGAAGCAGTCACACACTCACCTTGTTATACTAAACATGTCAACCATGTAAAGGTTGTTATCAAAATTACAACAGGACATTTATGTAATTGATTCTAATATTATGATGACAGTATTCAGTACAACACATTTAAGAACATACACAGACACAATTATTTGATATTGTGATAACAGTATACAATAAATCATATATAAGACCATAACGAGACAAAGTTCTACATGTATTTTGATACATGTAGCAGTATCCTGTACATAGTATATATATATCACAACTAAGAATCGTCTACTTTTGTGATAACAGTATTATTAATAACGATATCCATTTTAACGTATATATGAACACTAACAGACAAAGATTCTATTATGAATATTATAACAACAATAATGTTTGTAGCATTGAAACAACAATAAAATGATGTTCTGTCGAAATTGTCTTTATTTTTAGTGACATATTCATACAAACCTACCATTATCTAATAAATATATGATATTCCAAAATCATGTTTCATGATATCTAAACTATGAGTGATGAAATAACTTTCTGATCTTAATTAAAAAAAGATGTATACATACCATGCTGATCTTGAGTTCTTGAGTCTCTTGCCATGTTTTGTAAACTCTGTAATGTCTAACGTATCATCACTGTCACTGTCAACAGCAGCTCTTGAAGACATGACGTCACGATGGCGTTCGGCTCAGAAGTATCCTCCAATATCCAGAGCTCTTTATCGTTCGTCAAGTCTGGAGTGAATGAGGTGGTGCTAAAAGTAAACAAGTTCCGGGTGTATTATGTCTTGATATTCTCGATCACACGTGTTATACTGAGAACGGTTAGCTTAAAATAGATCAATGGATCTTCCACATGTGTCACCAGCACACATAACTTACCGCTCACCTGTATCTTATACAGTACAGGTGTATATACATGTATATTACACGGCATTGACAGTTTCAACATACCATACCTTGCCATATCAAATTGTGTGTAAACCCTAATGTTAAAGATGATCAATATGAAAACATGAAGCGACGAATGCATTTTTATATAAATTACATTTATGTTTATATGGAAGCTACATGTATGTACTAAATATCCGAATTTGTCGGCCATACAATAACCAGCTACTTACGTTTTCATGTGACCTGATTATTCCCCTAATATGACATGTGGTTTCAACGAAAATTCTGTCAGCCAAAGAGTACCAACTTCCTGAAATCAGTACAGTTGGATGTAGAATACGTTAAAGAACTGGAGCATGACAGTTTGGCAACCGACGCGGTGTGGCTATAAATAGCCAAATAAACACGAACACTATCGATCTGCTAGCGTTATTACATTCAAATATTATTGTAAATTCAACGTCCTCTGTCCTACTTTTACTTACACAAAATCTTCACATAGCAAGACTTACTGTATGTGGTACAACTTTTTATCTGAATACATATATATATATATATAAACCGAGTGTCCAGGCAAGGTTGTATGATTCAGACCTTACATACATTTGGTAGTTTTCATTTGTTCTATCACTCACTTAAACGTTTTCTGTATGTTACATCCGATGTTTTTTTAATATACATGTGGTGCGGTGCTGACCGAATATGTGTGCTAAGTTATTTATTTAATATAAATGTGCTTTAGTCTAAATTATTTACACAAACATAGTTTTGTGTCATTTGGGTCCATTTTCAGTGTGTATAATATTCCACGTAGTCTATCATGCTTAAAAGAACAAGCAACTCGAAATCGTTTTTGGGTATACACGATTTGCATATGGTCAATAAATTGGTTGTTATGTGAAGACAAGAGATCATCAATATATCTATAAAATAAAGCAATTGGCAGGGTCTTTGTGACCTGTTTTGATAAACCCTTCAACAAATCAGCTAGGTAGTGTACTGATTGACATTAATGAAATAGTAGATATTCAACACAGTCTACTATATATTAGCTGTACTTCAAAATCGTGCGAAATCAAGGCAAGGGAGGTGGGGAGGGGGGAGGGGAGGGGCATTTTATCATCAGAAAGAACAGATAGACAAGACATTGAAGCGATGACATAACGAAGAATTATGGAATTACGGAAGACATTGTGTTAACTGTTTATGTGGCTGCTTCAGATATCAATATCTTAGTTAAAATCTCAATCGAGAAAATAATAATAATAAATACATATTTTCTCTAGATAACTTATCTCTGAATTAAAACCCCTCACCTCAATAATTAAGGCGGTAGGCATCAAAGCCGAGTCCTAGAAGGACGAAACACGGCTTAATTGTCTATTTGGCTGTATTGTATCTAATTCTAACGTTTTATTGAGATTGAGAGAGAGGTCATATCCACTTATGTGTCTTTTGTACAGTCGTAAACGTTTCAAATACCCAAGTTATACTTTAACACGTAAATCACTAATACCAACAATACTCAGTTCGAAGTCGATACTTATGCCTTCGATTGTCTTGTATGATAAATCATCATAATTGCTGAAACTGACAAAAAAAAAAAAAAAAAAAAAAAATGGGCAGCTGAGGCACGAATTCGGTGTTTGAGTTACCAATTGTGCACCTATTCAAGACTTTTTGTTTGTCTTTTTTTTGTTTGTTTTTGTTTTGTTTTTAATTAAGTAAGGCTATTTTGTATTTGAGTTGTTTATACGAGTACTTTAAACAAAGATTACATACGTATACACAGTGTATAGTGTTCATGACAGTTTAGGTTACTTTCATATTAAAATATTTGTTAGGAGATGAAAAAAATGTGTTGGTAAACAAGAGAAGTCACTATGAAGTCAATTTTACTATAGGACAGGTTTGGCTTGTAGTACAACTGCAGCATTTTAAGTAGGAGTTTCCTCCCCTTTATCAAGTGTACGTGTGACTCCAAAAACATATATTCAGTTCAGTCTGCTTCATTTTAAAGTTTTTTTTAAAATTCTTGTATACATTAAGTAGTTCAGATTATATAGTAACATATACAAATTTTATCCTAAAAATCAAGTTGTTTGAAACCTATAGATAATTCGCTGTGTGTAATGTACAACAATTTGTTATATATTACACGTCTTCCCGTCACAGTGGAAAATTGGCTTTAATTATGTCGTTATTCAAAAAAGGGAATAAAAAGGAGTCTTCTATCTATAGACCAATAGCTCTACTTAGTACTCTTGGCAAAGTTTTTGAACGTTTGGTTGTAAAATATCTTAATAATTATTTACTCGATAATTCGATAATTTTGAAACACCAGTCAGGTTTCCAGCCTGGTCATTCTACTGTTCATCAAATTATTGAAATTTATCATACATTATGTGAAAATATTGAAAATATGGAGTCAACGTGTTTAGTGTTTTGTGACATTTCTAAAGCGTTCGATAGGGAGTGGCACAAGGGATTGAATGTAAAACTAGCTAATTATGGTATAAATGGAAAACTTCTAGTTTGGTTGAACAATTATGTCGGTAATAGAAAACAGCAAATCTATGTAGGAAATAGTAAATCTTCCGTTAAATCTACAAATGCAGGTGTTCCACTAGGTTCGGTATTGGGCCCCTCACTTTTTATTTTATATATTAATGACATAGCTGATAACCTTGAAAGTCTCTCTAAACTGTTTGCCGACGATACTTCAATATTTGGCTCCGGTACTTCCCTTTTGGCCATCGAAACTAAAATTGATAAAGACCCGGCTAAAATTCAAAATTGGACAGAAAAGTGGCTTGTTAAATTTAATCCCTTGAAAACGGAAACTTTACATATTTCAAATATTGAGCACGATCGTGTCATAGATATTAAATTTAATAATGTGAGTGTCGACTTTGTAGACCATCATAAACATCTAGGGATAACTTAAGATGAAAATTGTAAATGGGGAAGACACATAGAAAATATTTGTAAAGATGCATCCAAACAGGTAAATATCCTTTGTAAAATTAAATACATGTTAAATCGACAAACTTTGGTCAAAATCTATAAAGCTCATATACTTCCATTACTAGAATACTGTTGTGAAGTTTGGGATGGGTGCTCTCTCAGTGATGCAGACAAACTAGAAAAACCTCAGTTAGAATCTGCTAGAATTATCACTGGTTTACCATCTTATATCAGTAGAAATTCACTCTATTCTGAAAGTGGTCTAGAACTGCTATCAGAAAGACGCTCTAGGAGAATACTACAGCTTTTCTACAAAATAAGTAACCATCTCACTCCTAATTATCTGTCCTCTCTGTTGTCCCTTTTAGTATCAGAAAACTCTCTATATAACCTCCGTCATGTGCAAAATTACTCTTTACCAAATTTCCGACTACAACTAACAAGTTTATCCTTTTTTCCGTCTACTATCCGACTTTGGAACCAACTTGAACTTGAAATTAAGACAAAGTGTTTCTTGTTCTATCTTTAAAAATTCCCTTCGAACCCCTACAGTGTTTCCAAATTATTATTTAATTGGTAGTCGTAAGGCTACTATACTGCACGCGAGGTTAAGAAGTAAATCCATTACCTTAAACAATGACCTTTTCAGTTCCAATCTTATAGATTATCGTTGCTGTGAATGTGGACATCCCGTTGAAGACACTTACCACTATTTTTTTGTTTGTAATTATTATACTAACCAGAGAGCGATTCTTTACCGAGAGCTAAATAATTTTATCCCTCTAGACCTGCAGTTACTTCTATATGGTAGCCTTAACTACTCGTATGAAGATAATGTAAAAATATGTCAAATCACTCAGCAGTATATACTTAACTCAAATAGATTTTGATCTCTCTCTCTCTCTCTCTCTCTCTCTCTCTCTCTCTCTCTCTCTCTCTCTCTCTCTCTCTCTCTCTCTCTCTCTGTGTGTGTGTGTGTGTGTGTGTGTGTGTGAAATTTAAAGGTACACTTACACTATAGAAAATGTTTGGTCTCTCTTTGCTCCGACGCACTAGTGGTGATGTTTACTTGAAGGACCCGTATGACAGGAGAAAGTGAAATAAGCACGAGATGTGACGAACTCTAGAAAAGTTTGCAAGTTTTGAAACGTGTTTTATATTTTTAGTAGTGTTGTTCATTGTAGGAGAGACAGATTTATAAGAAATTAATTAATCTCTCTCTTCTTTTTCTCTCTCTTCGCATAATAATTGTATTTAAACATATCGTCTTGTCTTATTATTATGTATTTTGTCAAACTTTATAGGAAAGTTAGAAAACTTGTGCCCAATCCGACCTGTATATTTGATACCAATAAAATATGTTTAAATCAAACATTACGCGTTATAGACATAACCAACGTCATTGCATAAAAATTACCACGAACGAGGTGTAATTCAAACCAACGCAATATGTACCAATGACCTTACCTTGATGACGTCCTTGGAACACAGGCTGTTCCGTCTGAGAGACTACATTATTGGAAAAACATCAGTTATCTAAATTGGAATCAGATACTTATCAGCACGAGACAGATCGATTTGTAGGTAGTAAAAACACTGAACTGTTATAGAGTGATGTTCGTCATCAAGCTTTGACAAGAATATTTTTTAGTTTCATGTTGAATGAAAGAAAAACCTTATGCAAACGTATCATGAATGCTAATTCATTCGGTTTGTAAAAGGGTTTTCTTTCATACCAGCATGAAACTAAAAGATATTCCTATCAAAGCTTTTAATTAATTTCTGAGATGGTTTCAAAAACAAAAATAACACATAACTGTAGCAGTGACCTATTTTGATGTATACATTTATATTTTACATGTAATATGTGTTACTTTAGGTTCAATATTATATCCAGTTTATGATTTTCGCTGGTGAATTCCGTAATGTGTACATTTGTCGTCCCTAGTTGTCGTTGTTTGCAAAGTGTAAGTCTTACTTGTAACGATTTGTCAGAGTGGTCAGTTTTGTATACCGTCATAGGGGCTCTGAGGTTTCCTTGATGTCTTAATTGGCAGCTACCCGACATTACAGTTAGTTTTGCTCTGTGTTTCGTCATTTCGTTATTGATTTACCATCTTGTCAACAGGACACGTACTGACAGAGACAAAACGTATATATTATTACATGTATAATGCATTATACCAGCGTGACACATGGATTCATACTGTACTTGTAAGTGGCTCTGAACCACACTTGGGTGCTGTAGGTTTATTGTTGTATATGTTTATTATGTCTACTTTGTATGATCATTGTTAACTATATCATGTGATGTAACTTCTTCTTATCGAAGACACAAAATTTATTTTTCTGTAACATATATGAGAAGCGTCGTGAACCATTTCGCTCCGTCATGTTTTGTAAGAGTTATCTCCCCTATGTAAGTGTTGTTATTGATTTTTTTTCATTGTTTACTTGTTACAATAGTTTAATTCGTAAATGGCTGAATAAAGTCACGAACTAATCCATTGACATTGTGTTCTATGTACACAAAATAATAATAATAATAATAATAAATCCCACAAAAAATTAAAAAAAACCCACCAATATTACATAAATGTATAAAGGAGGTGTTGCATTGAGGGTGAAAAACGGTCCACGCTACAGTTAAAAACCTGTTGGATCATTATTCTGACTGCAGTGTCACCTATATCGATACCAGGAAAAACAGAAGCCTGTAGGCATTTTACCTGACATAAGTCATAAAAATGATCTATATCACAGTTACACAGCTAAACAGCATATATAGTGACCTTAGAACTGATATATGACAATCGGCTATGTGTCATATACATTTAATACAAACTGCATTTTAATTGCAAACATGCCCCCAAAAACCATTTTTTCAACAAATTGGTACAAAAACAGCAAAACAAATTAATAACCATTTGTGTACCCTCAAATTTTCATGCTTATAATTATCTTTAAATAACTATCTTTCATCATATACATTTAGTGTTTTCTGAATTACTGGATATGCAAAGATTTCGGAACTTCTTTTCGTTTACCCCCTAATTTTTGACTGAATATCAAAGTACTGAGAGTACATGGTCAAATCGTACAATAAAAATAACCTATCAGCTGTAGGATTAATTACTCGCCAGTTTTGACATAATGTGATACATAAGACCTAGATGTGCTTGTTTCAATTTGTGACAAAATGGCCGATAGGAGCCATCTTTAATTTTGATAATAGAAGTTTCCTGCTATTTCCAAATAATATATTGAATAAATCTTTCTCAAAGAGGGTGTTGCACCTGATAGGGTGTTTTAATGATATAAAATAATTTGAAGCAGCTCTACACTAAATCAAACAAATTCTATTGTCCCACGCACCATTAACTAGTCATATGGCAACACATTGACCATTTTCAGCAGCATACATAGTTACCTTTAAATTTCTACATAATAATTGGCTTTCTATTGAGACATTATATGTAAAAACACACTTGAACAGGAAAATCAATGTCAAAAATTTTTTTTTAATTGATATTAATTTTGAAGTAAGTATGATTCCATATGAGTTTATGTTCATATGTACAACTATTATTAACAGGATTTCCCATTTAACATATAAAATTGTAAATCTTAACGAAACAACACACCTTCATTCTTCACCTAAGAAGACATATGCATGAAAAACACAATAAAACCATATCATTTTTGTTCTTTTGATATTTGCATCTAACACGATTTGACAGATGGCCTTGAGGGAAACTTTCGACTATCGCCAAATTTGTTATTTCATCATTTGGATGAGATTAACCTGTATCACGAGGACATTACAGTCTTATGATCAGGCTCTCAGCTGGTATCACTATCACAAAGTGATATCATCATCCTGACACAGCTATCAATCTTGATAGAATTAAAAAGTTGATTTAATAGTACTGTTATGTGTTTTTGTTATTCAGTAAAAGATATTAAAATATCATTTTGTACCTTTGTTAAACAGTCGTTATTGTTAATGTTGTTAAAATTTTTGTTGATTTTGTTTATATTTGAATAGAAAATCATTGATGTTTATAAAAATAAAATTCTGTATACATCTAAAATACACGTGTAATGGGTTTGAATGCACCACCAAGTTTAAGTACTTCAAAGTAGGTGATGGCGTCCATCCTCGTAGAGTTCAGTCATGTATGCTAAAGCTTTTGTCCGAAGAAAGTGTCTCTTACAGACGAAGAGAATATGAAAATGTGTTTAAAGTCCTATGTTAAATATTTAAAGAAAAGATCTAAGCAAGACAGCAATGGCAATGAAAATAACGACGATGTCTTTGATGATGAATGCACAACTCCGTCGAATAGTAAATGTCTGTGTAGATGACCTTGATTATGCCCCAGCCTCACATCCAAAGTGAAGTATATGTTGTAAATACACGGAAGACAAGTACAGGACACCAAAACGAGCTATACTGTGATGTTTAATCATAACAGCTAGTGTTCTTAAGAAGCTAGGGTATGTTCTAAGCATTTGGTTGGAAAAGATCTGAATCCTGATGTTATAGTGTCTTTTTACCTTCCAAATGAAGCAAGCAATAAGCTATCTTTATTAACACCTGAGCGAAGCAGGAGCCCATGAAGTCATGGTTCATCGACAATCCACTGACCTTATACGGTGCCAGATCCGTTCGCGACATAAATTGCAAACAAAATACAATATATAGATACAATATTGTTTGACAGATGACGAACATCAAATCACAGCGTATTACTACACCTGCCCAGCAGGTCAGAGAACTGTCGGTATATGTTCAATGCTTTATCATATCTTGGAAAATATTCAAAGGAACAATACAAGAAAAAAATTAAGACGACATCAATTCATAGATTTAATTATTACATTCCACAATCACCAGAATTTCAAACAAAACAGATAATGCATTATAATTTTCGAGCCTGTATTTGCCCCTTACATCTGTAATTACGGTAGTGCACTGCACATGAACTTTAGTGGGTTACGGAAATCATCAATGCCTAAGCGGCACTCATATGGAGAAATATTGTCATGTACTGACCGCAGGTTCATTACAGAAAATACCTTTCCAATATCCGTGTAAATATCTTTCTTATTTGACTGGCATGCACTTTAAGTTGGCGACATCCCATTTATACGGTGACGTCACATTACATATGACAACTTGACGTTATGACGTCATAATGCAAAACATTATGATAAGTGTTATTATATAACTGGTGCTAATTTCCAATCCTGATTGGAGGAGTGACGTCATGTGAGGAGTCTGTAAATCTGTCACAGACCTCAGTCTAGAAATAGAAAATGTTACAAACCTTGATCTAAAATAAAAAAGGGTTTCTGAACTCTTCTAAAAATAGGCATAGACAATTCCCCAGCCATCGATTAACAGCCAATCACAACATCGTATATGACACAAAGTTTGCATGACAATAGTCTGCAATATGGTAGACGGCGTATTACCCAAGAAGAAATTGGTAGAATTCAGTGTGACTAATTCTCAGAAAATCGAACCTGAACAATGTTATTGGAAATCAAACATAACATGAATTGAATTTGTAATTGTGTATGTTGCTTGTTTGTGAAAGAAACTCAACTTGTTAATAGAAAAATGGATCTTACCATGTTTTCTGTCTATCTCATCGGCCTCGATGAGTTTTGTTCAAAACAGTCTCGTAAATCGCTGAAAGACTTCATCCGAAGTCCATAATTGTATATAATTGCACACAAAACTGGAAAATTAGTGAGGTGATTTCTGAAATGAAGTCGAGCAGAGCCTTTTGTGGAGAAATGGCGTTTTACCGCATACATTAAGACACAATAAGGATTCAGACAACAGAAAGTACCATTTTTTTTTATATCATTAAAGATGGTAAAGCTTACGACTACATAATTTCTCAGACAATCTAGATAGGGGACATGGGCCTCGAATGTGTCATACAAATGTCATTATGATATTTAAGTCATATTATCCTGTTTTCTTTATAATTACCATTATTATAATAAAAAAATACCGTTTAGATTAAATCAACATGAGTGTTTTGAATCATACAATTAAAATACAATGAATAGTAAACGCATGGACTGTGTTATTAATAATACTATCGTCGAAAGTGGATTCTTTATCACTGCTCGAAATGTTTGTATTAGAAATAAGTATGACAATTGGTGACCACTTTGTTTAACATATATTCCCGCAAAAAAAAATAATAAAATAAATAAAACAAATATATATACATGTAAATAAAAATCGGGAATAAAAATTGCGAACTTTAGAGTAAGAAGTAGTGACGAAAATCTCCCTTTTATTCGTTCGTATCTGTAGGGATTTATAGAATGTCTCACCCTTTAAATAAATTGTATCGCACACATAAATCGCACGGACCAAAAAACAGGGGTAATATACATCTCCACTCAAGGTCGAGACGATATCCTTCAGGAGACAAGGACGTTACAACTTACGTAACATACGATGTTCCGAATAAATTACCTTTTGTATCAGTTATTTACTAATGGTAAAGGTCAAATCTTATCGTAATATGTAATCACATTGAAACATTTAGTGCGAACTCAAATGACATAGTTTTGAATGGGCAGTCACAACACGAACCATGAACAGGGTTGTGATAAAGGACGTTACATGCCTTAGATTATCAGAGGCACGTTTACACCGAGATAGAACAAGTGGGGTCATACGAGTGCAGAATGTCTTAGCTAACCCCGATAGTTCAGTAACATCATCTGCTAACAATGAAAAAAAAAACGCACCATTTCGGGCATATTGCCTTTTTGTTGCGATGTGCCGACTTGACTCGCAGCATGACATTACGTTAATCTACAATTTAGATGATGATTCTGATAATAAGATTCTGAGATAGTACATAAAACGTTTTACGGCATTCAACTAAACAAATTTCGAGTAAAGTGAAAGAATTTGTTTTTGTCCTTCATGCCTGAATGATTTCAATAAGAATGCTTCAAAGTAATCCAGAGATTCATACCATATCTAAAAATATCTGTTTAATTCACCAACGTTTGGTGTACGGCAAGGTTACTTGATAGTTTTTTCATTTGTTAGGTGTGTTTCATTTTGGATTATTATGTATTGAAAACGGCAGGATGTGGAATGAACAAGATAATGTCTCATTGAGCATCTCGTTGTTACATATCTCCAAACACATTGTACAGTTCAAAACGTAATCATACCACAACGGTTAAATTTGTCGGCCTTGTGAGTTATAGCTCCTCTCCCGATAAACAAGGAAATACCAACATGTCAACACAAAATCCAAACTCGAATTCAATAAAACTAGGACAAAATATGAACAAAAGAAAGATTCACACGGAGACTCCTGTCCTGAAAAAGTACAAATTGAATAAGACAAGGTGTTCCGGAAGAATAAGCGTCATATGCTTCATCGACGACAAAACTTGGTCAATCCAAGCAAGTAAAGCCATGTTCTCAAATGACAATAAGGTTTATAACGATGGAACCAACAGGCACATAAACAAAAATTAGAAGGAGACCTCAATACTAGTGTTAAGTTCACTTCTCCATCCGTCCACCATACAGGCTAGTTATATCTTTATCATTCATTTTTACCCTTGAAACAATACTCGCCTGTAAAAGATGTTCTTTTGTTACATTCCTTATAACGATTTCGATCGCTGAATCTGCGTTTTGTTCAATCGATGCATTTCGACATCATGTAAAGATGTTACACGCCAGCCATGGTACTATAATAACTGTATGAACTAAACAGATTTATAGTTGTACATTACAGTGTTCGTGTTCACGTTGAGGTTTCAACAGATCTTTAAAGCAGACATCAATAAAATGTTTCGACAAATCTTTTTACGAACTACATCGCCACCCAAGTTCTAGTTAATGTATCAACTTCTAGTTAATGTAACAACTTCTAGTTAATGTACCAAGTTCTAGTTAATATAACATCGTCTAGTTAATGTAACACCGTCTAGTTAATGTAACACCGTCTAGTTAATGTAACAACTTCTAGTTAATATAACAATTTCTAGTTAATGTAACACCGTCTAGTTAATGTAACACCTTCTAGTTGATGTAACACCGTCTAGTTAATGTAACACCGTCTAGTTAATGTAACACCGTCTAGTTAATGTAACACCTTCTAGTTAATGTAACACCGTCTAGTTAATGTAACACCTTCTAGTTGATGTAACACCTTCTAGTTGATGTAACACCGTGTAGTTGATGTAACACCTTCTAGTTAATGTAACACCTTCTAGTTAATGTAACACCGTCTAGTTAATGTAACACCTTCTAGTTAATGTAACACCTTCTAGTTAATGTAACACCTTCTAGTTAATGTAACACCGTCTAGTTAATGTAACACCGTCTAGTTAATGTAACACAGTCTAGTTAATGTAACACCTTCTAGTTAATGTAACACCGTCTAGTTAATGTAACACCTTCTAGTTGATGTAACACCTTCTAGTTGATGTAACACCGTGTAGTTAATGTAACACCTTCTAGTTAATGTAGCACCTTCTAGTTAATGTAACACCTTCTAGTTAATGTAACACCGTCTAGTTAATGTAACACCGTCTAGTTAATGTAACACCGTCTAGTTAATGTAACACCTTCTAGTTAATGTAACACCGTCTAGTTAATGTAACACCGTCTAGTTGATGTAACACCTTCTAGTTAATGTAACACCTTCTAGTTAATGTAACACCTTCTAGTTAATGTAACACCGTCTAGTTAATGTAACAACTTCTAGTTAATATAACAATTTCTAGTTAATGTAACACCGTCTAGTTAATGTAACACCGTCTAGTTAATGTAACACCGTCTAGTTAATGTAACACCGTCTAGTTAATGTAACACCGTCTAGTTAATGTAACACAGTCTAGTTAATGTAACACCTTCTAGTTAATGTAACACCTTCTAGTTAATGTAACACCGTCTAGTTAATGTAACACCTTCTAGTTAATGTAACACCGTCTAGTTAATGTAACACCGTCTAGTTAATGTAACACCTTCTAGTTAATGTAACACCGTCTAGTAACACCGTCTAGATAATGTAACACCGTCTAGTTAATGTAACACCTTCTAGTTGATGTAACACCTTCTAGTTGATGTAACACCGTGTAGTTGATGTAACACCGTCTGGTTAATGTTACACCGTCTAGTTAATGTAACACCGTCTAGTTAATGTAACACCGTCTAGTTAATGTAACACCTTCTAGTTGATGTAACACCTTCTAGTTGATGTAACACCGTGTAGTTGATGTAACACCTTCTAGTTAATGTAACACCTTCTAGTTAATGTAACACCTTCTAGTTAATGTAACACCGTCTAGTTAATGTAACAACTTCTAGTTAATGTAACACCTTCTAGTTAATGTAACACCTTCTAGTTAATGTAACACCGTCTAGTTGATGTAACACCTTCTAGTTAATGTAACACCTTCTAGTTAATGTAACACCGTCTAGTTAATGTAACACCTTCTAGTTAATGTAACGCCGTCTAGTTAATGTAACACCGTCTAGTTAATGTAACACCTTCTAGTTAATGTAACACCGTAATGTAACACCTTCTAGTTAATGTAACACCGTCTAGATAATGTAACACCTTCTAGTTGATGTAACACCGTCTATTTAATGTAACACCTTCTAGTTAATGTAACACCGTCTAGTTAATGTAACACCTTCTAGATAATATAACAACTTCCACTTAATGTAACACCTTCTAGTTAATGTAACACCGTCTAGTTAATGTAACACCGTCTAGTTTATGTAACACCGTCTAGTTAATGTAACACCGTCTAGTTAATGTAACACCGTCTAGTTAATGTAACACCGTCTAGTTAATGTAACACCACCGTCTAGTTAATGTAACACCGTCTAGTTAATGTAACACCGTCTAGTTAATGTAACACCGTCTAGTTAATGTAACACCGTCTAGTTAATGTAACACCTTCTAGTTAATGTAACACCGTCTAGTTAATGTAACACCTTCTAGTTAATGTAACACCTTCTAGTTAATGTAACACCGTCTAGTTAATGTAACACCGTCTAGTTAATGTAACACCGTCTAGTTAATGTAACACCTTCTAGTTGATGTAACACCTTCTAGTTGATGTAACACCGTGTAGTTAATGTAACACCTTCTAGTTAATGTAACACCGTCTAGTTAATGTAACACCGTCTAGTTAATGTAACACCGTCTAGTTAATGTAACACCGTCTAGTTAATGTAACACAGTCTAGTTAATGTAACACCTTCTAGTTGATGTAACACCTTCTAGTTGATGTAACACCGTGTAGTTAATGTAACACCTTCTAGTTAATGTAACACCTTCTAGTTAATGTAACACCGTCTAGTTAATGTAACACCGTCTAGTTAATGTAACACCGTCTAGTTAATGTAACACCGTCTAGTTAATGTAACACCGTCTAGTTAATGTAACACCGTCTAGTTAATGTAACACCGTCTAGTTAATGTAACACCTTCTAGTTAATGTAACACCTTCTAGTTAATGTAACGCCGTCTAGTTAATGTAACACCGTCTAGTTAATGTAACACCTTCTAGTTAATGTAACACCGTCTAGTTAATGTAACACCGTCTAGTTAATGTAACACCGTCTAGTTAATGTAACACCTTCTAGTTAATGTAACACCTTCTAGTTAATGTAACACCGTCTAGTTAATGTAACACCTTCTAGTTGATGTAACACCTTCTAGTTAATGTAACACCGTCTAGTTAATGTAACACCGTCTAGTTAATGTAACACCGTCTAGTTAATGTAACACCGTCTAGTTGATGTAACACCGTCTAGTTAATGTAACACCTTCTAGTTAATGTAACACCTTCTAGTTAATGTAACACCGTCTAGATAATGTAACACCTTCTAGTTGATGTAACACCGTCTATTTAATGTAACACCTTCTAGTTAATGTAACACCGTCTAGTTAATGTAACACCTTCTAGTTAATGTAACACCGTCTAGTTAATGTAACACCTTCTAGTTAATGTAACACCGTCTAGTTAATGTAACACCGTCTAGTTAATGTAACACCGTCTAGTTAATGTAACACCTTCTAGTTAATGTAACACCGTCTAGTTAATCTAACACCTTCTTGTTAATGTAACACCGTCTAGTTAATGTAACACCGTCTAGTTGATGTAACACCGTCTAGTTAATGTAACACCGTCTAGTTAATGTAACACCGTCTAGTTAATGTAACACCGTCACCGTCTAGTTAATGTAACACCGTCTAGTTAATGTAACACCGTCTAGTTAATGTAACACCGTCTAGTTAATGTAACACCTTCTAGTTAATGTAACACCGTCTAGTTAATGTAACACCGTCTAGTTAATGTAACACCGTCTAGTTAATGTTAATGTTAATGTAACACCTTCTAGTTAATGTAACACCGTTCTAGTTAATGTAACACCGTCTAGTTAATGTAACACCTTCTAGTTAATGTAACACCGTCTAGTTAATGTAACACAGTCTAGTTAATGTAACACCTTCTAGTTAATGTAACACCTTCTAGTTAATGTAACACCGTCTAGTTAATGTAACACCGTCTAGTTAATGTAACACCGTCTAGTTAATGTAACACCGTCTAGTTGATGTAACACCGTCTAGTTAATGTAACACCGTCTAGTTGATGTAACACCGTCTAGTTAATGTAACACCTTCTAGTTAATGTAACAAGTTAATGTAACACCGTCTAGTTAATGTAACACCTAATATAACACCTTCTAGTTAATGTAACACCTTCTAGTTAATGTAACACCTTCTAGTTAATGTAGCACCTTCTAGTTAATGTAACACCTTCTAGTTAATGTAACACCGTCTAGTTAATGTAACACCGTCTAGTTAATGTAACACCGTCTAGTTAATGTAACACCTTCTAGTTAATGTAACACCTTCTAGTTAATGTAACACCGTCTAGTTAATGTAACACCTTCTAGTTAATGTAACACCGTCTAGTTAATGTAACACCGTCTAGTTAATGTAACACCGTCTAGTTAATGTAACACCGTCTAGTTAATGTAACACCGTCTAGTTAATGTAACACCGTCTAGTTAATGTAACACCGTCTAGTTAATGTAACACCTTCTAGTTAATGTAACACCTTCTAGTTGATGTAACACCTTCTAGTTGATGTAACACCGTCTAGTTAATGTAACACCGTGTAGTTGATGTAACACCGTCTAGTTAATGTAACACCGTCTAGTTAATGTAACACCGTCTAGTTGATGTAACACCGTCTAGTCAATGTAACACCTTCTAGTTAATATAACAACTTCCACTTAATGTAACACCTTCTAGTTAATGTAACACCGTCTAGTTAATGTAACACCGTCTAGTTAATGTAACACCTTCTAGTTAATGTAACACCGTCTAGTTAATGTAACACCGTCTAGTTAATGTAACACCGTCTAGTTAATGTAACACCGTCTAGTTAATGTAACACCTTCTTGTTAATGTAACACCTTCTAGTTAATGTAACACCGTCTAGTTAATGTAACACCGTGTAGTTGATGTAACACCGTCTAGTTAATGTAACACCGTCTAGTTAATGTAACACCGTCTAGTTAATGTAACACCTTCTAGTTAATGTAACACCTTCTAGTCTAGTTAATGTAACACCGTCTAGTTAATGTAACACCGTCTAGTTAATGTAACACCGTCTAGTTAATGTAACACCTTCTAGTTAATGTAACACCGTCTAGTTAATGTAACACCGTCTAGTTAAACACCTTCTAGTTAATGTAACACCGTCTAGTTAATGTAACATCGTCTAGTTAATGTAACACCTTCTGGTTAATGTAACACCTTCTAGTTAATGTAACACCGTCTAGTTAATGTAACACCGTCTAGTTAATGTAACACCGTCTAGTTAATGTAACACCTTCTAGTTAATGTAACACCGTCTAGTTAATGTAACACCTTCTAGTTGATGTAACACCTTCTAGTTAATGTAACACCGTCTAGTTAATGTAACACCGTCTAGTTAATGTAACACCGTCTAGTTAATGTAACACCTTCTAGTTAATGTAACACCGTCTAGTTAATGTAACACCGTCTAGTTAATGTAACACCTTCTAGTTAATGTAACACCGTCTAGTTAATGTAACACCTTCTAGTTAATGTAACACCTTCTAGTTAATGTAACACCGTCTAGTTAATGTAACACCTTCTAGATAATATAACAACTTCCACTTAATGTAACACCTTCTAGTTAATGTAACACCGTCTAGTTAATGTAACACCGTCTAGTTAATGTAACACCTTCTAGTTAATGTAACACCGTCTAGTTAATGTAACACCTTCTAGTTAATGTAACACCGTCTAGTTAATGTAACACCGTCTAGTTAATGTAACACCGTGTAGTTGATGTAACACCGTCTAGTTAATGTAACACCGTCTAGTTAATGTAACACCGTCTAGTTGATGTAACACCGTCTAGTTAATGTAACACCGTCTAGTTAATGTAACACCGTCTAGTTAATGTAACACAGTCTAGTTAATGTAACACCTTCTAGTTAATGTAACACCGTCTAGTTAATGTAACACCTTCTAGTTAATGTAACACCGTCTAGTTAATGTAACACCGTCTAGTTAATGTAACACCGTCTAGTTAATGTAACACCTTCTAGTTAATGTAACACATTCTAGTTAATGTAACACCTTAATAGTTAATGTAACACCGTCTAGTTAATGTAACACCGTCTAGTTTATGTAACACCTTCTAGTTAATGTAACACCTTCTAGTTAATGTAACACCTTCTAGTTAATGTAACACCGTCTAGTTAATGTAACACCTTGTAGTTGATGTAACACCGTCTAGTTAATGTAACACCGTGTAGTTGATGTAACACCGTCTAGTTAATGTATCACCGTCTAGTTAATGTAACACCGTCTAGTTGATGTAACACCGTCTAGTCACCGTCTAGTTAATGTAACACCGTCTAGTTAATGTAACACCGTCTAGTTAATGTAACACCGTCTAGTTAATGTAACACCGTCTAGTTAATGTAACACCGTCTAGTTAATGTAACACCTAGTTAATGTAACACCGTCTCTAGTTAATGTAACACCGTCTAGTTAATGTAACACCGTCTAGTTAATGTAACACCGTCTAGTTAATGTAACACCTTCTAGTTAATGTAACACCTTCTAGTTAATGTAACACCGTCTAGTTAATGTAACACCTTCTAGTTAATGTAACACCGTCTAGTTAATGTAACACCGTCTAGTTGATGTAACACCGTCTAGTTAATGTAACACCGTCTAGTTAATATAACAACTTCCACTTAATGTAACACCGTCTAGTTAATGTAACACCGTCTAGTTAATGTAACACCTTCTAGTTAATGTAACACCGTCTAGTTAATGTAACACCTTCTAGTTGATGTAACACCGTCTAGTTAATGTAACACCTTCTAGTTAATGTAACACCGTCTAGTTAATGTAACACCGTCTAGTTAATGTAACACCTTCTAGTTAATGTAACACCGTCTAGTTAATGTAACAACTTCTAGTTAATGTAACAACTTCCACTTAATGTAACACCTTCTAGTTAATGTAACACCGTCTAGTTGATGTAACACCTTCTAGTTAATGTAACACCTTCTAGTTAATGTAACACCGTCTAGTTAATGTAACACCGTCTAGTTAATGTAACACCTTCTAGTTAATGTAACACCGTCTAGTTAATGTAACACCGTCTAGTTAATGTAACACCGTCTAGTTAATGTAACACCGTCTAGTTAATGTAACACCGTCTAGTTAATGTAACACCTTCTAGTTAATATAACACCTTCTAGTTAATGTAACACCGTCTAGTTAATGTAACACCGTCTAGTTAATGTAACACCGTCTAGTTGTTTCCAAGACTGTTGAATACTTTTGTATTCATTTTCATAAATTTAACCATAACATCAAGATTTGTCCAGAGTCAAATCTGCAAAAATCAGTAACTCATCGAAGTATTTTAAAAAAAAGTGTGCAATCAATGAAAGTTAAAAATATTAAAAGATAATTTCTGGGTGTTGCTTCATAAACTTACGACAGTTGCAGTCAGCGAGCTGAAAGTCATCGGGTACGAGTGTGTCACGTATTATCTTTCACAGAAGTCACACATCGAACACGTGAACAAACATTCATAGAAAAAGGATCAAATGTTTTACAATAAATTAAAAACGACAAACAAATAGCTGCAGCGACAATAGTTTTGATGGCCGCCAGATATAGTAGCGGTGTAAATAAAACAGAACGTAATAATAACAAAGAGTGGATGTACTTTTGTAACGCCATCCAAGTCTTGTGTCATGGTCTCAGATATGGTTGTAGGGACTTAATTTATAAAGAGTAGAACAGATCCATTGTAACGATTTTAATCATGTATGTTCTTCATAATTTCATTTCGTTCTTATTTATTTATCTAATAATAATAACAGGCGAAATCGTATATGAAAATCAATAATTCTACCATTGATGAAAGCTGAAAAATGTCCTCCCATTTTGCATGTCCTTTTCCTTCTTATCCTGTCTGATATCGTAACGGAACTCGAATTCAGGTACTCAATGTCATGGTACTTGGAGAGAAAACAGAAATAAGATCGACCACAATGAAAGGGATTTTCTTAATTCAGCATTGCCTTATACCTCGATAAAATAAAGTTCCGTTCATATATGTGTGTGTATGGTGTGTGTATGTGGTGTATGTGTGGTGTGTGTATGTGTGTAGTGTGAGGGGTGTGTGTATGAGTGTGGTGTGTTGTGGTATGTGTGTACGAAGTGTGTGTGTGTGTTTGGTGTTGTCGTGTGTGTGTATGAAAGTGGTGTGTTGTGGTATGTGTGTGTATGTAGTGTATGTGTGGTGGGTATGTGTGTGTATGAATGTGGTGTGTTGTTGTATGTGTGTGCATTTTGTGTGTATGTGTGGTGTAGATTGTGTATGTGTGTAGTGTTGAGGTGTGTGTGTATGTGTGTGGTTTGTTGTATTTATAGTGTTGAGGGTTGTGTGTATGAGTTTGATGTGTTGTTGTTTGCGTGTGTATATTGTGTGTATGTGTGGTGTAAATGTGTGTAGTGTTTAGGTGTGTAGTCTGTGGTGTGTGTACGTGTGTAGTATTGCAGTGTGTGGGTGTACGAGTGTAGTGTTGAGGTTGAGGTGTGTGTATGTGTGCAGTGTTGAGGTGTGTATGTGTGAAGTGTTGAGGTGTGTGTGTGTGTGCGTGTGTGGTTATGTTGAGGTGTATGTGTATGAGCGCAGTGTTGGAATGTGTGTATGTGTGTAGTGTTGACGTGTGTGTGTATCAGTGCAGTGCTGAGATGTTTGTATATGTGTAATGTTATGGTGTGTCTGTAGGAGCGTAGTGTTGGAATGTGTGTATGTGTGTGGTGTTGTGTATGTATCAGCGTAGTGTTAATGTTTTTGTATGTGTGAAGTGTTGAAGTGTGTGTGTATGTGTGTGGTGTATGTGTGTTTATTGTGTGGTGTATGTGTGTCTGTGTGTGTGTGGTGTTGTGTGTGTACGTGTGTTGTGTTGTGTGTGTACGTGTGTTGTGTTAAGGTGTGTGTATGAGCGTAGTGTTGGGATGTGTGTATGTGTGTAATGTTGAGGTGTATGTGCATGAGTGTTGTGAGTTGAAAATGATTCCTCAACTAGTCTTAAAGACAATAGTCCATATCATTGAACAGATAGCTGAACGACTATATATAATTTGTGTAACGCGGGACGAGTCTCGGTTTAGTATTTAAGGAAAAAACACAGGAAAGCCAGAATAATTACATATATATATACACATGCATTTACATTAAATAAACCTAAATACTGACCAGTTCACTCTCACTCTAACGCTCGCTATCATTCAGTCACTTGTCTATACTAGTAATGACCCTACAGTCTCTTCACAGATAGATGGGTTGTTGTAAAACTTCACTTGACAGCATTCGTTGACAGTGAATAATATATCCCCAGTAGCACAGACCGTGCCAACAGTATACACAGTACGAGAAGGTAAACTACTCAGGTGATGAGGGTATCAACCTCAGTCCGATAACCCTAGCCATCAAACCAGAAGCTTGGTACAATCCTGGCTCCCAACGTAGCCTGCCTGAGAGCGTGACGTTCTTTACAGAGGCTGACCTTGACCCCGATGACATATCATGCTGGTCGGTCCTGACGCCACTGTCTGTTAGTCACCTTGTTGTTAGCTCTTGGTGGTGCTCATGTCATCTGCCCATCATGTGAAGCCCAGTTAGAGTCCTGGGCTCCGTTCCATAACATTATATGGCCAAAAAAACTGACCCGAACACGGGTAAACCATACAAAATGGCCGTCGTTCTAACCTTCCCGATCACACACCACCCGTACTCACTCACGCGTTCAAACATACGATCGCTTTCCTGACAAAAATATGTTATAACGCACTTGCGTTCGTGACAATTTTGACGACAATACATTCTCTGAACGACAATACATTATCTGAACAACTATACATTTCCTGAACAACAATACATTATATGAACAACAATACATTATCTGAATTACATTATCTTACATTATCTGAACAATACATTATGTTGACATTATGTTTATCGAACTACTATACAATGTTGACGACATTATCTGAACTACTATACATTATGTTGACATTATCTGACAACAATACATTATCTGAACTACTATACATTATGTTGACGATAAACATTATGTGACATTTATCTGAACAACAATACATTAACTGAACTACTATACATTATGTTGACGACAAACATTATCTTAACAACAATACATTCTCTGAACGACAATACATTATCTGAACAACTATACATTTCCTGAACAACAATACATTATATGAACAACAATACATTATCTGAATTACTATACATTATCTGAACTACTATACATTATGTTGACGACAAACATTATCTGAACAACAATACATTAACTGAACTACTATACATTATGTTGACGACAAACATTATCTGAACAACAATACATTATCTTAACAACAATACATTATCTGAACAACAATACATTATGTTGACGACAAACATTATCTGAACAACAATACATTATCTGAACTACTATACATTATGTTGACGACAAACATTATTTGAACAACAATACATTATCTGAACTACTATACATTATGTTGACGACAAACATTATCTGAACAACAATACATTATCTGAACTACTATACATTATGTTGACGATAAACATTATGTGAATAACAATACATTATCTGAACAACAATACATTAACTGAACTACTATACATTATGTTGACGACAAACATTATCTTAACAACAATACATTATCTGAACAACAATACATTATCTGAACTATTATACATAATGTTGACGACAAACATTATCTGAACGACAATACATACTCCGAACAACAATACATCATTTCAACGATAATACATTATCTGAACGACAATACATTATCCATACAGTAACGATTACACAGGATAGCACGAGAACCAAAAGCGAAGATATTTGAATCAGATCCCTATCACTTTCCGTCTTCACTATATATATGAATTGATCAAGAATGTTATTTCATCATATGACATGATGATGTCATCACGTTATACCATGAGGTTATGATTTGGTGAAAGCAAGCCACATCAAAAACCTGTTTTCTGAACATGATATCCCTTATATCGGATCACTGGGATTGATGGTCATATACATAAGTATCTTCTCCGTGATCAACATCTGTGTGTTTAAAATTACACGATGTTCGTGATACGAATGCGCGCCAATCATCAAATAACAATTTTAAATATTCTGTAATAACTTTAAAATCACATGTCTATTAGTGCATTACGCTTAAGTAAATAGATATGAGTATAGGACCTACATATTACAAATAACTATAAATAAACAACTCTTGACATAGCAAGAAGAAAAATGTCTTCTATAAATCGATATGTTTTTATAGTGCAATGACACAATAAGGAAATAACTGTGTAACAAAACTGCCTAGATATCTGTGTAATAATTAATAAATTTAAGCGGAGTTGTACATGGCTTAAGGATTCATTCTTTTTTTTAATGATGACGGCATTACTATATAGACAGAACTGGACGAAATGCTGGTTTCGTGTATGTTTATATAAGATATGGTGTACCTTTTGAGATAAACAGAATCTCATATTTGTTCAGACCGATTTTGATTTTCATAGTCGCCTCTTAGATTTCAACTTGACAAGTCTTAAAAAACGAAACTGCTTGATGATGAAGTTAAATAGAGAATTCTATTTTGATTGTTTTCGTCTCAATTTTTTATGAAATGTGTTATTTACTTGTTTGTCTTATTATTTCTATAAAAACAAAGTCAATGATTCATGTAATATAATTTACTCCGGGAGTAGACTAAATAGAAGGAGGAATTTGAAGAAATCACACGGTTTTCACCAACTTCGAACATCCTATCCTAAATGAAATGATTAAAGGACGTTTGACTTTTTCCGGTAACGGAACACCTTCCTCTAATCAAGGATATTTCTTCTTAAAGAACAAAGACATATACTTAAGTGTAAATCATAGAAAGTACATCTCTAAAGCAAAGATAAAGTGATTGAATTGAACAGTATCTCTATAGAGTTTGTTGGTGAGCTCTTCCAAAATCAACTGATATTTTCAGCGTACTGTGCTCCTCTTTTGGTTGACAGATATAATGTACCGCTGTATCACTGAATTCTCCTACTCTCACGTTAAGCCATTTGGCATGCTTGGCATTAAGACATCAACAATAACACATGTAATTCAGGATATGATTTTAAGGTTTCAATAACTTGGTTGATTATGTTGTAATTGTGTAACTCCATGTTTTCCAAATGGAAATGTGATTTGTATAAAATATTGAGATTCCAATCTGATTTCTCCAGTAAAGAATCATTTGTATGTTTAGGCAATTAGTATACAATATCCGATATATGATAAGCTCTAACATGTACAATAACGGCACATCTATTAGATCCAGGTTTCCTCAGGTTTAATCTAGTGCTAAATAAGTCGCTACCACTCATGTACTTTTAATTCAGGTTAAGGTCACATTTACTTGTCAAATGTGAGAGTACACTGCGGGCAAGCGCCCTGGTCAAGTTATCAGGATAATTTTATCATTTATTTACTGAATATCAGTAAGATCGTATGATCGGGAAAGCCTTCACCGGTAACGTAAGTGTGATAGCATATATAAGTATTGCATTGTACCATCTACTGGTACACTTAAGTCAATATAGGTAGTAGTTCATATTTGTATACACATTCCTTGTTTCCTAATAACAAATCAGAGATATGTCATACGACTGTTTGCCTCACGTCGCACCAATCAATAATCTAAATCACCTTCTTCACCATCTTTATAGGGATTTCAATTATAATAAAAATCTTATTCATCTCTACATATTTATCCGAGATTTCCACATTTATTAAATTTTAATTAATTACTAATTGATTTATCTTATTACAAAAATCAGCAGTTCAGTTGTTATGATGACGTCATGATGATGACTTGATAATGATAAAGTCTTTACAATAATGGTACTACCTCTTCTTCTGATGTTAACGTTATTCAGAACCTTTGACGTGCAAAACGGGGTCATGACGTGTCTGAATGTATCTTTTAAGAGTGACAAATATTGAAGGATCATGAAAACAGCACAAACTGACACTTATTTATCGAATATGTCACTTCTGCTGGTGGTAGTGGTCACACGAAACCTTGTGAATGGGATTTTGGGGTTTACGTGTAGCTTAGTCACTATCATCAATGTTTCCCTAGCAGCTGCAATAAACTGAAAAAAACTCTATATGTATTTACAAATGTTGTATTTATGAACAAATTTCATAACAATATTTACAAAGTGGGTTATGTTTATATTTAGTGGACATATTTCAACATTTGTACTTAAAATACTCATTTGGCACTTAAACTTTCAAATTAAGAGTAAAGAATTGAAACAAAAATGTCACAGAGATGTCTTTTATCTTGCATTTGTAAATTTACAAACAGAATTGTTCCTGGGGTAGGTAGACTTCCTTGCAAGTATCAGGTTTCTATGACATAACACATACATATGTTTATATAAAATCATAATAAATACCCTTTTGACACTTTTATAACAGTATAATGACATCTATACATATGTATTTATTTGACATTCATCATTTCATTTATTAAACAGCGGCCCATTGTGCCCACTCGGTATTAAACATACAACCAAGGAATAAGTCTAGTAGTCCTGTCTAATTATATAAACCATTTTAAATTAAATTTTATTTTTTTACAGTGACTGGACGTCCCTCTTTCCAGTCCGGAAATCCTGTAGGGGTACTATCGTCCAATCTCGTCTCACTCCTGTTACATTACAAAGTTACTACTGGAGTCTTACCAGGTGTCAATATTTACTACATCAACTAACGTCGTTGGCTTGAAATAAGAATGGTAAAAAAATAGCTACTTCTTTCGTTACGCGCGATTTCAAAAGGCGTAAACCCCTACTGGTCTCATCTCGATGTTTTTGACATCGAGACGTACATTATACTCTTAACGCAGATTGTGAGGGATGCACAGAGTCTTCAAAATGATTCCAATAATACTGCCTGTATTCAAGACCCAAGGCAATCCTCAAGAATTCATAGCAGAGCAGACTGCCACTTTACAACCCTCTTGAAGTCTCATCAGAGTAGACTGGTATCCGACGCCCCTCCTCAAGTCTTAGCAGAGTACAATGGCACCGAAACCCTTCCTGACGCCCGCTGCCAATTATTGTTTAAAAATCCGTTCAAAACTCGCTGAGTTGATTACGGCGGTACCAATATATGGGTGAGCACTTTGCTGGAGCATAAAAAGAACGACTAAATCCAAGAAGAAATATTATGAGAATAAAGTCTTGGTCAAATTGCTGTTGACAATATCGAATTTGGTAATAAGGTCCTCAATAGTACCACTGCTATACCCATGGGTCAGACTGTGTCCCTTTCTTGGCTGACTTGTTTTTTGTGAAAAAAAAAAGCAGAACTTATCGAAGAACTTATCAAAGATCACAGAGACCTTGCCAACATTGTACAAAAGACACACTAGTGAATAGCACCATTTCATAATTTAGAGTGGGACACAGTAGAGCTAAACAATGGATTTAACTGCATCATACAGCTGTTTCGCCATTCTAGGACTTGTCAGTGATGCGAAGGGCCTTGGGGGCGACTAAGAAAAATCCAAAGTCTAGACAGGGAGGTGCAGCAGTCTCATGATAAGATAAATTTCGTTATTTTCATTCATCAGATAATTTTAGAATAACGTACATGTGTATTTTGTCATATCATTTTACTTTTTGTTGTATTGATGATGTAATGTATTTAGATAACAAGACGTTTGTTAATTGTGTCCATCTTTATACCCGACATAATTTGAGAACAACTCACCAACATAATTTCTTACGACGACAGAGACAGCTTTTCAACAGGCTGAAATATAAGCGCAATGACTTCGATATCTCTATTTTGAATATTTCCATTTTTAGATAGTAACAATCCTGCTTCCAAATGTTTAGCGTCTATTTTACATGTTGCATTTTATTTGATATTCAAGAGCTTGCCCCTGTTACCACAATATGCATATATGATGTCAACATCTGTCAGTACAAGTGTTACACAAATCCTTTGTTTTGATGGATACATATTTATGAAAACCCTTCGGAAGTGTTTTGTTTCTCACACTGATGTCACAAGGAAACATTTCCTTTCTATTCGCGATAAAAATAAGATATCTTTGATGCTCTGTTGTTTGCCAGGCTGTTCCGTTTTTGTTGACCTAGTTGACTTGACAGAGATTTACAAGGTGGATGTCGCCAATGTAACAAAAGGCGCTTACCATTCTCTTTGTTCCTATTGATACGTCATTTATTCTGTTAACTTATCGGTATTTTTTTTTTGCTTTGATTTATTTACTAGCAATGGACATTAATTTGCATGTTTATATTGTAATGTGTACTATTAGAATAAGGCGATTTGAATGTGATTAAACAGAAATCTTTTATATGTATATGTACATGTATAGTTATTATAGAGTTAGAATACTTATGTCATTTATCAAGTAATGTTATTGTTTACCTATGTGACGTATTCACTGATGAGTTGAATAATTCTCTAATGTATTTGAACTTGGAAAAAAACAACATTTGTTTGCAAACAAATATATACTCGACTGGAGAATAAGACCATGTGTTCCAGAAGAGTAAGCGTATTCTGCTTCATCGACGATTCCCGCAATGTGAAACTTGGTCAGTCCAAGTAAGGAATGTCATGTTCTCAAATTAGAACAATGTATACAACATCGGAACCATTCCAGAATTGTGTTGATTTTTGACATCATTTTTCAAAATAAAGTGTGATCATGTGCTTAAATTACTAATTAAACGCATACAAGGACTATTTTAGTTGGAAAAACAAACATGTATTTTGTTTTAATTCGGATTCTGTTAAGTTGGATGTATCGATTGATGGTATACGACACCAAACACAAAAAAGAAACGCTGCAAGTTATGACAAGGTTTATTTTTGCAAAAATCAATTTTGCTTAAATCTTTCTACTTGAACTAATGGTTCTTAACTTATGGTCAAGTTTATAGGACATTCTTAGAACCCGAGTCAAACCAGCGGATATTTGGTGTATCAAGCTTGCATACAATTTTTCTTTCCTTGATGTCTTGTGACTACTTTATGCTCATTGTGTCCTTGCACATTCGACTCGTGACCCCATTCCTGTGTCGTCATTATCATTCAAAATGCTCGAATGTTTTCTTAACCAATCACAACATGATCTTAGATCTAATAGCTTATCTGATAAAACACTTTATCAGCTAAGATCAGTTACCAATTGCACTTCAGACACGAGGTCATTAAGTATGCCCTTACACAGGTGAATGGACTCAATTTATTTGTATAAACACTAGAATGTTCACCAAAGACATTCTGTTTAAATATTTCCAGTTTCAATCAACAATGTTGACATGTTATCTACAAATAATAAACGGACTACAAAACGCTGTCGATACACATGAACTGTTCTAAAACGCTAAAAAAAAAGCACGGAGAAAGTTTGTGCTGAATCGTATTTCAAATGGAATTCGTATATACTTTACTATTGATAGTACTTCTGGTAGTAAATGTATACAAAAGTAAATAAAGTTAAAAAGAAAACTACACAAAGTAGTGCGGTCGTATTATCAAAAATACGATGTACTATTTATTTACTTGGTAAAAATATACTGTACAGTCTTAAAATTCAGACAATATATAAAATGTGTTAACTGGAAATTCGGCTACGGTGGTTCATTTGGGAGATCGTTGTGCCCCCGTAAACTTGGGTGACTGGTTCGATGCTATCTAGCCGAAGTGGCTTGTGTGGGACATTGATGATTCCTCATAAATAACATCTTTTGAAGCTAATTTTATCTATGTGCTTTTTCAAAACAAGGATCACAAAGACGTTGCCGAGGTCTTTAATTTCACTTTCTAAACTTTCATTTACCATGAACACCATGGTATAAACCAACCGGAATTTAAGATTAAAAACACACCAGACTCTTCTACAAATACATCAACAGTTTTACAACGAAATCAACATGTAGAGCTTTCCACCACGCGGCATGTTCAGCATGATAATTTCAATTTCCATACTGTGAAATTTCTATTTCTGGATAGCAACACCATGTACCACGATTTTCTTGCAAGTTTTCGCTAGATGACAGACAATATAACAACAAAGGGTTTCGAGATATAAACGTTAAGATCATGGGAAAGTTTTACGGTAGTCATAATTATGATATATTGTGTTCTATATTATCGTGCTATGTAATGATGGAACTCTGTTGTCGGTGAAGCGGCAGGCTCTTATCCTTCCTGAATACCTGTTCGTATTCTCCTTGTACTTTTTCCGTTTTAATCTTTCTTTGCCCTGTGAATTTGTGTAAGGGTTAATATTCTATAAACATGTCGGTATTTTCTTGTTTTTTTTTTTTTATTGAAAGGTACACTCCTGGGTACAATAGGATACAGTCCATATGTTATCGTACTACTTTGTGATACTGGTATCATATTCTATTTCTTGACCCGGTCGTTTGGCATATTTAAGTGTAAACCCGGAAGTTAATTGTCACCACTAAGGAAAATAAACAGCATTATAATACGATAATATGTGACTCAAACAAACATTGCAGTGTTAATAAAATGAATGAGTCAAGTTTCATTACAACTATATTTTTCGGCTCTACTACCTTTCACATCAGTATCTATGTTCACCTTGATTCAGAAGATAACAATGGAATGCGGGGTATCTCGGGACTTGTCCTGTGAATAGCGGATAATCCCAGATAAACAAGGACGAGTAGATTGTACGGAGGAGGCCTGTGTCAGTACGGATAGACATACTATCAAAATAAACTCGCAATGCTTCTGCAAAAACAAAACAAAAACAAAAAATAAATGAATGAAAACATGTCATAAAGTTACGGTTAAAAATTTTGCTCTGTGAAATGTACAAAGTGTTTCGTAAAAAACATGTACTAGGTGTTGAGTGTGAAATGTACAAAGTTTTCGTGTAAAACATGTATTAGATGTTGAGTGTGAAATGTACAAAGTGTTTCGTGTAGGACATGTATTAGGTGTTGAGTGTGAAATGCACTAGGTGTTGGGTGTGAAATGTAATAGGTGTTGGGTGTGAAATATACTAGGTGTTGGGTGTGAAATGTACTAGGTGTTGGGTGTGAAATGTACTAGGTGTTGGATGTGAAATGTACTAGGTGTTCGATGTGAAATGTACTAGGTGTTGAGTGTGAAATTACAAAGTGTTTCGTGTAAAACATGTACTAGGTGTTGAGTGTGAAATGTACAAAGTGTTTCGTGTAAAACATGTATTAGGTGTTGAGTGTGAAATGCACTAGGTGTTGAGTGTGAAATGCACTAGGTGTTGGGTGTGAAATGTAATAGGTGTTGGGTGTGAAATGTACTAGGTGTTGGGTGTGAAATGTACTAGGTGTTGGATGTGAAATGTACTAGGTGTTAGGTGTGAAATTCATTTCGTCCTATCACCCCTTTTTTAAAGATAAACAAAAAAATTGACGAATCAATCATTAAATTTTCGAGCATAAATTTTTATCCAAGAACCCAAATCGTATATTAAGAACGAGTGCATGGTTTGACGTTTTCTTGTATCGTTCCATTTGATTACAGGAATATTTTTCAACTCCCAATAACAAATATTTTATTTGATATACAGGTTTGCTGTTTAATACCGGGCCATTCAAAAAACGTGCTTTTAAGGTCAACAAACCATGATTTTGCAGTATTTCAGACATAAGATGTGCGATATCGTGTACCTTAGACTGAAACGGTCTGAATGACTACTTATTTCACAGGTTTATTTATATCCATGCTTGTTATTTAGAATATATTGTGATATTATGAATGTGGTAATATTAAATACATCAGTGAAGTGATACGACTCCTGAATTAAAGTTTTTACAAACATTTAACACCTGTAGCTAAAGATAACAACAAGTCAAGCGTCAGAACCAACAATATAATTACATTTAAATGCCGGTATTCTTTACTCGTAAAAATGTATTGTTTTAATTTATGGTACGATAAAAATATGACTAGATGTATATTTTTATATACTGAAATTGTATCCCTGTTGATAGACAACAAACCATTGACGACACTGGTTAACCTCCCATCTAACAGTCACATCAATCTGGTTGTGTTAAAACGAAATAACGGGGTATATGTGGCATTCATTATGAAGAGTGCTATTGCCGTGATGAGAAATTGTTTTTTCCGATGAATTTGCTATTTTATAGAACTAAAGTTGCATTTTTTGAATAAAATTCAGAATAAAATCCTAAGTACCAAAGTGAAACTGATAAAGTGTATAAACAGTGTGTAAAAGTGTTTTATTTCAGTGAGGGCAATATATATATAAAGTATATGAGGCGGCCAGGTTATAATTACGGGATTTATGCGAGAAAGAAGTAAAAACCGTAGCCGAATCGACTTGGGTATGTTGTTACTTTCTTGTGACCTTTATTCTGTACTTTCTAACCATATCGTCCCACTATTTTCCATTTTAAGACAGTCGATTACATTCCATTTCGTAGACTACATACTTCAGTGCTACTAATGAAGGTGACAGTGTAATTATGTCACAGTCTTCTACCGGTTGTATTATAACTATTGTTTATTACACAATTATGCAGATATTATTTACCAGAAAATGTTTCGAAATACACATAGGCTGTATTTTGGTGAGAATGAAGAGAAACCAAAGTGACGAGGCTCTGGCGAGTCACTTACATGTAAGTTGTTCTGTCCCGTGCTGGAATGCAGCTTACATTTAAAGACTTTGACAATGCATCCAATTAATCCTACAACATTTCTATCGAAACTTCAAAAGTTTGTTGTTATGTCTCTGCTTACCTGACGACGGAGTTACGCTGAATTACACCCCGAAATATAGTTATAGAATTCAACGTAAAACTTACAAATTATATATATATATGTAGTTTGTAAATGAAAATATTCATTACAGAAAATCAAAAAGCGTATGTAAGAAATTGACAATACCTTAAATGGAATATCTAAGTAAATTAGAAAGTAATTTCAGCAAATAGGTACAAGTCCAAAAATGCAACTATTTTCTGACAATGACTGCAGCAGTTCCAGATAAATAAACAGCGTGTTGAGAATACATCTATTATTTGTCTAAGTTTATACTGTATTAGTCATTTAGCCATTAGTGTCGGAAATGCATGTGTAGTGTCACTTACACGTCCCATAAGTGTTGTTTGTTAAATAGCAAAATCTAACAATGAGGTATTTATATTGTCAATGTGTTATTAGTAAACTAACATTGTTGTTACGATCCATTTTAACGAAAAGGTAGATCGTGTGTCAACACAGCGTCACGAACATGTCTTTAAAGCGTCTACTTACTGTTTGTAAAGTATCCAAGTAGTGTCAGTGTAGCACGTCAAAATATTGTACACACAAGTATTGTTTGCAAAATACCGCTGTTGTGTCATTCTAACGCCACTGAAATGTAGATAGTATCTATGTATTGTCTGTCAAACACCATTTGTGTGTCCATGTATTGCCACTGGTCCTTCTGTACAGTACCTATGTATTGTTTGTAAAATACCGCTGTAGTGTCAATGTTTAGCCACTGGCCCTTCTCTACAGTGTCAATGTATTGTTTGTAAAATACCACTGTAGTGTCAATGTTGAGCCACTGGCCCCTCTCTACAGTATCTATGTATTGTTTGTAAAATACCACTGTAGTGTCAATGTTTAGCCACTGGCCCTTCTCTACAGTATATATGTATTGTTTGTAAAATACCACTGTAGTGTCAATGTTTTACCACTGGTCCTTCTGTACAGTATCTATGTATTGTTTGTAAAATACACTGGTGTGTCAATGTTGAGCCACTGGCACTTCTCTACAGTATCTATGTATTTTTTGTAAAATACCACTGTAGTGTCAATGTTGAGCCACTGGCCCTTCTCTACAGTATCAATGTATTGTTTGTAAAATACCACTGTAGTATCAATGTTGAGTCACTGGCCCTTCTCTCCAGTATATATGTATTGTTTGTAAAATACCACTGTAGTGTCAATGTTTAGCCACTGGCCCTTCTCTACAGTATCAATGTATTGATGGTGTGTCTACATTAGTACCATCTTTATTGAGATATCGTCAAAGCCACGTAAACGAGATAGCTTGCACATTTACTCAGTTTATGGAATCGAGCTGTTTTTGGTGAAGATTGCTGATTTGTAAGAAGCTTAAGTCTGTACTTTATGAACCTATCAATGCGATATATTTAGAGAATGCTAAAACAATAGGCTATATCTAATTATATATCGGCTGCAGATATTTAATTTTTATTTATTGATTTCAGCATAACTAAACTCAAATATTGATAACTCAACAGTAATTGATCTTATAGATTGTAAAGAGTAAAATACGTACCATGGTTTGACACTGGTTTCATATCATTTATCTGTGTGATGACTATGAATGCACTTATACAACTTTATAAAATATGGTGACATCGTAAAGATTGTTTAACTTAACGAATGGTCAGCTTAAAGTACAATAATTAGTATTAGCAAACAGAAGGTTTTAAAGTAAACAATTTACTACAAACATATGAAATTGTCCTGTTCCAACAAATCTAGAGCCGTAAAGTTATACTGAATGTTTTCCAATCTGTTGTATTTATATTCGAAAGTTTGATTAATCAATAGTTAATTCTAACCAATCTTTCAGTTACTTGGTCCATATCATAAATAGTCTGATTAAGTATTCTAGAACTGTTTTGGTAACAACCAACAACAAATGTGAAATTAACCGGGATGTATATATCATTTGCACAAATTCACGTGTGTTTCTATTGACTAGAATCCGACAGAGTCATGTGGCTGACGTATATTGTTGTAACTGAAGTAGCGAACGGCGTTGCTGTATGGGGTCACGTGAAATATACCTAACCTCTTCATTCAGAAAATCTAGGCGATAACTACTACTTTGCATAACAACTATCTGAAGGCTATATAAACGCCAGTTATCTTCTTTTCCCCCCATTCTCGTTAGTATCGTCACAATGCTGTCAGTAACGTCAGTTATCATTGCCGCAATTTGCGTTCTACTGCCTTATATTGCCATTCTATTTTCTCGTAGTTCGCGGCGCGATGTTCGAATGCCACCCGGTCCTACCCCGTTGCCCATCATAGGCAATATCCTGAAGCTCCTACCGACTGACAAACTTGAAGTCTACAAGCAACTACGAGCTGAATTTGGAGACATCGTCTGCCTGACTTTTGGAACAACAAACTGCGTCATATTCAGCGGGTATGACCTTATCCGTGAAGTTTTTGTCAAGAAAGGAGACGCAACAGCTAATAGACCTCCTCAGAGCTTCTTCATCAAATCGATACAGAAAGGATATGGTATGTAAATTATTAACCTTCAAACGGAGAATGTGAACATTTTCATACTAATTATTCTTAATAAAACTAATTTATTTTCTGTTAACAGATTATTCTTAATATAAGCTATTTTTCTGTTACTAAGACCTATAATTGATATATTAAGTACATATTACAATACATATTGACTACTGCAACATGTATATTCATTTATTATTGCAAGGCTTTTTTATACGTTAACAGTATCTCATTTGTTGGGTAACATAGATATACATATTATGCAATTATGCTGATAGCTCAATGTCGTATTACGACTACAATAGGTGCATTACGCAATATTGCCAAATAGGAAATGATACAATGTTAGTAGCATATTACATCTTATTTGATTTTTTGATTTCGAAATTGTTTCATTATGTTGCATGTTGACAAAGGAAGTATATAAGCAGATAAAATGATTGGAAAATATTCCTGTTTAAATGGCATTATGAACGTTTAACGTGCAAACGATATCTAAGATCTATTTCCAAATTGTGTTTTTCATGTACATATTCGATTGGTGGTTTGTTGAATGTAAAATCACTTAATAATACCAAACATTTACAGGCAACGTCTGATTGGTTATTCACATGTTTATTTCATATTATTTAAGATAATTCACTGTTCAATATTATTTAATATATTAATATATGGATGTCATTATTTCGGTAAAAATTAGACCAAAACTTGCTTTAGTTTTACGAATTAGTATGGGTCGTTATTTGAGTATTCGACAACGTGTAACTTCTGTGTGAAATTCTGAAAAAATATAAACACTTTAAGTTTAAAAGTAAAATTCAACTCCGCCAAAACATGGAATCGCCTTGTTGTAAGTATGAAAAATTTCCGAACAGTCCTGAAATGTCATTCTGCCATCACGCGGAATTCCCTTGTTCAGGGTTATAAACAATTTGTTTATCAATTTTTAATGTGTCCCCGTCTATAGGTAGTTTTCCGTGAAGTATTGTCATCGATGCATTCTTCATGATGTATGTTAAATGAACTGCTTTTCTATGGTATATCGCCTTTAATTCTTAGTATTCGAATTCAAATCCGTTTATGCTTTGTAGAGTAAGCAATGTGTACTAGGAAGCAAAACCATATCTTGTAATAGTATAAGAACCACAATGAGATTAACCTTAAGGCGAGAATTATCTCAGCAAGTTCCATTTCGAGCCTGTTTAGAAATAAAGTAAAAGAGAGATTACTGTTCCAGTGTGTATGTAACTCCGGGTTTGTATACAAGGTGTGGAGAGCCTTAATGTGTTCTGAAGTTGTTTCTTTTTTCATTTCAAAATTTTATTGTCATGATTTTAAGGATAGAAAGGAATTGGGCAACATGTATATCGTATGAAAGCCTTGCCATTATAAACCAAATACGCACATTAGTCAGATAATGAATAAATAAAGTGATGAATAATAAATACTAACAGTGTTAGTGGTAATAATCAGTCCACAGATATTCTCTTTATACTCGGGTTTTAATATAGAGGGCGTTCAACTGTGGTGTTTGGACTAATTTTTTTTATTTGTTGTCTCTCTGTTTTGCGAATGAATAACTATTTCCATATATTTCTATTTTGCTTCCATCTAGTCAATTAAAGTGAAACTTGGGCAAAGTTTTTTATGTGTTGTTTGTCTTGCAAATAAATAGCTATTTCCATATACTTAGGCCCCCTTCGGTCAAGTCAATTCAAGTGAATCTTTGGTCTGGTTGGATTGAAAATGATTACAGATACCTATTCATTAGTTAGACGTATAGTCTAACTTGTTGTGATTATCATATGCCAAAAAATGATCGTATATAATATTGATTCTTTCACGCCCACGTAAAGTATGAATTGCACGTACATCACAGTTTTCGCCCTCCACGCCAGGTCTCACTTGCTGTCGATGACAGTTTAATACAGTGATAACAAACAAGGAAGATAATGACACTTCGACATTTAATACTGATATCTGATCAACAACTATGATATACTGCTAATATACAAGTAACACAATAACGTCAATACACGGAGATAACATTTATTTCAATTCTTATATGATTTTTTCCTAAAGGAATGTGCCTTCTACTCTTATGACAACCATGAAATTAATCAAAAGTCAGTCAAAACTATTGCGGTAATTACAATTAAACAGTCACACAGACAAGCATCGGACATATCTAACTTATCGCAAAAGAAAAGTTGAAATTTTTCTAACAGTATTCATTAACCTTCTCTCGAAACGTAGGAACATCGTTCACGGAAATGGTGATAACGGGAACAAGCTTAAGACTATCAAAATTCAATCACAGCACGTTAACAGCACACACTGGGGTTGTGATTATTTGGAAATAGAAAAAGCAATAAGATGGATGATTAGGTTTTCAGTAAGGGTAACGTTGTTTCTGTTGGTCACATAAGCAAGAACAATGCAATCGGCTGATGAAGAAGAGTTACTCGTGGTGTTGATTTCATGTGCTAGAGGGAATATAGGAGTGTCATGATGAACGGCAGATTAATAATTGAAACATTTAGAGGACTCCCACTTCATTTGTCAGCATACAACATAATGAACGATTTTTAAAGCTTAGTTTTTATCATTACGAGATAATTTTCATCCAAACAAATAATTGGTTTAAGTTTTCTTACTTAAATGAAAATTAAAAGTATTCCCTTTAAATATAACAAAGTTAAGAAGCATTGTTTGCAATTTTATTCCCAAAGACACATACATTAACATTCATATATATATATATATGTTTCCATTTGTACAACAAACATATTAGATATTATTAACTAAAAACAGAAGTTGAATTAAAGTTTCTGCACCGAGATAACTTTTCAGAATAGACGCACGCAGTAGCTCTGAAACGTTTCGGTCTAATAGTTGTTCTTGTCACTATTTCTCATATCATATCACATAAACTATGTGAACACTAGACTTCTTCAACCGTCGGATGTTTGGATCTTATCCCGTGTTATGAAATAGCACATTGTCTTAGAAATATATGACGATAGAGATATGTTTCTGTAAAAAAAACATCAGCCGACAGACAATTTTCGTTCAATAGGTCCCGGGACACCATTCATTGTTGAAACATCTGATAGTCAAGTTCGTCACACCTCGAAGCACATGCCCACGCCCACGCCGTCGTTGTCATCAGTAGAACATCTGATTGAAGTAGGGTTGTGATTTAAGTAAGCATTTGGAGTACCTTACACTTTGATAGGTCATGTTCGTCGTATCCATAACAATTTACCTGACAGGGTCTCTGTGTATCATGTAGACAAGTCAAACTTCCCGCGTTTAGTGTTTACGGTTATATGATATCTCTATTTACTGTACACAAAAGTAACCTGTTGAATCAATCGATTATTGAATACATACCCTCTTGTGTCTTAACGTATTTTCCAGTTGAGTTTAAATATTGTAACTAAAACGCTTATGTAGAAAAAAAAATGCCGCCAGTTGGCTTTTTCCGTCAAGACGATCAGGCGAGAGGTGTGCGGAGCTTGTTATTAAACACATGTTCGTTCTGCACATGACACTTTCTCTTTCCATTTGCATTTGGCTCAACTTCTATCATGGAATGTGTTAAACAAATAGTATCTAGTTAAAGATATCTCTCCAGATTGCACCTATCAAATAAAGAGGTCAAATAATGGGTTTGATGGATATCCATGTAGTAAATTTCTTGTTTCCGTTGACCACATTTACTGTACCTATATCGGAAAACCAGCAGCTTGCGATATCACTCCTTTCCATACTTTAATTGTATAATAGGTATTAATAGCGCACAGTTGAGTGGATTATCTATCGTAGTTTTCCTTTGTTCCAACAAGCCAGCCGATTTGGCTATCTTGGTTGGCTTACAATTACATCCATATGGATTATTTCTTTTCAATATGGCGTAATGTAAATTGATACTTCCGAACATCGTTCCTCTCTAGTAAATATTGAATTGGTCACTCCTGTATAATATTTCAGTTGAGTGTTGTTGTTTATCATAGTAATCGCTGCAATCATTTCTTTGTTTGAAATCCCTCAATCTGCCACACTGACTTTTTATCTGAATTTTTTATTACCTTATTACCATTTGGCAACTCCTCGATTTGTAGCTAATGCTATTGATAGGATGTTAGGTAGCAAAACGGCTCAGAAATCTAACTACAGGGCTGCTGCACTCCCCAGGCCAGATTTTGACTTTTCATTTGATCACATTAGAATTTCCTTAGTCGCCTCCTAGGCTTCAAAATTTTGGTCCTTAGCATCTTTGACGAGTCCTAGAATGACGAAACAGCTGTATGATGCAGTTAAACAAAACAAAAATAATTCAGTGTTTGGCTTTACTGTATCTCATTCTAAATTATGAAAAAGTGCTTTTCACTTTTGTGTCAACCCGTAACATCATTTGCTGACTTGTAGGCTGCCATTGTTTTCTGAATTATCAAGTTCTATTTGTCCAACCGTACCTCCCCCCCCCTTACGTACGTGTGTCACATCTATCGCGCTGACCATCTTAATTTCGTTTTTATCAACACCAGTGTGGCATGTCTTAGCATTGCAAACAAGATACCCGTTCAGAGGTCCAGTCAAGCACCTCTCGTTTTACCATGACATGACCTTACTTGTGACCAGACTTTTTCTTGTTCGAGGTTTGATGATGACCAGTGGACAACCTACATTGACTAGGGCAGCTGCTTTATAAATGAAAAGGGGATAATATGAGTGATTTGGTAGACGAAATGACAGATGAATCAATGGACAATACAATATTGTCTCCATTTGTTTTGTGTTGCAGGTGTTGGAGGAAGTTCCGGTCATTTGTGGAAGGAACATCGGACATTCATCTTAAATTTTCTCAGGAAATCATTTCGCAGAGATCGCCTTGAAAGTTTGGTAGAGAACGAGGTCACTCGCTATATCAAGCGCATTCACAAAGCTAACGAAAAACCAATGGTACTACGCAGAATTATTGGAACAAGTCTTACAAACGTGACGTTAACATTGGGGATGAGTAAGTCCTTTCAGCACGATGACACTCGGCTGATACAACTCTTGAAAGCCATTGATGATATAATGTTATACTCTGGTTTTTCAGAAGCTCTATGCTTCTTTCCTTCACTAAAGTACCTTCCCGGCGACATGTTTCATGCAGAATCAATGTTGAAAGATAAAGAAAACATTTTCAAATGGCTCAAAGCATTTATTGACGAACGAAGTGGTGATGTTCCGGAAAAAGAAGATGATATCAAAGACTTTATAGACGCCTTCCTGTTCGAGGCTAAGGCACAGGAAGAAGACACTACTTATACAGGTAAATGTTCCTTTATGTCTCCCATTCTCCCTCGTCCTCTATATCAATCTTTAGCTCTTCTATGTTTCATTTAATGTATAGCAATGCCTATCTTATATATTATTTTCTCCATTCCATAATATTGTCTTCTTTTGGATCTCTCATGATTCCTTTCACAAAGAGCTCGTTCTTATATATTCTTCGTTTTAGAGTGATACTTGAACCTATTTATAGTAAAATACATTACGTTTCACTTGCGGGCTGGTAGTCAGTACCCAACTGTACACCTCTATACACGAACAGAAACTAAATAACAATTCGTTTATAAACATTTGAGAATCACAGAATTAACTTTCATTAAACAAAGTTCGCGCTCTTTGTCAATTGTTAGAACAGTAGAGAGTTCTATCGGGCAGCTATATCATATTGTTAGGTGATTTTTTGTAAACTTATTAAACTTATGAAATGTTATTTAATTTATCGGTGTTTTTGAAGGGTTGATATTACATATTAAGATGTTATTAAAGGCTTTCTATTTACCTATAGATGTTACTAAATGAATACTATTACATCTACCGATGATATTAAAAGGGCACTATTAAATCTCTCGATGTTTTATATACTTAGCGACGTCGTTAATGGGTGACGGTATCGTCGGGTCATGAAATAATGTTAAAACGATAGCGGTAGTTTATATGTTGTTACTTGTTACTGTTTTCCAGAGCACCAACTGCTGCACGTGCTGTTTGAATTCTTTGTTGCCGGTGTTGAGACTTCCGGTGCAACCATAAGATGGGCTGTCTTATTCATGCTCCACCACAAAGACGTGCAGGAGAAAATGGCAAATGAGATTATGTCGCATGTGGGAACCGACAGGCCACCGACAATGGCAGACCATTCACATCTCGACTACTGCCGCGCTTTCATTTCGGAGGTTCAACGATGTGGCAATGTTGCTCCCCTTTCCGGACCACATGCGGCCAGCACAGACTTTTACGTAAATGGTTACCTTATTCCCAAGGGCGCAACTCTGCTTATGAACCTGACGTCCGCCTTAAAGGATCCCAAGTATTTCGATGACCCAGAAGAGTTTAGACCTGAGCGATTTTTAGACAGAAACGGGTCATACGTCGTCCAAAACAGCCTGATACCTTTTTCAATAGGTAATTTTAATAGTTACTCCGAAGGTAACGTTAAATAGTTACACCTGTGTAACATTAATACGGGCGTTGTCGTGACCGTACCTTTTCTTTGTTTGCTTTACTTTTTGTTCTTGCAATAACTAAGGCCATTCGAAGTCCGATGATAATTGTCAAATGACGAAGGATAAACTAGCTCATTTTGTTGTTTTGTTCTTTCTGGACTCTTATGTTTAAGGCCTAAATCGTGAAAACTGATGGAAATCTTAATTGGTCCAAAGAAATATACAGAACTAGATTGGGAGGTGCACAAATCAAACATTTCAATAGTTTCCATAAATTTCAGTTATTGATTAAAACAAAACTCAAAAGCATGTGCACATTATGAACAAGTGCTTAAAACTAGGGGATTCAGAGGAAAGAGTAAAGAAGAACATAGGGTTTGAAAAGATAGAAAATCCCCGAAACCGTCACTTTTTATAGTCGATACAAAGGGACATAAAATTTTCGGAGTGTGTCACGACTTAGTGAATTGTATCCGTTAATCTTAATGGAATGTTCAATATTATCAAAAAGTCATACAGATTGTATATTTTTTTTCTCTGTTTCAGGACGCCGTATTTGTCTTGGAAAGGATTTGGCAAAGATCGAACTTTTCCTCTTTATTACCAGCATGGTACAGAATTTCGAGTTTATACCGGAGGATCCCGAATCCTTACCAAAGATCGTGGGCTGTGATGGTATTTCGCATGGTCCGGTTGACTTCAAATTCATCGCAAAAAGAAGAAATATTAGAGCATACTCTTAAACAAGGCTACGTTTATTTAGATGTTCCTTGTAGAAGTCTTCCTGCTGAAAAGAATGTTAAAAAGTTTTTTTTTCTCTATGCCCGCCAATTCAGTCAATTATTTCTATCTGAGGTATGAAACACGAAATGGAGAAATGCATTATGAAAATTTAGCTACATGTCAATAGAAAACATTTGAATCTTTCAAATACATAATAAGGATTTTTTTTCTTAATTTTGAAACTTTTCCGACATTTAGGTAAATCCTATATTTATTTTACTTTTTTAATATGTTTTTTTATTCTCTCTCTACGATAAATTGACGATAACTTTAAATATCAAGACATTAAAAAAGCCGTAGCAAACGAACATTAACGATAGAGAGTATCAACTCAATTTTTTATCGACATAATTTCAAAAGCAACCGGCTGGCCGGAAATTTAAGCTTATGAATTGTAATATTTGTTCAAAATGTATAATATAACATTATGGTTTGTAATCAATTAGTATACATACCAATACTCTATTTGATATGTATATATACACCATGAGGATCTGTGATCCCAAATTAGTTCTGCACTTTAAGGATTCCGCATTAATATGTTTCACCGCTCTTTTAGTTTAAAATGTGCCGGATCTGACATTCCCTACTTCAAGTTAATTCCAGACAGGTTTTAAGTAGTCAATTTCTTTAGTACTATTAATATCCAATTCCATGTGCTGCTTCATAAGGATAGTTTCAATAAGTCACATGTATGTGAAATAGGACTTTATTAAATACATGCTTATAAGTTTGATCTTCACAAAGTGTTGATCATTATACCTCTAGATAATAAAGATGGTAGCATAAACATTTTACGATAATTTTGTGATAAAATTATAATCTCCTTGTGATGTCAGATTATATGATTTGTATCTTATCTGATTGTTTAATTAGCATAGAAACACAACTAACTTGTGCCTTGTACAGTATTCAAACTCTTTACTAACGGCATCAATTCAAAGTACATCTATATAACCGATTATGATATGTAACCAGGCTGCGTACTGTGACAAATTTCTTTTAAGGAACACTTAAATGCATTCCAGTACCGTGGATATGATAATTTCTACATTGATTGTTATTAATTGAATTGCTTCAAGACGGCGTGTATGACTTATTGGTGTACACATCTATGATGTTGCTCACGAACATTAAATTTCTTCACTTATTTTACATTACTATCTGATGTCATATGTAAACGTTATCATATAATCAGAATATTTAATTGTCTAAAATAATTACATGATATCATCACCTTTACCTATTATATCCAGAACTGTTATAACCTAATAACGATATGTCATTCCTTAAACATTCATTAAAATACATACTTGCTAAAGCATTGAAAGTTTAAGTATGATATCATTGCATCTGTAGAGTAGCAGTCTTTTCCACCGATGAACTGAAGCATTATTTTACCCATGATGAAACAAATAATTAAAAAAAGCAATTAAAGCAGATAGTAATAATTATTTCATTCTGTCATATGAACTTGAATCACAATATTCTATAATCATAATAATACATATATTATACAGTTCGGAAGATGCCATGTTTTAAAACCATTTTTGTAAAGAAATTCTCATACCCGTTTAATGAAAATATGTTACTACGCTTCGCCACTCCTTTATCTGATGGTTGCAATACACCACCGTGTGTAATTTGAATAAAATAAGATATGTATTTTAAAGCCAGTTTAACACTTATAAGTGGGAGTTTATTCTCTTGTGTGTCTTTTGTACAATCGATTTCCGATTTAGGCTGATTGTATCAGGTAGATGAAAGATATATTAAAGATAAATACATGTATATGCTTTGGTTGTTTTTTTAGTAATAAAGCGTATTCTTGGCATTGCCATACAGTGCATCAGGCGCGTATGCGATTTGTGATAGATTGATGGATAAGCTACTTTGCAAGGAGGGATGTCTCTGCAGTCATTTTATAGTTAACGAGTTACAAATTTCCTGTTGTTAAATATAGGCAGCACTAGTGAACTTTACAACTTGGCCTTAGTTATAATTCAACTTGTTGGTGACTATGTCTTCTGTATAAGTCGAGACCAAGACGGATCAGAAAAGGGCCGGGGTTTTCTCTGAACGACATTTAAAAAAAACAAAATAGGAAGATACTGTTTAAGGAAACAATGGGAAGTCAATTATCTACATGTACCATTTCATATAAGCTGTCTTTTCGAACCTGAATTTTACAAGAGATTTACGTGTGTTTCACTTGCGGCTGGTGGTCAAGGGGTTTTGTCTCGGATGTTATATGTGTGATACAAAAGTAAAAACGTTTTCTAACAACACCCAGTATCTGATTACAATGAGGAATTACAATGTTGTTTTACAGACAACATTGAAAACTATAATTTCTTTTTCATCATTATCCACGCCAGGTAAATATTAATCTATGTAATAGGACGTTCTTTCAAATTGTGAACCTGATTGAAAACAACAACACCAATAACAATGATGACAGAAATCAAACACATAAAACTTCTTACTGCCCGCGAAATACCATCTTTCCTAGTGAGATAACGACCCTACAGTCTTCATCAGCCTGCATCTCTGTACACCTTGTGCTTCCGACTGTCAACATCCATCACAGGGAATCGCGATACCAATTGTCGAATCAGCTGTGGAATATGAACACCATAGAATTGGGAAACAGGAATATTACCATCCAGAAATGGACTTTAACAATAGGATATTTTGAGCTCCCCGCATTTGTCTCATAGCGTAGAGAAAATAATATCATTTGTCAATTACCTTGATGAATACAATTCATATTCGTGGTCTTTATTTCTTGTTCTCAATCTTTTTCCTAAATTGATATCCTTTCTAAATTGGTACCACGTATGTACAATTTGGAAACCTGAGTAAGATAACGACGATATACTTAAATTATCTTGATAATATCCGAAGGCTCAAAATAACATAGTAGTGCAGGCCAGATTGGTCCCCGTTTCTAGAATATCAAAGCCATAAATTAAACTGAGAATTTATCAGTTTTGTCTTTAAGATATGTTTGATCCTGATTTTTAAACTAGGGGAGATAACCCAATGTAAGTATTAAGCATAGTAACTCTTGACTAAAACTTGCGGGCTGGTAATCAAACTTAAGGGGTTTTTCTCGGATGTTACATGTACGATACATCAGTAAAAATTGATCGTTTTCAGTATATATTTTATCTATCCGTTAGAAAACACATAAATCAGTTCTTACTACAATGATCATGATAATTAACAACAATTAACAACTATTGCTTTATATATGTACAGTAAGAATCTAGCTCGTGTTCATGTATAATGATGTTGTGTGATGAAGATAATATCCCATTTGGTGTATGCTTTTGGTATTTCATATCATCTATGAAGAGCTGGTTTCGAAGTCCACAGTATTGATCTTAGATGGCAATTTAATACAGCCTGGCGTCAAACATCAACACCGTCCCATTAATTCAAGAACAGGACGGCCGTTACTTTTATTACTTTCTGAAGCCTAATATGAAGGGAGGTCAACACGTTCATTGAGCTAAAATCAATTGCCTCAGCAGGCCATATTTCAAAATTGTCTCCTTTGCTCTCCTTTAGCCAGACTATCTGTAATATTTTGACTTTCTTTCGCTCAATTTGTTATATCCGCTGTTGCCTCTTACGCTTCAAAATGTAGGCTATTGGCATCACTGATCCTAGAAGGGAAAAAGGTTGTCCGATGCAGTTTGATTCATTTGTTCGGCTTTAAGGTAGTAAATTCTTAATTTGCATTTTGGGATTTAGGCAGTAGTATGTCCTTTGTACAACCTTGTCGGTGGTTTTAATTCATTCGAAAAATGACACCGTCCGGAATATACACATGTACTCATCAGACAAATAAAGATTTGCTAGATTTATTTAATCGAGCGGTAAGTGCACCTTCTTACCTAAATTTAGACATTTATTTCAATTACTTTGGATTTTTCTCAGCTGCCTCCAAGACTTCTAAATTTAGACCCTTAGCTCAATAACCAGTCCTGGATGGCCGAAACGGCTGTATGAAAGTGGGAAATTCATTGTTTGGCTCTACAGTTTTTAACTTTAAATTTGTACGGAGAGATGCTATTTACTTTTGTTTTGTACCTAATAAACTTCCTCATTTTTGTGCTCACATCATGTCTTTGTGTCGGTCATCATCATAAATCTACTGCAAAGTTAACTGAAATTCCATGTTCTGAAAAGGCACTTCGACAATACTCATTTGGGATAGGTTAGATATGGTTAACGTTTTTGCAGATAAAACATCTTTATTCCCCGATATAAGTATAGGCATAATTATTTCTAAATTGCAAAGCAATGGATTTGATACACATTCAATTAAACTAGATGCAGCCCTTACTTCCATTAATGTGGTGACATACTCCTAATATACCAAGTTGAAAAATAACCGCCGGTTTCTTATATCGAAAAGCATGTTCACCTTTCTCATAATTACATATAGGATCTTACACGAGTCTGTTTTTGATATATGAATTTACGAATCAAGTCTTAATGTTTTTCATGTGAGCAATCCTTTGGAGAACTTATATGAAAACGTCTTGATTTTTTTTCATGCAAACATGGACGAAAATGGACATTACTAAGTGAAACTTAAAGTCATGTCCGCTTCCATCCAATGGATGCGTGTGCCATTTGTGCCATACAAAGCATGCCTATCGTGGATTTTAGTACTCGTGCCTAGATAACATCGTACGATCCCCAAGATTGTCTACATATATTACTCTAATAATCAAGGTATTCATTCCATTGTCTATATCTATGAATGCAGTCAGTTCTCTATTGTAGACAAACATCACAAACATAAGTTTATCAAGACACTAACACCACCTCCACTAGTCAACCTACGTTCCTTAGATACTTACCTCCTTTCCTAGTTTAGAATACAAAACTCTCTTAACCAGTCTATACATTCTAAATATGTATCTCCATCCCGCTAGTATCGATGCACATCAATGAATCTGCTCTTATCAAGTTGGCATTCATACTGCTCTTGTCCTGCTCCAATGGTCAACCGATACCTCCAAATACTTTAGTCAATATAATAACCCTCTCACTTATTTAGATAGATAATTGAGCTGGATTCCAATCATTAAATAATTCAAATAGCGATATCCTATTTATTACTCTTGAAACCAAATCCCTTATAGTATACCTATCCACATCGTCTCCCGTATGAACAGCCATACACATTATGTACAACATTCTCTACAGTTGCAAAAATGATTGCTTCTTTCTAAGTCCGCCAATGCTTTGCTAAAGCATTGGTACAATCTACTCCTCCTTTAGTACACGTATTCAAGGACGATCTAGATACATTTTGTTTTGGTGATAATTGATACATTAACGTGTACGTGTACCATCGATAAACTATAAAAAAACAAGTTATACATCTCAAGCTAATATTTATTGATGACATATCAGTAATATTTCATAGCTACTTCACGAGTCATTGATTTAACTAATAAAGCACTTAACAAGTTCTAGATATGAAGTTATTTTTCCAGAATCGAATTTATCAGCCACTTATCCAGGTCAACATTCAACAAAAACTCGGGCCACCAGTTTAACAAAGTACAAGGAGAATAAGTCCAGGTACACCAGAAATGTAAGCGGCTTCTGCTTCGACACCCGCCATTTAAATAAGATATTTAACGAGATCAGTATAACCGTATATGATACTGTACGCCTAAATCATGAACAACTCTAGTAACTTTGAGCTTTTATTGAATTACTTAATAGTTTTAAACTAATTGTTACAGTTCCGGCAAATGTTGTAAAACCCCAAACTACTTCAATAAAGATAATTGTAGGACCTAGAATCAAGAATATGTTATTCCCTCCCTAGCAGGCAATTCAATTTTATCCAGAATAAAACCAGTTGGCGAGGTCCTCAAAAAAGGCTCCTATTGTCCTTCAAAGCAACACATGAAGGACATTTTCTCTCAGACTATTTCGATAGGGATCTGTCAGGTTGACAGATTTGCCGATAAGAACTTTTGATGGTTGGATTCCGTGGTGAATTTGAGAGATTGGGTTTATAGGACTAGAGCTCATGAGATTATGGTCTTGAATGCGTCTTGGGGCCATGGGACCAACTCAATAGCTCCTCTTAGAGGCATTTTGGCGCGGTTAGACCTCCTTCAAGGAATTCTACCTTTTTGTAAAACCAATTTTATGATGTAATACTTACCATCGGTATCTAAATTCTCACCTAGCATCTTCCTTAAGCATCTTTCTATTTGACATAATTTTGTCTCCAATTAAGGCATTGATGACCCTGTCACAACAGAGAAATGTGAATAAGCGTGATAGTTCCAATAAATACCCACTATTACACACGACATTGCATTGTTGTGTTCCTGTTACCCTGGAAAGAAAAAGAAAAATTGAAATTGACATTTGTACCACTACCAATGTGTGGAGGCTAATTTGTGATACACCGAGAAGATCACAGCCGTATACACATCGTGATGAAATGAAACATATCCTTTTGGTACGGCACACCACTAGAAGTTCGTGGTAATGAAAAGTGCATTTCCCAATCGATTTGGAAATGGTTTGATTAAATTTCGTTGTCAAGTACATTTATATATTACAAAAAGAAACCAAAATTATAAGACATTGTATGAAATGCAATACTTAACAGAATCTGTGATGTTATGTTTCAATCAATCGATATTGACATGTATGGAAAAATATTAGTACGAGGATGTTTTCACAAATCGATTTCATATCTCTTTGCTGCATACCAAGTTAGTTACTTTCCAGCTAGAATAAAATTCCTTTCACCAAACGTTTTGAAATGTATTCTTTTGACATGAGAAAGAGACTTATTTTATGGTATCTAATAACATACATTAAACGTTACGTAAATAAAAATGTTCAGGTTTTTTTTGTATCACTCCTTCTATATGGAACGCTCTCTTTAGTATCGAACCATCGAAACTAAACAGCATACATGAATGGTAATATCAATTTATTATCAAGGTAAATGAATTTCTGCGTGTTCATTATTCATTTAAGTTTAACTTTTTATAACATTTCTGTGTTTTCACGTTAACATGGAACGTGATGTTTGTCAGAGATGATCAAGCTTTGTGATCTTCTTTCAAATATTGATATACTTTTAACCACGTGGTTGATCAGAATAGACATGTCAATTAATGTGACTTATTGATGATCTGACAGGCATTCGATCGAATGATGCAATGAATTTTTCATATTTCACCGAAAAGATAGCCAATTACAAAACCAGCCTTTTAGCACAGCACGGAAAATGGGAAGTGCTTCAATGACAAATGTAGATGTCCTAGCAATAAAGCCAATCATTGCGGATAACAATTAGCTTTTAAACGAAAAATATCAGCTTATAATGTTATCTTTAATTCTTCTTCTCGTTGTCATTACAAGCGTATAAAAAACAGTGTTGGAAACCATTCACATCCTCTACGTTACCTGTAGAAGCTGACCAGGTAAGTACTTCATTTTCCATACCACAACATGAAAATCTTTATTATTCCTTGTTGTATACATATATGTATAAATGGTATATTCGTAAAAAACTCTTACAACATGCCTTGCACATAATCCGTGATCTCTATGTTAAATTTGGTTTAGTTCCGTTGCTGGTCTACAACTACATAACATGGCAGCCTAACCTTGTTGCCTTCTTAGATATATATTCTTATTATTATCAGTATTACAAGTTAACCAGTACTAAGTATTTATTTATAACTGTATAGTATAAGGTTCTTGTGACAGTGGTCGGGGTGAAACATTTTATAAAAAGAAACAAATCTGAAAACGTTTTGTGTGCTAGGAAACAATTTTTGGTATATGACTTATGTATTCATCAGTTTTATACGTGAAAATAAATGTGAATTGTGTTTTCATTATGTTTTTACCTACCGCAGAAAAACTGATATATTTGGGATATACAATCATTTCTTTTAAGAATAAGATAGAGTGATAAAGCAAAACAAGAGTACTGAACAGTCGACATATTGGATTACAGTGATTTTTGTTTTGAAGCTTTGCAATAATGATTCTTTCAAAGTTGAAACGTAACAGACAACCAAGATCGATAGATGGAACCAGACTTCATATGATTTGAAATTAAATAATTTATATTTCGACAAGTTAGCTTTGTTCAATGTCTCCTTGTGGTCAGATCATTTGATTTAGTCACGGTGCATTCAGCTCAGTCATTGTTTAGTCGCTTAGGTCATTAACATAAAAAATGAAATATTTGGATTATTATATATAGTTATAGAAATTTTATTTACAAGGTAACAGAATTTATATATTGATGCATTTAACGTTTACTTTTACATCTGCGTTTATAATTGGCTGAAAACTGCTGGCCGGGAAACAATACAAGTGCCATTGATAAAGATACTGCCAAACCTAGATACAGATGGATTGACTTCTTGTTAGTCTTTACTTATATCATATCAACAACAGTTCACATACAAGATCAAAAGCTGTGGCACAGTTTGTTACTTGAAACTGTATAGCAACGCCACCATGATGTTACCGACAGCTTGCTTAACAGTACCTCGAATAGTCAACCTGTAAATAATCCGGTCAGGAAAAGGTAGCCAGTTATTTGTAAAGTTGTTCAACATTGTACAAAAGACACTTAAGTGAATAACTCTTTTATAAAAATTAGAGTGATACATTAGAGCCAAACAACGAATCAAACTGCAACATGCAGCTGTTTCCTCCTTTCCAGACTCGTCGGTGATGCTTAGGACTTAAAATTTGGAGGTGACTGAGGAAAAATCCAATGTGATCGAAAAAAGTGAACGTTTTGGCGAAGAAGTGCACTAGTCAATGAAATTAATTTCTTAATTTTTTATATAGCCGACAATTTTCTTGTGTAAATTCTGAAGCGGGGATATAGAATTATTTTAATCTTTTCAATTATTGTTCGAGGAAAATCCATAAAAGTTCCGGAACAATAGAAACGAGACCGATTCAACAGAAACGTGTTATAGTTTGTTGTACTTATGAAGTCCATCTCGGGCATATGTTAAAAGAAATGAAATAAGAATTCATTGCATGCATTGTGAACTCCTTAAGTCGTAGTCACGAACCTAACCAAGGGTTTGTTTAATTGGCCTGAAAAAGTAATAAATATATGTTATTTTCTAACTATGTATTGCAGGTTTTAACCCCGAATATTTGGACAAGCATTTTACACTGATGACGATACATATTAAGTTTTAAACAGATGCATTTTCATACACTGAAATGTTAGATTTTAATAGCAATAATGGGAAAACTTTCTACTACTCATTTGTCTATCTATAATGGAAGTTAAATGCAATATGCAATTTTAATTGATTAATTTTCTATAAAGAAAAAAACGCATATTATGTTATATAGTTATATAATCCTTAGATCAGATTGCAGGTGGTAGACACCTGAACTATTTAATTCATTCGAATAGAGGCACCTGACGTTCTTTGTTATTTTGATATAATCTAATACATATATTTGAAAATTACGGTTCTTCAGATTTTTAATGTCAATCGAACACAATCTTTTTAAACCACCAATAAAAGAATTAAGTGTGACGTTTCGATGACACTGTCATCTTCCTCAGACAAATGACCACTGTGGAGTGGACTTATGTAGTGTAAGACCCCTTGCGCGCTTACATCCGGGCCAACAAGAGTGATAAGTAAAAGTTGAAATAACTTGTTTCGCAACTTTTGTAAAATAAATAAAGTTTACAGTTATGTAGTGTACGAAATGGTAAAGAATCAACCAACATTTTCGGCTGTACTGAATAATTCTATGTTCGCTAAAGAAGAGAACTGTGTTATAAAACTTTGATTCTATGCACCTATGTACTTTTATTTTAGTTGCATTACTGTAATCATTTTTACAGCACTGATATCCAACCCCTTTTCCGATAAAAAGAAGAAAATATCAGTGTCCCTTGCTTGACCCTAAAACATTCTTTTAGTTTGCAATGGCCTATGTTGTACCAAGAAGCATTTATCATTTTTATTAGTATAATTTCACATCAATTTCCATGCAAGCGTATAGACTATTTAACTTGAGAGTCATTTTAATTGCCACATTTGTGCAAAACTTTTTTTTACTCCTTTAAACTTTGTACAGTACTGTAACTGTACCTGGAAATTGTCACTTAAATCTACTTTTGGAGTGTGGTACAGCTCAATCTGTATAGATGAAAATTAATACAGGCAATCGGTATATTCATGGTCGACATCATGAACACATGTGCAAATACTCTGTAATGCAGGTTGATTTAAAACATTTAAAGTTTTACGGCCATTACTGTGATCTATTTCTTTATGCGAAAACAATCTGTACTTTTTTGATGCTCATTAGTCTACCTGTTGGTACCGTTGCTGTAAACGTTGTTTGCATTTGAGTACATAACATTAATTACTTGAATTGCACGAGATCTATACATGGCAAGTACTTGTATTCGATGACGCATAATGCAATTACTCTTCCGGAACAACTGGTCTTATCCTCCTATCTTTGTTGACATTGCCTGATAGACGTTTGATGTTTCGTCTGGTAACTACATTTGCAAGCCTGCTGAGAGCTTGATCAAGCATTTTCTAGGTACGATAACGACTCTCATAGTGAGTTTGATTATTACCATGCCATCTCCAAAACAAGTGTCTCATTGCCTGCGTTTATATTGCCCGATTATTTTTCCATTCCCCGATGTTTTCTAAGTATTACTGATACATTATTTATAGATAAAGCAGTCACCTCATTAATCGCCATGGAGATGTTCTGCCTTGTCGTCCTCTTGGCTGCTGCTCCGCAGATATTTCCAGACGTAAAAGCAGCGGATGCAAGAGATATCATTGGTAAGGGTCCGGTATGGTAATAGATAAACATATTTTATTTATTTCAGATAGTTTAGATTATTGCTTATTGCGAGAGTTTTCTTCAATACTTATTGATCCGGGCAGGAATGGCCTTATGTGTATTACATTCGTTATTCTAAGTACTGTCAAATTTTTGCTAAAAGTTTTATTATGTATCTGTTTTCTCAAGAATCGTAATAAATAGCATGTGGATTTTGAAGAACGCCAAAGAGCTTTGGTCAATCTTCTTCACACTCTTTTTAAAAGTATTTCTGCTATAAGAACATTTGATTTTTCCACCGTGTACACCACCATTCTAAACTGAAAAAACACCTTCGTTCTCTTGTTATGAGAGCTTTCTAGATCGAAGAAAGATGAACGACATTGTGCATGTATGGTTGTGAACTACACGTTCAAATCAAAGAAGAAATATACTACGGAGGACGAAATCATGAAAATGTTCGAGTTTCTAGTTGACAACATCTTCAACGAGTTTGGTGGTAAAATCTTCATACAGACTATTGGCATACCTATGGAAACGCACTGCGCCCCTCTGTTGACTAAGTTCTTTTTGTTTTATACGAGGCTGAATTTATGGAAGGGTTTATCAACGAAATGTTGTTTTAGATATAATGATGACGTCTTTTTTTTAAATAACAAGACATTTATTGACCACGCCCATTGGATATTCCCACCAGAATTGGAAGCCAATGACACGACATACAGCTGCATATCTCGATCTTTTCCTACAACGAAACCAACATGGACAGCTTTCCACCAAGCTTTATGATAAATGTAATCCCTGCCTATGGTTTTACATATCGCACCGTGGTGATCTCATTGAGAAATATTCTATTTCTTTGTGCGACATGAAGCTGGACGTGTTTGATGCTCGTTGATTCGCCTTTTGCTTCCATTGCTGTATACCTTGTTCTCATTTTGAGAACGTGACATTACTTGATTCGGTTGACTAAGCTTTACATAGCAGGTATCGTCGACGAAGCAGAAGACGCTTACTCTTCCAGAGCACCTGGTCTTATTCTCTTTGTACATGAGTTCATATTATGTCATAATGTTTTTTATTTGAACTTGATTTATTATTATGTTGGGTATTTTCTTGATGTTTTATGCTGTTTAAATGTATATCACATGACTTCCCATTTCATTCGAAATTATCGAAGGAGTTTCCGATTATATCGAGCCCTTGGCGACGTTTAATGAATTATTAGTGATGAGATTGATCATTGCAATATGAAAATAAAACACAAGTTTTACGTTTGCAAATATTCGTGAAAATAGCATTTTATACAACCAATATGAAATATATTCTTACACCATATCAGTTTCTTTCACTCGTAGCCATTACACTGTTGGTTTTATTGGGTTTATTTCACTGATACCAGAGTAGTTATGTCATAAACACAATAATCTCATTAACTTTACTGACAATGCATAAAAAAATAAAATCAATCGCTAAACATACAAAACAATCAAGTCGTCATTAAATAGTCAAGGATACATTGATAGTATTTACATTGATGCATGTAGCATGCCGTTTAGGAGCACCAAAATAATGTGCTTCATTCGCTAGGGTAATATATAATTTCGGTCACAAGTTAGGGATCATCAATTTCAGTATGCAAAAATAAAGATTTATCTTTCCTTTTGTGAAAAAAACCCCACCTTGTACTCCTTGCAATATCTCCTTTTGTGTTTAGTGCCGTATGCCATCAAGCAATACTCTCGTATCAAAGTAAGGTACCTCATAACATAACAAAGTTTGCATTGTAACCTGGAGCAGTGTTTGCAGTTGTAAAACAGGGGCATCATACACATACTAATACTGTATTGGCAAAAACGTTTCTCGAACGGTTTATGTGGTTTGACATACAAACAAGTTGCTGCATGTTTGAATGTCAGCAAGTCTCTTATTTCTTGGATGGTGCAGCGTCTGAACCACACTGGGCATATGTTTCCTCGGTTATACGTGGTATTGACATTTGCATACAGAACGGAACTCGTTGATAAATTATTCTTCTAAATCAAGGAACAAAATTTGGTAATTTAATTTGATGACGAACATCATTTTTAAATGATACAGAAAGTCCCCTTCAGTAAACTTCTTTTCCTGTCGAGTGTGTGTTTCTTTAGATTCCTATCTACTCTGTTGTGCTGTCATTTAATGTTGTTCTTAAAATGCATCGGACAAAATCAATCCCATATATAAGATTATTATTCATATGTGAAAATGTGACAATGGAATAAGTTAACATCATTCTATGTCACGATCGAAAATAATACTAGATCGTCTATAACTATACTTCACGGTTTTTTACAGATTTGTATCCGCTTGGTTTGAAATACTATGGTTTTCTCGACAAAAAAAGCCGACTCATTTACATGGTATCGACATATTCGAATAAGAAGAATTGGTACAAGTCTGTGGAAGAATGTAGAAAAGTTGATGCAGAAATGTTTAATTTAACACATGCGATCACCAATCTCAACAGTGTTGGTGAGTAGAATATACAATGTTACGTTTGCGTAAGGATGTAGAGTGGTTATATTTTGCCGGGAGTAGCGCATGCTTCAATATAAAACGAATTAAAAGTAGAAGTACTTCGTTACCTATCTATTTAGTGAAGGAAGAGCTCAATGTATGATTTTTAGTTAAAGTATGTGTTTGTTAACAGCGTAGTAGCCAACGTTATTCCATTAACTGCGTCACCAATTTCAAAGTTTGTTTTTCTTTTACGTTAATGTGTTTTTTTTTCTTGAGTTTACGTCTGGAAGTCTCGGGTCGTGTTGTAGTTTTCAACCAAATTTTGCATGAACAATCCAAATATGTTTGACATACGTGATTCTTAGCTTGGTGGATTATTTTTCTGGATCAGGTAGTGTCTTAATTCTGAAAAAAAAACGGGTAGTTTGGTGAAGAAGAATACATCGTAACACTTTTTACTTCTGAAAAAAAGTGTGTAAAATTGGGAAAATTAATTAAGACAAGGTTAATTTCAGAACGTTATCAAATTAGAATTTCAGTTATTTTTAAGCATTTTCATTATATTATGTGCAAATACACATCAACAAAAAAGTACATTTTGACCACTTGATCTTTATACATCTTTAAGGTATATTGGTAAAACTCCGATAAGCACTCGAAAAAAACCTGATATTGAATTTACCCATTTGTGAATCATCACATTTCAATCTTTATTTCATTCGAGCTTCTTTTGACTTTTTATATTAATTGACGCTTGCACTAATCAAAGAGTTTCCTGTATTTCTTTTTATATTTTTGAGATAAAGTAAATGAGTACGTCACCTTCTGCAGTCACAAACCTTTATAACATTTTTATCTGTCAGGACACCATTCACTGAGAGAAATTTGGTTCCTGTAGAAAAGCAACCTAATTAAATTTCGATGTTCAACTTACGTCAACTTAGAATGAACGGAGATATTTTGAAAATCGAATTTTAATTTAATTTTAATCAGATTGGCAGACCAATTGACTTTCGACACAAAATTTCATAAATTAAATCTACATTCCGGTGGTCAAAAACTAACAACACCATATGTGACGGTGTTCTGAATTCTGAAAAGAAATTGTATTATTTTGATTCCCGAATTTATTGAAAAACAATGATTGAAATTAAAATTCATATAATATCAAATGTATCTGAATCGTGCGCTCAGTTTTAGGTTCAGCGGTACATTAATGTATTTTACAGCATAGGAATTTCATTATTCGACAGTGTCTGTCGGTGTCCAATATATCAATTAGGTATGAATTCATCTTTACAACGTTGATTGAATGAAATTAATTATATTACATATCTGTTTTTATTTTAGTGAAGGGACACTACTATATAGATGGAATGCGGAAACCTGGTAGGTTAACTTTACTTTCTTTATTCGATACTAATGTTTTATTAAAGACTATATCATAAAAAGCAGAACATGTTACTCTAATTAAATCATCTGATTAATTATTATGAAAAATACTTCACCACACATTAAAAATACAATAAAAGGGAACATTTACCATAGGAATGCATGAAGTTCTTTTAACGGACCGGATACTATCATTGTTTGATTTGTAGGAGCACCAAATAAATATAGCATAAAAAACGGAATATGATGAAAATAGTATCCATTCCAATGTAGAAAATAAACAACATTAGGAAGCCTTGAATATGATGGTATTAAACCGTAGGTAAGAAAATTCCTACATCGAGAAGCCTAGATAGGTATAGATTGAAGACAGTATCAAACCAAATATAGGAAAATTCCTACATCGAGAAGCCTAGATAGGTATAGATTGAAGACAGTATCAAACCAAATATAGGAAAATTCCTACATCGAGAAGCCTAGATAGGTATAGATTGAAGACAGTATCAAACCAAATATAGGAAAATTCCTACATCGAGAAGCCTAGATAGGTATAGATTGAAGTTTCCCTGTAAATCTTTGTTAGGACGTGGGTTCACTCTGGTTATATTGATATATACTGAGAGGAAAAAGAAACGCAATTAGGAATTTCCAGGTCAACTAAGTATAACGACAATGAATCTCTGATGTCAGCAGTATCCGTGACATAATCAAAATCAAGTTAATATCCACCATACACTCCAATTCCTCACCAGATTCCAAATATGAAATAAGATTTATATATTGAGGGATAGAAAATTAAATATCATATTGGGAGGAAATAATGACAGTCACCTCAATAATGATCTAGGAGATAACTCTACCAGCTCAAGATAAATTTAATAATATAAATTGTTTATTACATGGCGTTCCTAACAAAATATCAACAGATTAATACGTCAGGAGTTTGATATCAAGTAATAACTTCACATGTAGAGCCTTCTTAACTCTCAACTCTTATATGCTCATATAAATGTAGTTGTGTTCGTTATACCATAATGTACAAAGTACAATTTTCGTATCTTAAAAAATCAACTACACCAACATGTTATATCAATTTTGTTCTACTATACAGGGCTACTAATATGATTGCACATAGTACATAAGGCAAATTTAGATACTTATAAATTTGAAGTAGTTGCATCATTAATTTGGTAATGATATGTATAATTACGTGTATAGCACCAGTGTATGTATATCTGTTCATGTAAGCATGTATATGATGAATAATTGGATGGATGTGTTGTTATTATTAAAATAAATTTCACAAGTTGATTATACAATGTTTGCATGATAATTGCTTTGTGTTCCGTCACCAGCTCCACCATTGCTGAGATTGCTATCTAGTCATCACATTATGGGGACTGGAGAAATACACACCCGCTTCACAATGAACCATATAATAGGCTTTAATCTACAATGTAGTTGCATTACTCAAACCTCCAGTATCAGAAATGTCCACGTGGCCTTTCAAGATATTGATTTCCCCCAATAAAATCCCTGTGAAATAAAATGAAAAAAGCCAGCAAAGTGCTTCATTACATGCATGTGCATATTATATATCAGATGACAGTCTGCATCTGAACATAATACATGTATTTAACCTGCGTTGCGCATCTTTCCAACGTTATTGGATATCTATTGAAAATTTTTGATACTTCTCTTTTCCTGATCGTATTTAAAATATCTTGTTGAAAAAACTCAAATTACAAAATATTTCGAAAATAATGTATCTGTAATTAGATATATCATCATGTATAGTATTAACATATATCTTTTCAATTAGATCTTTTGTTCTTTATTTACAGAAGGAAACTGGGTTTCACACACTGGCAAGAATCTGACATTCGATCTTACCTTATGGGGTCCAGGTAGGCACCTGTAACTATTGGTTTTATTTCATTTGGAAAACATTTGATCGTATTCGTATAAATTTTATCTGATTGATACAAGTATCATTTACTCTATAAAAGAACAAGAATATACCGACACGTCACACAATCATAATACAAATTCAAAACTATGACAAAACATGAACTGAAGGAAGAAATTTACAAGGAGATTCCTGAAACAATACAAGGATGATAAGATGAAGTGTTCCGAAAGAGTAAGCGTCTTCTGTTTAATCGATTACGCCTTCCTTGAATATCTTGGTCATTCCGAAAACCACCAAGAAATACTGTTAACAACTTGTATTCGCATGGTAGTTATTTTTGAATGAATATAATCATGGCATGCAGGTTACAGCAAACCTCGGGGATTAAAACTTTCACCAGCAATGATTGCCATCTGCAGTCTTGAAGATTAGGAAAATAAAAGGAACAAAAAAGCAAGCGCCTTTCAATTTAAATCAGTATTGATATAAAGCAGATCCATATAATGATTCACACAGCATCTGACAACTGTGTCGTTCTTATAGGACTCGTCTGTGATGTGCATCTTGTCCAACACAGTGCAGTTGTGATCGAAACTTCACAGGTTCAACAGCTTATGATTTTTTTATTCATGAATTGTTTTTGATATTACAATATATTTTTTCCTTTTCATTTTAACCAAATTAATTCCTTTTGCCTAGCCAGTCAGCCTTTGGGGGCAGACAATGTCAATATGTGCAAAAGTATAACACATTCAGTGAGGGACAAAATAGTTAAAATCGATCAACCTAGCATAACATTTGTTATTCTTATAAACTATTGTTGTAGGTATGTTCTATATCTCAGGTAAAAACATTTACTATGTCAGGTAAGACACATACTTTATATATATTAAAAGTACTTTTAAGTTAATAATGATGGGGTAGTATGAAAAGTGACCTAACAGCATTTCTCATCGGCTTTAGGTAATGCAAAAATAATCCATTAAGATACGTTCAACGGTTTCAATGATATGGCTCTGACAAGAAATCATTAGAAAAACAGAAGAAGCGTTGCTAATGCAAAATGTTTTCTTTCATTCGAAGGGAGGCATAACTACTTGTATGGCTTAAATAACCGTTTATCTTATTATCTCAAAATATTGCACCGTTACTTCATTCCCTGAAAAATGATTACTTCGACTGGAGTTCTATACTGGACACAAACTGTAAGAGATCATAGCTATATGTGATTGTTTCTGCCATTAAAACAGAATAAGCTTCTTATTGGGGTCAATGGATGGCTTGTTATTGGGCCAATGGAGGACACACCCACTATTGATAATGTTGTTTAACCCACTCTAACTTTGTTTAAGAGGGTTATAATTTTTTTTATATAATATACACAAGCTAGAAAGAAATTGTTTCAAAGTAGGCCAAAATTGCTTACTTATTGTTTGACTTCACTCTTGTATTTCATAGTCCAAAGGCTTTTACATTTTGATGCAAATATAGTTATCTTAAAAAAACTTTTTGTGTCCTATAAGGTTTGCTTGAGCTACTCTTCGACATTACAACTGTATTAAGTACTTTATTAAAATGATTTGTTTCCCAGTCGAAAACATAACAAGCTTTCACTATATCCCACAGTAAATCCCAAAGGATGGGGAACACGTATATTTATGCCAATGCCATGTTTGTTTTGAATAGGTTCAGTAGTTCTTGAGAAGATAAGAAAAAATGAACTGACACGGAATGACTGCCAAAGTCTCAGTGTGTGATGTGATTTCGTAAATAGATCCATTATAATATCTCAATGTTATAGGAAAATTGGATACTGAAAGATATTTTCCACATTGTCATTCATAGATTGTGGACAACACATTTCATAAATGTTATACTCAATTTAATGTAATCAAAACACTTATTTATCGCCAATATAGTCTAATGCTAAGTGTCAGTAGATTAATAAATGAATAATCTTTGTGATATAATTAATATGTGATGTCTATTCCAAATATTAAGCTACGTGTACATCATTTCGGATAATACATTTTTATCCTTGTAACTTACTATTTTCTGCTTTAATTGATGTTTGAACTCTTTGTTTTGTATAATATTTACAACACATCCAGCATCACATCAATCACTTTTCTGTCGTTTGGTCCCTAGGTACTAACAGTACTCCGATTATCGTTTCGTTAGCTAATGCTGATGTTACACATTTTTGTATCGTATCCAGATGAATGTGACAGCAAAACTTCAAAAAAGTGTAATTTTTTGTTACAAACACGTAAGATATTTAGAAATGACTGCTAAGACTTATGGTGTGTTCTATTCACTTCAGGTTTAATTTAACATTGAACTGTGAAACATAAGACGAGTTTTCCTCTCCCTCCAAGGAAATATCCTATCTTAGGGGGAAATGACGTAATTGACTGAATTTTGATGGTAATCAAGTGAATTTTGATGGTTACCATGTGAATTTCAATGGTTACCATGTGAATTTTGTTTTATAGAAAAAAGCGACATTATTTTGTGTGTTTCAGATCAACCGAATTGTGCAGGCAGAAATTGCTGTATGACACTCCGAAATATGAAGATATATGATTACTATTGTGCCGAAACAAACAGATTCATATGCCAAAGAAATAGTAAGTTTACAGGTTCTTTAAAACTGTAACTTCATCAAAGACAGAGGGAAAGTTGAACCTTGCGAGTAAATGGGAATATCATACAACAACATCCTGTCTATTGCTTACTAACGACTGTATGCTAACTGCCTACTACGTTCTGTACTATTTTCATTGCCTACGTCTTACCATTTGCTCTATTTTTACTGATGATTATTTACTGTCTGCTATATCATTTCTCCTTACTTCTTACTACTTACTGCCCACTGCTGACAGCCTTCTACCTACTGGATACTGTCTACTGGTTACTGCCTTTTGCCTACTGGTTACTGCTACAGTCTACCGCATACTGCTTACTGGTTACTGTAAATTGTCTACTACCTAGTCACATCTTCTTTACTGAGTTAAGCCTTAATGTGCAATGAGTAGGTAAGGATCAACTTTCTACATTGGTTAGATATCGGGAATCACTGAAATGGAACAACTGAATAGCTGTAGTTTTACTATAATTATAATGATACTAAACACCACAAAAGTTACAGACTCAATTACAAGTAGCAGTAGAAGTAGTTTGTTAGTAATAAGCAGCGAGCTGTTGGCAGTTAGCATTAGATAGTTGTTTCTTAGTAACAGGCATTGAAATGTAGGCAGTTAGCAGTAGAAAGTAGTTTGTGAGTAATAGGCATTGAGTTGTAGGCAGTTAGCAGTAGATAGTAGCTTATTAGTAAAAGGCAGCGAGCTGTTGGCAGTTAGCAGTAGAAAGTAGTTTGTGAGTAATAGGCATTGAGTTGTAGGCAGTTAGCAGTAGATAGTAATTTGTAAGTTATAGGCAGCGAGCTGTTGGCAGTTAGCAGTAGATAGTTGTTTATTAGTATTAGGCAGCGAGCTGTTGGCAGTTAGCAGTAGAAAGTAGTTTGTCAGTAACAGGCATTGAGTTGTAGGCAGTTAGCAGTAGAAAGTAGTTTATTAGTAACAGGCATTGAGTTGTAGGCAGTTAGCAGCAGATAGTAGTTTATTAGTAACAGGCATTGAGTTGTAGGCAGTTAGCAGCAGATAGTAGTTTATTAGTAATAGGCAGCGAGCTGTTGGCAGTTAGCAGCAGATAGTAGTTTATTAGTAACAGGCATTGAGTTGTAGGCAGTTAGCAGCAGATAGTAGTTTATTAGTAATAGGCAGCGAGCTGTTGGCAGTTAGCAGTAGAAAGTAGTTTGTTAGTAATAGGCAGCGAGCTGTTGGCAGTTAGCAGCAGATAGTAGTTTATTAGTAACAGGCAGCGAGCTGTTGGCAGTTAGCAGTAGAAAGTAGTTTATCAGTAACAGGCATTGAGTTGTAGGCAGTTAGCAGCAGATAGTAGTTTATTAGTAACAGGCATTGAGTTGTAGGCAGTTAGCAGCAGATAGTAGTTTATTAGTAATAGGCAGCGAGCTGTTGGCAGTTAGCAGCAGATAGTAGTTTATTAGTAACAGGCATTGAGTTGTAGGCAGTTAGCAGCAGATAGTAGTTTATTAGTAATAGGCAGCGAGCTGTTGGCAGTTAGCAGTAGAAAGTAATTTGTTAGTAATAGGCAGCGAGCTGTTGGCAGTTAGCAGCAGATAGTAGTTTATTAGTAACAGGCAGCGAGCTGTTGGCAGTTAGCAGTAGAAAGTAGTTTATCAGTAACAGGCATTGAGTTGTAGGCAGTTAGCAGTAGAAAGTAGTTTGTTAGTAATAGGCATTGAGTTGTAGGCAGTTAGCAGTAGAAAGTAGTTTGTTAGTAATATGCAGCGAGCTGTTGGCAGTTAGCAGTAGAAAGTAGTTTGTTAGTAATAGGCAGCGAGCTGTTGGCAGTTAGCAGCGAGCTGTTGGCAGTTAGCAGTAGATAGTTGTTTATTAGTAACAGGCATTGAGTTGTAGGCAGTTAGCAGTAGAAAGTAGTTTGTTAGTAATAGGCAGCGAGCTGTTGGCAGTTAGCAGTAGAAAGTAGTTTGTTAGTAATAGGCAGCGAGCTGTTGGCAGTTAGCAGTAGATAGTTGTTTGTTAGTAACAGGCATTGAGTTGTAGGCAGTTAGCAGCAGATAGTAGTTTATTAGTATTAGGCAGCGAGCTGTTGGCAGTTAGCAGCAGATAGTAGTTTATTAGTAACAGGCAGCGAGCTGTTGGCAGTTAGCAGTAGAAAGTAGTTTATCAGTAACAGGCATTGAGTTGTAGGCAGTTAGCAGTAGAAAGTAGTTTGTTAGTAATAGGCATTGAGTTGTAGGCAGTTAGCAGTAGAAAGTAGTTTGTTAGTAATAGGCAGCGAGCTGTTGGCAGTTAGCAGTAGAAAGTAGTTTGTTAGTAATAGGCAGCGAGCTGTTGGCAGTTAGCAGCGAGCTGTTGGCAGTTAGCAGTAGATAGTAGTTTATTAGTAACAGGCATTGAGTTGTAGGCAGTTAGCAGTAGAAAGTAGTTTGTTAGTAATAGGCAGCGAGCTGTTGGCAGTTAGCAGTAGAAAGTAGTTTGTTAGTAATAGGCAGCGAGCTGTTGGCAGTTAGCAGTAGATAGTTGTTTATTAGTAACAGGCATTGAGTTGTAGGCAGTTAGCAATAGGCTATATGTAGCTAGCAGTAGATAGTAGTTTGTGAGTAATAGGCAGTGGGCTGTCGACCGTAAGCAGTACATAACAGACAGTGAGCAATAACCAGTGAACATTTAAGATAAAGCAAGCATTAGGCAGGACGCTTTCTGAAACGGTATTTCATAGGATTGCCCCTTTAGAATTAACAACTGAAGTACCATTGAGAGGTAGTCTTATATTATTTTAAGTTGGGAGATATGATTCTTAAACGTTATCAGCATACTTTCATACCATTATAGTATGAATCAATATCCTGAATTAGCCTCCCCTATAATCAAATCAAAATCGTCCCGTTACAACATTCACAAAACCCAATATTAAACATCAAGGTACTGATCAATAACATTTGCTTGATTAATTTTTTTTGTCAGTTCTTCCCTTTCTGAGACTACCCAAGCAGAAAGGTAAAATAGAACTGCAGTATCAAGGTATATGGGGAAGCTTGTGTTTTGATCTTGGACTGTCAACAGACGAAACAGGACAAATCTGCCAGAGACAGTACAAGCTACTTTATACAACCTATAGGTAGGTCAGCCTCCATAACGACTTTTTGTATAGACATTTTGTATATTCACAGTTTTACAAATAACTGAAACAATTTACAGATTTTGTATTAACGTATCCCATGGTTCCAAATATAACGCCATGGGCTATAGCTATTGTTAATGTACATGCGAGTGTGCTGCTGTTTACAAACCATACACGTGTTCACTTTTCAGGAACGCCTACATCTATCCCATGACTGCTTATAGAGGAAATTTGTACGACAATTATCATTACATCTGTCATTCCACTGAATTACATTGTAAAGGTAAATATAATCAGGAAGAGTAGGAGGGTCTCGCCATATGTATCCACTGTATTCTTTATTATGTACTACTCAAACAATCGCATAACGAGGAGAAATGGAAATCGCAGGTGCGCGCTATCCAGTGATAGATGTTTCTATTTCGTTACGTTTGTCTTATACATTCAACTTTTGGCTCATTGCAACGTCATGTGTATAATGACGTTGTAGCTAGTCTCTCTTCTGATTTTATAATCGATCAAAAGTTAGTTGAATTGCAGAAAGTTTGTTATGCTACTACGTAAGATAAGAAACTTCATCGAATATGTTTGAATTATATCATCCAAGGACTGATATTCCATAACCAACACTTTGACGTAAGACACAAAGCTATTCTTAAAACTCTACGGTACATCTGGCACGTGCCATTATGATTTTTTGCTGTGCTTTTTACGTAAACCATTTTAATTTTTATGGTCGAAAATCCCGAAAACATGTATAAATATTCAATCAAAAATCATAATTTCATCCATATTTTACAAATACAACAGATGTAAGACCCAGTTTCACAATGAAATAGAGCACCGTATGGGACACCGGATAATTGAATATCGAATTTCTTCAATTTATCCAATTTTTCTGTTCTTGAAATGATGGTAACAACAGCAGAAATTTCTGATACTATGTAAAATGGTATTTTAGAACAAACTAGAGGGACGAAACAGCTGTATGATGCAGTTTTATTAATTATTTGGCATAATCTAATCTTACATTGTAATGAAAAATGCTTTCACTAGCGTGTCCTTTTAACGATCATCTAGAATACATTTCTGTACAACCTGCATAACTAACTTTGTTATTGAAACTGTGTAGATTCTTGTTTTGATGCAGTAGTATGGCACCTATTTATAAAATCTGACCAAAATTACCCTCCTATCCCATTATAATACTCTATTGCTGATCACTTTAAATTTCTGAAGCGCAAAGTAGATTGATCTCAAATAGAACAGAATATTAGAAATGTTAATTTCTGTAACTGAAGCAGTTAAGTGTGTGTAGATAATAAATCAGACAAGCCCAAAAATCAAGACATTTTATAAGTAAAACGATACTTCAACACAGGTGATCCGCCAGAAGAACCCGTTTTTACCATAATAACAACTAGTGATAAGATATATGCCGGAGAAGACATCATCCTTTCTTGCTCAGTTGACGGTGGAATACCTGAACCAGTCATTAGTTTGGAGAAAAATGGTCAGTATATGAAAACAGAGGAAACATGGCAGCATTCCCGCGATACAGTTGTGTTCGTGAGAAATACGTCCTTCACCTTATCATATGACGACAACAACGCCACAGTAAAGTGTATAGTTAATTACAATGGAGACGTCCTTTACCAGCAGAATGCCACTTTAAATGTGATGTGTAAGTAAGCGCGGGTGTCAGTCATTGTCAAAATTTTATCAATTTGTTTTTCAACGGATGTTTAACATTTATACATCAATATCTATAACAATAACATACCTGTTACCCCCATAGTAGTACTCCATTAAATGTTATTGAAATAGATCAATTTCAATTAATTTATTTTCATACTTTTTTTTATTACAAATTTGTTTTCGTCCGTATTTTTAATGATAAATTTCGAACCATAGGCAAACTGATATATTTGTTTCGATATATTTCGATATATATTTGTTTCGATATATATTTGTTTATTTAAAATTTTCTATTATGCCGGGATATTATATTTCAATATGATCATTCAAATTCTAGTCAATCAACAATGAACTTGCTTCAGATCCACCAATAATTACGGTACAAGACTATGTCGAGGTCAACGAAACAGACGACGTCGTCATCAAATGCACTGTTACTTCTAACCCCGCATCGCCTGTATGGTGGACAAGACCAAACTACACTGACAAATCAAACGATGGGACATTGAACTTGACAAGTATATACCGTAACGCAATTGGCAGTTACATATGCAATGCTGAGAATGAGATCGACTCAGTGCAGAATACAACCGTGATATATATAAATGGTAATCAATTATATGAAAATAAAAACTTAAATAGTGCTATTATATGTTTAGTGTTAAACATATATATTATAATGATGTGTAAAAATTGCTATATTGTTTGTTTATGTTAAACATTCCGTAGTATATCTGATTTGGTCCTTCTTCATTTTTCGGTTTTACATAATGTTTTTCTGGAGAGGGATGTCTGCTTTTGTGTCAGCCACGACAGTCCATATTGACTTCGCTCTAATGTTTATTTCTGGTGGTTGTTTATTCTTTGCGGTGTATCGATAGACCACCGACAACGTAGTGACACAAAAGTTACCTGTTAGTAGATAATATGGGAACCACTGAATCACTTTTCGGTAATGCGAATGTACAATCTTGGAAATATTCCAAATTTTTTTGTTCATATTTTGGCAAAAATTGTAAATAGTTTATGGTTATTTCAAAACGGTGAATCAAAATGAATTAACAACATTTGTATATATAAAAAAAACGATAAAAAAAACTTATATTATACATACACAACATTGATATGGTCCTCTACTAAGAAATACAATATATATCTCAATACATTGGTAACAATTGTTAAATCACATGGAAGTGGAAAACATGTTTTTGTTTTAACTCTTCCGAAGTTATGTCTGTATCAATGTAATTAATTTTAACTCCGACGAATCTAGGTATAACAATAATCACATAACTGTTTTAACTTCCTTGAAATTGTGGCAGGAACAAAAAACACATGTAATTAACTACGATAAAGTTATGTCTATAACAACAGATATGTCAATGCTTTAGCTCCACCGAAGTTGTGTCGGAAAAAATATATACCTAATTGTTTTAGCTCCACAGAAGTTGTGTCAGTAAAATATATAACTAATTGTTTTAGCTCTGCCGAAGTTGTGTCAGTAAAATATATACCTAATTGTTTTAGCTCTGCCGAAGTTGTGTCAGTAAAATATATACCTAATTGTTTTAGCTCTGCCGAAGTTGTGTCAGTAAAATATATACCTAATTGTTTTAGCTCCACCGAAGTTGTGTCAGTAAAATATATACTTAATTGTTTTAGCTCCACAGAAGTTGTGTCAGTAAAATATATACCTAATTATTTTAGCTCTGCCGAAGTTGTGTCAGTAAAATATATACCTAATTGTTTTAGCTCTGCCGAAGTTGTGTCAGTAAAATATATACCTAATTGTTTTAGCTCTGCCGAAGTTGTGTCAGTAAAATATATACCTAATTGTTTTGGCTCTGCCGAAGTTGTGTCAGTAAAATATATACCTAATTGTTTTAGCTCCACCGAAGTTGTGTCAGTAAAATATATACCTAATTGTTTTAGCTCTGCCGAAGTTGTGTCATTAAAATATATACCTAATTGTTTTAGCTCTGCCGAAGTTGTGTCAGTAAAATATATACCTAATTGTTTTAGCTCTGCCGAAGATGTGTCAGTAAAATATATACCTAATTGTTTTAGCTCCACCGAAGTTGTGTTAGTAAAATATATACCTAATTGTTTTAGCTCTGCCGAAGTTGTGTTAGTAAAATATATATCTAATTGTTTTAGCTCTGCCGAAGATGTGTCAGTAAAATATATACCTAATTGTTTTAGCTCCACAGAAGTTGTGTTAGTAAAATATATACCTAATTGTTTAGCTCTGCCGAAGTTGTGTCAGTAAAATATATAACTAATTGTTTTAGCTCCACCGAAGTTGTGTTAGTAAAATATATACTTAATTGTTTTAGCTCTGCCGAAGATGTGTCAGTAAAATATATACCTAATTGTTTTAGCTCTGCCGAAGTTGTGTCAGTAAAATATATACCTAATTGTTTTAGCTCTGCCGAAGTTGTGTCAGTAAAATATATACCTAATTGTTTTAGCTCCACCGAAGTTGTGTCAGTAAAATATATACCTAATTGTTTTAGCTCTGCCGAAGTTGTGTCAGTAAAATGTTTGTACTTAATTGTTTTAGCTCCACCGAAGTTGTGTCTGTATCAGTATGAAGCTACTGAGGAAAACCAGACAGTCCAGATAAAATGTTCGGGTACCGGAATTCCAACTCCGAACATTACATGGCATAACTCCTCTGAACTAATAACTGACATGGTTATTCAGACTGGTATCGATCCCAGCAACTCGTATTTAGTGGTCAGTGAGTTGAAAGTTTCTGTCTCTGGGAATGATGATATCGTTGGATATAGATGTATGATCACCAATGAACATGGCAAAGCACAGAAAACATTCAGAATCCGTGAGTATACAAGTTTTTTTGTTTTCCTCCAATATATCAGACTTCTGTATTAGACGTTTCTGGTGGTTGTTTTAACACCTAATAAATGTATTAGTAAAGTTGAACTTAACGTCTATTAGAGAAATATTGAACTTATGTTACTTTGATTTATAACGTAATTCCCGATAGATAGACATTATCTTGGTTTGAGCTTGAACTTAAAGAATCTATGTTGCACTTTTATACAGGTAGGAAGCTGAAATGCAGATGTCGTTCTAGGATTCTAAAGAACTGCGCACCATTGGAGTTTACACCAGTCGAACTAAAAGTGGAAATGGAAGACACTGAAAAGATACTTATGGTGAAAAAAGAAAAATTAACAGTTCATAAAATGAAAATGATCTCCGGGCATGATGGCCGATCTTCCTCTTTCCTGATTGGCACAGTGGGAGTTATTGTCCTGGTTACCCTTGGTGTCATATTGATTGTCTTTGATTTGTGTGGATACTTCGTCATCAACCGAAAAATCAAACCTGCATAAGAAAGGAACTCATGTTACATCAAGTCTAGCGTTTACACTTACAATGACAGGCTGATGGGGCCAACATTTACTGATGGAATCTACAGTGACTAGGATAGCGAATTAGTATCTTCAAAGAAAAACAAATATATATATATATATCTACAGTTACAATTGCCTACAAAGTTTTGATTGTTGGTTGGCAATGTTTGGTAATATAATCTTATTGTTATATATTTGTCTTTGAGTGGATCCAGGACAGGATTATGAATCGATGACAAGCTTTTGTTTAGAAACCTATTAAAACTTTGTGGAGTTACGAAAAAATTAAAAATGTGAGAACTGAGATTTGAAACAGGACATATGAATCGAAACTTGTGATTGCTTTGTTTATTGGGTGTTCAGGAACCTTTAACCCTTCAGTATCCGGGCCAATTGGGGTTTTCTCAACTAAAGAACAATCCTATAAGCATGATTTATTGTAAGTAAGAAGGAGAGTGCATGTGATGGCGTGAAAAAGAGTGAAAAGTGTTGTTGATTTTAAACTCGTTGGAGACACAAGATAATGTATCTAAAATATGCAATATCAAGGATATTTGACATACAGAGGTTTATAAGTGTGTCTTTAACACTGGTCTTTGTTGGGGTTTCGTCGACATGAAGAATCTTACTACAATCCAAAGGAAGGAGGACAATACAACAACCCAAAATCTAGGCTAAAGCATAGTTGTCTTATTAAGTGAAAGCTGAACTTTTCAAACATCTGCAATTCGTACAATTTGCTCTCAAGATACAATTTAAGTACTAGGTCCTTGGTTTCTTGTTAATAGTTGTTTTCCATTTGATCAATATGAATGTTTTATATTTTGTGAACTTAGTTTGTTTTGTGTAAATAAAAAATAATGGTAAAACATATCAACGACAGCTTTGTTGTTCTCGCTAACAAAATAAAAATGGAATTCAACGCTGATTTCTCAATGAATAAAAAGTAAAATCTGTTCTTTACAATGTATGTAACATTTGTAAGAAAGAAACATTTAAAATTAAAAAGAAAAAAAATTACACAAAAAATTGATTAAGCCTTGCATTGACGAATAAAATTCTATCCATACAGCCAATATTTACATATTGTAAAACGCAGTATTATATTAGTGATAAGATAAGCTGTCAAGGAATTCTACATTTATCACAAAGAAAAGACATTTTATTATATACCATGTGTGTCAAATAGATCTCTATAATAATGATCGTTGTTTTTTCAACAGAGACTAAACAGCACTGTCGTTGTAATCGACGATGTACTTATTTGAAGAATATACTAAATATTACTATGGAGCAAGCTAGAAATGCCATGGAACAAATAAAGAAGGAGCTAACAGTGGAACCAACGACGCTTACGAGTTACATCATAAAGAAATTATCCATGAAAAATTCCAATACCTCCTCCATTGGCTTTGGGGTCATAGCTATTATGATTATTATACTCGTTTTTGGGTTTCTGGTTGGAGGCGATATCATTAAACTCGCTAAATACCTTCATGATCGTAGGAGACTTGAATTAAAGGAAGTAAAAACCGTGAACAACACGCCGGAAAGCAAAGAGATTCGAGCTAAAACAAATAAACAGAGGAAAAAACGGAAACTAAAGAAATGCAAAGGAGACAAAGAGAACGTAGGTTTGAATCCCAAATATAGAACATTGAAAAAACTTTAGAAAATCATGCCGAAATCATGATATGGGACACAAACATTTTTTTCAAACCAGCACTTTACAATTACTGATGTCATAAGAAGATTGATATTTTGTCGGAAACTGCAAAGAAAAACAAGAAGGGGATTATCTGAAAGCAACTAACGTTTAAATCGATGTAATACCACCTTATGCTTTTTGTGTTGAATGCGAACTTCAGTGTTCTTCTTCATTACTCGTTTGTTCCAGGAGACTTCCATCGCGGTGCTACCTGATGCTTTTGTGAACAAATGAATATTCGGGAGAAAGCATCGGGCTGCATATATGTGTTTGATATTATGTTTGCAGTTGATTGTAATGTCCGAAAGAATAATATATGTTATAGAATGTTACAAATAGTTGAAAAGAGACTTTCCGTAGCCCATTGTGTATGAATATGTAAAAAGGAGCCGATCTTATTTATGAAATTATACTTATGTTCATTGATCTTGGGCCCATTAGGGTCTTGTAAGTTTGTTGTAGATGAAGATGTTTCATTAAACAAAATACATGTAAATTCAAGTGTGATTCAATGTTGTAACATGTTAATGAATTACTCTCGAACACATTTACACCACTTCACCATATATAACTACAACTTTATATTCACAACGCTATTAACTACCTGACTGTGGCGACATAAAAATGAATCAAAATTTATCAATAGTTCAACCACACTGTGCTTCTTTTTTGAAATATATAGTAATCGCATTGTTATTAAAAAAAATAAACTAATTTTGGATGCTTTTAAAATAGCGATTTGAAAGATCGCGGCATTATTTACGCAGAAAATTGCCGCTAGAGGGCTCAAACTCTTTTCGATATTTCAGCCAATGAGAAGGCCAGGATGGGTAAATTTTGTCTGAAAGGCCGTAGCAATAGGCTATGCGTACTGAGTACGTTCAGCCTAACTAGTAGTTTTACGAAGGGTTGTGTCCCTTTAATGGCTGATGTTATTCTGCAAGTCAAAACTTCGGTCTAAGTGACTTTCATACCTTTGAACTGTCATTTATTGAGTACAGAGATGCAACACCTTGACTTACTAGGAGAAAGTGTCAGTTCCTCAGTCTGAAAATTGTTCGAGAGAGTAACATATAGAGTGAAATATGCACCACTTTAATATTTAATTTGTATGGCAACCATTTGTTACAAGCTTTAGAGTGTAATAGTGATCAATTAAATCGAAACTTGAACAATTATGTAACCAGTCTGTTGTTTAATGGTGCGGCCCATGCAAAACTCGTACATTCAAATGAATTGAAACATGACATGCAGTTTATGTTATGATGTTGATACTCAGTAATCATTGACATTATCGCCGGGTTGAAAATTGAATATCGTCTTTACGTTTGCATTCACTAATAACCAGTTCGGGCGATATCCGTCACAGCAATTAACACAACGATCAAGTTGGTGAGTATCACTTTTAATTTTCATTGATTTATTTTCATTATTTGTCCGTTCTACAGTATAAGTCGTTCGCAGACAAAGATTTCAGGTCAGTTCGCCTTTGTTGGTCATACATCATTAAAAGTAATTTCCGTTTGTCTCTTTTATGATTGTCATTTGGATTGCATGGATATAAGTTCCGATGGTGATATTTTAGTCCCCGTATATACGAAACAGGTACCAATCCTATATTTTAATGACATATGATACAGGAGATTTACCAACATTATAGTTAAATGGTATAATGAACGGGATATGTACCAACATTATAGTTAAATGGTATAATGAACGGGATATGTACCAACATTATAGTTAAATGGTATAATGAACGGGATATGTACCAACATTATAGTTAAATGGTATAATGAACGGGATATGTACCAACATTATATTTAAATGGTATAATGAACGGGATATGTACCAACATTATAATCAAATGGCATATTGACATTATGACCTACAAGCGTAAAGAACAGAAAATGTATCAGACTTATAATTTAACGACATAAAGGACGGGAGATGTATCAGACTTATAATTTAACGAAATAAAGGACGGGAGATGTATCAGCCTTATAATTTAACGAAATAAAGGACGGGAGATGTATCAGCCTTATAATTTAACGACATAAAGGACGGGAGATGTATCAGACTTATAATTTAACGACATAAAGGACGGGAGATGTATCAGCCTTATAATTTAACGACATAAAGGACGGGACGGACATAAAGGAGAGATGTATCAGCCTTATAATTTAACGACATAAAGGACGGGAGATGTATCAGCCTTATAATTTAACGACATAAAGGACGGGAGATGTATCAGCCTTATAATTTAACGACATAAAGGACGGGAGATGTATCAGACTTATAATTTAACGACATAAAGGACGGGAGATGTATCAGCCTTATAATTTAACGACATAAAGGACGGGAGATGTATCAGCCTTATAATTTAACGACATAAAGGACGGGAGATGTACCAATCATATAACTCAATGACATAAAGAACAGGACATGTATCAATGTAATAATTCAATTACATAAAGCACTGGGGATAGGCCAAACATATGATTTTATATATAGAACGGAAGATATAGAGGATATATAATAATGTCTTCAGTAAAATATATAGCTTAAGGCACACGAGTATAATATATTTGTTTATTTCTGAAGGCTATATCAAATATTCTATTTATTACATTTTCACAAGCAAAATAGCTATATTACTGACATGTTAAAAACAAATATAAAATTAGGAAATTGGCTAAGTTCTCCGCGGACACTACTCACTCATTATAACTTCGCAGTACGACAAAATATAGTTCGGATTTTAAAAAAATCATTAAAATATGTAAACACAAAGATAAAATTCAATGTCATTTTATTTCTATATTAGAAATTATACTTATCAGGACATGTAACAAAGATGTAGAGGTATAGTGTAGGACATGTAACTTAGATGTAGAGGTACAGTGTAGGATATGTAACAAAGATGTAGAGGTATAGTGTAGGACATGTAACTTAGATGTAGAGGTACAGTGTAGGATATGTAACAAAGATGTAGAGGTATAGTGTAGGACATGTAACATAGATGTAGTGGTATAATGTAGGACATGTTATGTAACAAAGATGTAGAGGTACAGTGTAGGACATGTAACAAAGATGTAGAGGTATAGTGTGGGACATGTAATGTAACAAAGATGTAGAGGTATAGTGCAGGACATGTAACAAAGATGTAAAGGTATAGTATAGGACATGTAACAAAGATGTAGAGGTATAGTGTAGGACATGTAACTTAGATGTAGTGGTATAATGTAGGACATGTAACATAGATGTAGAGGTACAGTGTAGGATATGTAACAAAGATGTAGAGGTATAGTGTAGGACATGTTATGTAACAAAAATGTAGAGGTATAGTGTAGGACATGTAACAAAGATGTAGAGGTATAGTGTAGGACATGTAACATAGATGTAGAGGTACAGTGTAGGACATGTAACATAGATGTAGAGGTATAGTGTAGGACATGTTATGTAACAAAAATGTAGAGGTATAGTGTAGGACATGTAACAAAGATGTAGAGATATAGTGTAGGACATGTAATGTAACAAAGATGTATAGGTACAATGTAGGACATGTAACAAAGATGTAGGGGTATAGTGTAGGACATGTAACAAAGATGTAGGGGTATAGTGTAGGACATGTAACAAAGATGTAGGGGTATAGTGTAGGACATGTAACAATGATATAGGGGTATAGGGTAGGACATGTAACGAAGATGTAGTGGTATCGTGTAGGACATGTAATGTAACAAAGATGTAGAGGTATAGTGTAGGACATGTAACAAAGATGTAGAGATATAGTGTAGGACATGTAATGTAACAAAGATGTATAGGTGCAATGTAGGACATGTAACAAAGATATAGTGGTATAGTGTAGGATAAGTAACAAAGATGTAGAGGTATAGTGTAGGACATGTAACAAAGATGTAGAGACATAGTACAGGACATGTAACAAAGATGTAGTGGTATAGTGTAGGACATGTAATGTAACAAAGATGTAGAGGTATAGTGTAGGACATGTAACAAAGATGTAGAGACATAGTGCAGGACATGTAACAAAGATGTAATGTTATAATGTAGGACATGTAACAAAGATGTAGTGGTATAGTGTAGGACATGTAACAAAGATGTAGTGGTATAGTGTAGGACATGTAATGTAACAAAGATGTAGTGGTATAGTGTAGGACATGTAACAAAGATGTAGTGGTATAGTGTAGGACATGTAAGGTATAGTGTAGGACATGTAACAAAGATGTAGAGGTATAGTGTATGTAATGTAGTGTATATAATGACATGTAACAAAGATGTAGAGATATAGTGTAGGACATGTAACAAAGATGTAATGTTATAATGTAGGACATGTAACAAAGATGTAGTGGTATAGTGTAGGACATGTAACAAAGATGTAGAGGTATAGTGTAGGACATGTAACAAAGATGTAGAGGTATAATGTAGGACATGTAACAAAGATGTAGAGATATAGTGTAGGACATGTAACAAAGATTTAGAGATATAGTGTAGGACATGTAACAAAGATGTAGAGGTATAATGTAGGACATGTAACAAAGATGTAGGGGTATAATGTAGGACATGTAACAAAGATGTAGAGACATAGTGCAGGACATGTAACAAAGATGTAGGGGTATAGTGTGGGACATGTAATGTAACAAAGATGTAGAGGTATAGTGCAGGACATGTAACAAAGATGTAAAGGTATAGTAGGACATGTAACAAAGATGTAGAGGTATAGTGTGGGACATGTAACAAAGATGTAGTGGTATAGTGTAGGACATGTAATGTAACAAAGATGTAGTGGTATAGTGTAGGACATGTAACAAAGATGTAGAGGTATAGTGTAGGACATGTAACAAAGATGTAGAGGTATAGTGTGGGACATGTAACTAACAAAGATGTAGTGGTATAGTGTAGGACATGTAATGTAACAAAGATGTAGAGGTATAGTGTAGGACATGTAATGTAACAAAGATGTAGAGGTATAGTGTAGGACATGTAACAAAGATGTAGAGGTATAGTGTGGGACATGTAATGTAACAAAGATGTAGAGGTATAGTATAGGACATGTAACAAAGATGTAGAGGTATAGTGTGGGACATGTAACAAAGATGTAGTGGTATAGTATAGGACATGTAACAAAGATGTAGAGGTATAGTGTGGGACATGTAACAAAGATGTAGTGGTATAGTGTAGGACATGTAATGTAACAAAGATATAGAGGTATAGTGTAGGATATGTAACAAAGATGTAGAGACATAGTACAGGACATGTAACAAAGATGTAGTGGTATAGTGTAGGTATGTAACAAAGATGTAGGGTACATGTAATGTAACAAAGATGTAGTGGTATAGTGTAGGACATGTAACAAAGATGTAGTGGTATAGTGTAGGACATGTAATGTAACAAAGATGTAACAAAGATGTAGGTATAGTGTAGGACATGTAACAAAGATGTAGAGGTATAGTGTGGACATGTACATGTAACAAAGATGTAATGTTATAGTGTAGGACATGTAACAAAGATGTAGAGGTATAGTGTAGGACATGTAACAAAGATGTAGAGGTATAGTGTAGGACATGTAACAAAGATGTAGAGGTATAGTGTAGGACATGTAACATAGATGTAGAGGTACAGTGTAGGACATGTAACAAAGATGTAGTGGTATAGTGTAGGACATGTAAGATGTAGAGAGGTATAGTGTAGGACATGTAACAAAGATGTAGAGGTATAGGTAGGACATGTAGATGTAGAGACAGGACATGTAACAAAGATGTAGAGGTATAGTGTAGGACATGTAATGTAACAAAGATGTAGTGGTATAGTGTAGGACATGTAATGTAACAAAGATGTAGGGGTATAATGTATGACATGTAACAAAGATGTAGAGACATAGTGAAGGATGTATGTAACAAAGATGTAGAGGTATAGTGTGGGACATGTAATGTAACAAAGATGTAGAGGTATAGTGCAGGACATGTAACAAAGATGTAAAGGTATAGTATAGGACATGTAACAAAGATGTAGAGGAATAGTGTGGGACATGTAACAAAGATGTAGAGGTATAGTGTAGGACATGTAATGTAACAAAGATGTAGTATAGTGTAGGACATGTAACAAAGATGTAGGGACATGTAATGTAACAAAGATGTAGAGGTATAGTGTAGGACATGTAACAAAGATGTAGAGGTATAGTGTAGGACATGTAACAAAGATGTAGAGACAGTGTAGGACATGTAACAAAGATGTAGAGGTATAGTGTAGGACATGTAACAAAGATGTAGAGGTATAGTGTAGGACATGTAATGTAACAAAGATGTAGTGGTATAGTGTAGGACATGTAACAAAGATGTAAGATAGTGTAGGACATGTAGTAGAGGTATAGTGTAGGACATGTAATGTAACAAAGATGTAGAGGTATAGTGTAGGACATGTAACAAAGATGTAGAGGTATAGTGTGGGACATGTAATGTAACAAAGATGTAGAGGTATAGTGCAGGACATGTAACAAAGATGTAAAGGTATAGTATAGGACATGTAACAAAGATGTAGAGGTATAGTGTAGGACATGTAACAAAGATGTAGAGGTATAGTGTAGGACATGTAACAAAGATGTAGAGGTATAGTGTAGGACATGTAATGTAACAAAGATGTAGTGGTATAGTGTAGGACATGTAACAAAGATATAGTGGTATAGTGTAGGACATGTAATGTAACAAAGATGTAGTGGTATAGTGTAGGACATGTAATGTAACAAAGATGTAGAGGTATAGTGTAGGACATGTAACAAAGATGTAGTGGTATAGTGTAGGACATGTAACAAAGATATAGTGGTATAGTGTAGGACATGTAATGTAACAAAGATATAGTGGTATAGTGTAGGATATGTAACAAAGATGTAGAGGTATAGTGTAGGACATGTAACAAAGATGTAGAGGTATAGTGTAGGACATGTAACAAAGATGTAAAGGTATAGTATAGGACATGTAACAAAGATGTAGAGGTATAGTGTGGGAAATGTAATGTAACAAAGATGTAGAGGTATAGTATAGGTAAAGGTATAGTATAGGACATGTAACAAAGATGTAGAGGAATAGTGTGGGACATGTAACAAAGATGTAGTGGTATAGTGTAGGACATGTAATGTAACAAAGATGTAGAGGTATAGTGTAGGACATGTAACAAAGTTGTAGAGACATAGTGCAGGACATGTAACAAAGATGTAATGTTATAATGTAGGACATGTAACAAAGATGTAGTGGTATATTGTAGGACATGTAACAAAGATGTAGTGGTATAGTGTAGGACATGTAATGTAACAAAGATGTAGTGGTATAGTGTAGGACATGTAACAAAGATATAGTGGTATAGTGTAGGACATGTAATGTAACAAAGATGTAAAGGTATAGTATAGGACATGTAACAAAGATGTAGAGGTATAGTGTGGGACATGTGACAAAGATGTAATGTTATAATGTAGGACATGTAACAAAGATGTAGTGGTATAGTGTAAGACATGTAACAAAGATGTAGAGGTATAGTGTAGGACATGTAACAAAGATGTAGAGGTATAGTGTAGGACATGTAACAAAGATGTAGAGACAGTGCAGGACATGTAACAAAGATGTAGAGGTATAGTGTAGGACATGTAATGTAACAAAGATGTAGGGGTATAGTGTAGGACATGTAATGTAAGAAAGATGTAGGGGTATAATGTAGGACATGTAACAAAGATGTAGAGACATAGTGCAGGACATGTAACAAAGATGTAGGGGTATAGTGTGGGACATGTAATGTAACAAAGATGTAGAGGTATAGTGCAGGACATGTAACAAAGATGTAAAGGTATAGTATAGGACATGTAACAAAGATGTAGAGGTATAGTGTGGGACATGTAACAAAGATGTAGTGGTATAGTATAGGATATGTAATGTAACAAAGATGTAGTGGTATAGTGTAGGACATGTAACAAAGATGTAGAGGTATAGTGTAGGACATGTAACAAAGATGTAGAGGTATAGTGTAGGACATGTAACAAAGATGTAGAGGTATAGTGTAGGACATGTAACAAAGATGTAGACAAAGATGTAGTGGTATAGTGGAAGACATGTAACAAAGATGTAGAGTTTATGTAATGTAACAAAGATGTAGTGGTATAGTGTAGGACATGTAACAAAGATGTAGAGGTATAGTGTAGGACATGTAACAAAGATGTAGAGGTATAGTGTAGGACATGTAATGTAACAAAGATGTAGAGGTATAGTGCAGGACATGTAACAAAGATGTAAAGGTATAGTATAGGACATGTAACAAAGATGTAGAGGTATAGTGTGGGAAATGTAATGTAACAAAGATGTAGAGGTATAGTGCAGGACATGTAACAAAGATGTAAAGGTATAGTATAGGACATGTAACAAAGATGTAGAGGTATAGTGTGGGACATGTAACAAAGATGTAGTGGTATAGTGTAGGACATGTAATGTAACAAAGATGTAGAGGTATAGTGTAGGACATGTAACAAAGATGTAGAGACATAGTGAAGGACATGTAACAAAGATGTAATGTTATAATGTAGGACATGTAACAAAGATGTAGTGGTATAGTGTAGGACATGTAACAAAGATGTAGTGGTATAGTGTAGGACATGTAATGTAACAAAGATGTAGTGGTATAGTGTAGGACATGTAACAAAGATATAGTGGTATAGTGTAGGACATGTAATGTAACAAAGATGTAAAGGTATAGTATAGGACATGTAACAAAGATGTAGAGGTATAGTGTGGGACATGTGACAATGATGTAATGTTATAATGTAGGACATGTAACAAAGATGTAGTGGTATAGTGTAGGACATGTAACAAAGATGTAGAGGTATAGTGTAGGACATGTAACAAAGATGTAGAGGTATAGTGTAGGACATGTAACAAAGATGTAGAGACAGTGCAGGACATGTAACAAAGATGTAGAGGTATAGTGTAGGACATGTAATGTAACAAAGATGTAGGGGTATAGTGTAGGACATGTAATGTAACAAAGATGTAGGGGTATAATGTAGGACATGTAACAAAGATGTAGAGACATAGTGCAGGATATGTAACAAAGATGTAGGGGTATAGTGTGGGACATGTAATGTAACAAAGATGTAGAGGTATAGTGCAGGACATGTAACAAAGATGTAAAGGTATAGTATAGGACATGTAACAAAGATGTAGAGGTATAGTGTGGGACATGTAACAAAGATGTAGTGGTATAGTGTAGGACATGTAATGTAACAAAGATGTAGTGGTATAGTGTAGGACATGTAACAAAGATGTAGAGGTATAGTGTAGGACATGTAACAAAGATGTAGAGGTATAGTGTAGGACATGTAATGTAACAAAGATGTAGTGGTATAGTGTAGGACATGTAATGTAACAAAGATGTAGAGGTATAGTGTAGGACATGTAACAAAGATGTAGAGGTATAGTGTGGGACATGTGACAATGATGTAATGTTATAATGTAGGACATGTAACAAAGATGTAGTGGTATAGTGTAGGACATGTAACAAAGATGTAGAGGTATAGTGTAGGACATGTAACAAAGATGTAGAGGTATAGTGTAGGACATGTAACAAAGATGTAGAGACAGTGCAGGACATGTAACAAAGATGTAGAGGTATAGTGTAGGACATGTAATGTAACAAAGATGTAGGGGTATAGTGTAGGACATGTAATGTAACAAAGATGTAGTGGTATAATGTAGGACATGTAACAAAGATGTAACAAAGATGTATGTAGACATAGTGCAGGACATGTAACAAAGATGTAGGGGTATAATGTAGGACATGTAACAAAGATGTAGTGGTATAGTGTAGGACATGTAACAAAGATGTAGAGATATAGTGTAGGACATGTAATGTAACAAAGATGTATATAGTGTAGGACATGTAATGTAAGAAAGATGTAGGGGTATAGTGTAGGACATGTAACAAAGATGTAGGGGTATAGTGTAGGACATGTAACAAAGATGTAGGGGTATAGTGTAGGACATGTAACAAAGATATAGTGGTATGTAATAGGGTAGGACAAAGATGTAGTGGTATAGTGTAGGACATGTAACAAAGATGTAGAGGTATAGTGTGGGACATGTGACAATGATGTAATGTTATAATGTAGGACATGTAACAAAGATGTAGTGGTATAGTGTAAGACATGTAACAAAGATGTAGAGGTATAGTGTAGGTCATGTAACAAAGATGTAGAGGTATAGTGTAGGACATGTAACAAAGATGTAGAGACAGTGCAGGACATGTAACAAAGATGTAGAGGTATAGTGTAGGACATGTAATGTAACAAAGATGTAGGGGTATAGTGTAGGACATGTAATGTAAGAAAGATGTAGGGGTATAATGTAGGACATGTAACAAAGATGTAGAGACATAGTGCAGGACATGTAACAAAGATGTAGGGGTATAATGTAGGACATGTAACAAAGATGTAGAGGTATAGTGTAGGACATGTAATGTAACAAAGATGTAGGGGTATAGCGTAGGACATGTAATGTAAGAAAGATGTAGGGGTATAATGTAGGACATGTAACAAAGATGTAGGGGTATAATGTAGGACATGTGACAATGATGTAGGGGTATAGGGTAGGACATGTGACAAAGATGTAGTGGTATAGTGTAGGACATGTAACAAAGATGTAGGGTTATAATGTAGGACATGTAGCAAAGATGTAGGGGTATAATTAGGACATGTGACCATGATATAAATGTTTAATGTTGTCAATATAATTTGTTATAATATCAAACCAATGATAGTGATTGATCGTCCTGACAGATACATGAATTCGTTGTAATATTTTTATTTCTCCATACATTGCATTGGATATGACTTCCTTCTGTTTTAATAATTGATACTGAACCAGTTTTATAATGAACAGTATTCTAAAGGACAAGCGAGTAGCTAGATATATATCATTTTACTTCCTTGATGAAAACATAGATAATAAAACCTGTCTACCTGTTATTGACTTTTTTAGAAATCCCAGTTGATTGTATTACTTCATTAACATACACGACACCATTCAAGTGCATCACATAATAGTTATACACCGTAAAAGCAGTATCAGTGATACGGGAACATTATCGTACGTAAATGGACAAATTCATAGCAATAAATATAGGAGGGATAATAAAGCATATACTTACCTTACTATTTAATGTCATGCACACCATGTTGTTCTAAAAATTAATCTATAACTCCCGTTACGAACAACGCCTTCTGTCATCCCCTAATATGTCATATGTCCTATGTCATCCCCTAATGTGTCACGTATCATATGTCTTTTCCTAATGTGCCATGTGTCATATGTCATCCCCTAATATGTCATGTGCCTATGTCTTCCCTTAATGTGTCATATGTCCTATGCCATCTCCTGATATGTCATGTGTCATATGTCCTCCTTTAAATGCCATGCGTCATATCTCATCCCCTAATATGTCATGTGCCCAATGCCTTTCCTTAATATGTCATGTGTCCTCCTTTAATGTGTCATGTGTTCTATGTCAATTGTCCTATGACTTTCCTTGATATGTCATGTGTCCTCCTTTAATGTGTCATGTGTTCTATGTCAATTGTCCTATGTCTTCCCCTAATATGTCATGTATCCTATGCCTTACCTTAATATGTCATGCTTCATTGTCTTATCCTAACACGTCAGGGTTTTCGCTTATGTGTCACGTGTGCTATGTCTTTCCTTTATAAGCCATACCCTCGTCTTCTAATATATTATTTATGATGTTTTCCCCTAAAACTTTATGTGTCATATGCCACTCCCCTTATGTATTCCCTTGTGTGTTAAGTTTTCTACTAATTTGTCATCCTCCTATCTATTCCCCTAACATCCTATATGTCGTAGAACTTCCCGTAATATACCATGTGTCCCATTTCTTACCCTCATATCCCCGGTGTCCTATGTTTCCCCTAATATCCAATATTACCTGTGTGTCTTATATCTACCCCTATTATTCCCATTTGTCCTTTTCCTTCCCCTTATACATCATGCGTCCTATGTCATCACCTAACTTATCATGTGTCCAATGACTTCCCATAATATACTATGTGTCCTATATGTTCCCTCATTTTCTATGTGTTCCTATATATCCAATGTGTCACATGTCTTTCCGTAATATTCTATGTGATATGTTCCTATATATCACATGAGTCCTATTTCTTACCCTCATATACCATGTGTCATATATATTTCCCTTATATCCTATGTATGGTATGTCTTCCCTTAATATCCGAGGTGTCATATGTCTTCCTCGAATATCTTATGAGTCCTATGTCTTCATCTAATATCCCACCTGTCCTATTTCCATCCCAAATATGCCATGTGCCCTATGTCTTCCCCTAATAACCTATGTGTAGTATATATTCCACTAATATCCAATGTGTCCTCTGCATTCCCCTAATATACCATGTGTCCTATATCTTCCCCTGATATCCAATATGTCCCATGTCTTTAGCTAATATCCCATGTGTCCTATATCTTCCCCTGATATCCAATGTGTCCTATGTCTTTAGCTAATATCCCATGTGTCCTATATCTTCCCCTGATATCCAATGTGTCCCATGTCTTTAGCTAATATACCATGTGTCCTATGTCTTCCCCTGATATTCAATGTGTCCTATGTTTTCTCCTTATATCCCATGTGTCCTATGTCTTTTCCTAATATCCCACGTGCCGTGCTCTATGTCTTCTTATTAGGCCATTCCTACGATCTATTCTATGAATAAGTCATTCTTCCCACGTCTTATCCTAAGAAGTCACTCCTCATAAGTTCTACCCTAATAAGTCATGCTTCCTATGTCTCCCCCTTATAAGCCATGCCTTCTATTATTTATTTGCCTAATATGTTATTCCCCCTAATCTCCTCCTTAAATGTCATGTTTCCCATCTCATTCCCCTAAAATGTCAGGTCCCCCATGTCGTTCCCCTAAAATGTCATGTCCCCCATATCTTTCCCCTAAAATGTCATGTCCCCAATGTTTTTCCCCTAAAATGTCATGTATCACGTGTCTTTCCCCTCAAATAATATTTCCCTGTTACAATTTCATTGATACCAACAGCAATGGCGGGATTTGAATGAAGTATAACACGACTACGATTCTAGTTTCTGACATTATCGTGACATGATTTGGAGTTGGTATAAGCATGTATGTAACCAAAAGATGTCACTTGAAAATGAGTTAAATACATGCCGATGGAGTTTTCACTTTATACCAGACTTATTTACCTTAATTTCAGAAATAGCTACATCTGGGAATTCATTATTATTTATTTATTTAGCATTCACAGCGAATGAAAGGTGTGTAAATTTAGTCTGTTGTTTTTATGAAGTCGTGAATTCTTTGTGTGTTATTTTGTTTGTGGTCATTTTTAACCAAATATGTAAAACTTGAACGCTATTTGGCAGAATATGGCGACTTTTCTGAGGCTGGTGAATTTCTGTCTGGTATTCCCAAGGTCCAATCACTAGTTCAGTAAATCATACAAATCCTACAGACAGTGGTATTTACCGTTAGGAAGTCTTTCTGTCTCTATTGTATTTGTACAGTGGTATTTACCGTTAGGAAGTCTATCTGTCTCTGTTGTATTTGCACAGTGGTATTTACCGTTAGGAAGTCTTTCTGTCTCTATTGTATTTGTACAGTGGTATTTACCGTTAGGAAGTCTTTCTGTCTCTATTGTATTTGTACAGTGGTATTTACCGTCAGGAAGTCTTTCTGTCTCTATTGTATTTGAAGTCTTTCTTTCTCTATTGTATTTGTTGGTATATTTGGACAGTGGTATTTGTACAGTGGTATTTACCGTTAGGAAGTCTTTCTGTCTATATTGTATTTGTACAGTGGTAGTATTTACCGTTATGAAGTCTTTCTGTCTCTATTGTATTTGCAGAGTGGTATTACTATATAGGAAGTCTTTCTGTCTCTATTGTATTTGTACAGTGGTATTACCGTTAGGAAGTCTTTCTGTCTCTATTGTATTTGTACAGTGGTATTTACCGTTAGGAAGTCTATCTGTCTCTGTTGTATTTGCAGAGTGGTATTTCCATTTAGGAAGTCTTTCTGTCTCTATTGTATTTGTACAGTGGTATATACCGTTAGGAAGTCTTTAGGAAGTCTCTGTCTCTATTGTCTCTATTGTATTTTTACAGTGGTATTTACCGTTAGGAAGTCTCTCTGTCTCTATTGTATGTGTACAGTGGTATTTACCGTTAGGAAGTCTTTCTGTCCCTCTATTGTATTTGTACAGTGGTATTTACCATTAGGAAGTCTTTCTGTCTCTATTGTATGTGTACAGTGGTATTTCCATTTAGGAAGTCTTTCTGTCTCTATTGTATTTGTACAGTGGTATATACCGTTAGGAAGTCTTTCTGTCTATATTGTATTTTTACAGTGGTATTTATCGTTAGGAAGTCTCTCTGTCTCTATTGTATGTGTACAGTGGTATTTACCGTTAGGAAGTCTTTCTGTCCCTCTATTGTATTTGTACAGTGGTATTTTACCTTTCTGTCTCTATTGTATTTGTACAGTGGTATTTACCGTTCGTAAGTCGTTCTTTCGCTTTTTTTTTTTTACAGTTGTTGTATATTGACCGTTAGGAAGTCTTTCTGTCTCTATTGTATTTGTACAGTGGTAGCATTGACCGTTAGGAAGTCTTTCTGACTCTATTGTATTTGTACAGTGGTATTTACCGTTAGGAAGTCTTTCTGTCTCTATTGTATTTGTACAGTGGTATATACCGTTAGGAAGTCTTTCTGTCTATATTGTATTTGTACAGTGGTATTTACCGTTAGGAAGTCTTTCTGTCTCTATTGTATTTGTACAGTGGTATTTACCGTTAGGAAGTCTTTCTGTCTCTATTGTATTTGTACAGTGGTATTTACCGTTAGGAAGTCTTTCTGTCTCTATTGTATTTGTACAGTGGTATTTACCGTTAGGAAGTCTTTCTGTCTCTATTGTATTTGTACAGTGGTATTTACCGTTAGGAAGTCTTTCTGTCCCTCTATTGTATTTGTACAGTGGTATTTACCGTTAGGAAGTATTTCTGTCTCTATTGTATTTGTACAGTGGTATTTACCATTAGGAAGTCTTTCTGTCTCTATTGTATGTGTACAGTGGTATTTCCATTTAGGAAGTCTTTCTGTCCCTCTATTGTATTTGTACAGTGGTATTATCTTTCCTCTATTGTATTTGGAAGTCTTTTACCTGTCTGTCTATTGTATTTGTACAGTGGTATTACCGTTAGGAAGTCTTTCTGTCTCTATTGTATTTGTACAGTGGTATTTACCGTTAGGAAGTCTTTCTGTCTCTATTGTATTTGTACAGTGGTATTTACCGTTAGGAAGTCTTTCTGTCTCTATTGTATTTGTACAGTGGTATTTACCGTTAGGAAGTCTTTCTGTCTCTATTGTATTTGTACAGTGGTATTTACCGTCAGGAAGTCTTTCTGTCTCTATTGTATTTGCACAGTGATATTTACCGTTAGGAAGTCTTTCTGCCTCTATTGTATTTGTACAGTGGTATTACCATTAGGAAGTCTTTCTGTCTCTATTGTATTTGCACAGTGGTAGTATTTACCGTTAGGAAGTCTTTCTGTCTCTATTGTATTTGTACAGTGGTATTTACTGTCTCTATTGTATTTGTACAGGGTAGTCTTCTCTGTCTCTATTGTATTTGTACAGTGGTATTTTGTACAGTGGTTACCGTTAGGAGTCTTTCTGTCTCTATTTGTATTTGTACAGTGTCTCTATATGGTATTTACCGTTAGGAAGTCTTTCTGTCTCTATTGTATTTGTACAGTGGTATTTACCGTTAGGAAGTCTTTCTGTCTCTATTGTATTTGTACAGTGGTATTTACCGTTAGGAAGTCTTTCTGTCTCTATTGTATTTGTACAGTGGTAGTATTGACCGTTAGGAAGTCTTTCTGTCTCTATTGTATTTGTACAGTGGTAGTATTGACCGTTAGGAAGTCTTTCTGTCTCTATTGTATTTGTACAGTGGTATTTACCGTTAGGAAGTCTTTCTGTCTCTATTGTATTTGTACAGTGGTATTTACCGTTAGGAAGTCTTTCTGTCTCTATTGTATTTGTACAGTGGTATTTACCGTTAGGAAGTCTTTCTGTCTCTATTGTATTTGTACAGTGGTATTTACCGTTAGGAAGTCTATCTGTCTCTATTGTATTTGTACAGTGGTAGTATTTACCGTTAGAAAGTCTTGCTAACTCTATTGTATTTGTACAGTGGTATTACCGTTAGGAAGTTTATCTGTCTCTATTGTATTTGTACAGTGGTAGTATTTACCGTTAGAAAGTCTTGCTAACTCTATTGTATTTGTACAGTGGTATTACCGTTAGGAAGTCTTTCTGTCTCTATTGTATTTGTACAGTGGTATTACCGTTAGGAAGTCTTTCTCTCCCTCTATTGTATTTGTACAGTGGTATTTACCGTTAGAAAGTCTTTCTGTCTCTATTGTATTTGTACAGTTGTATTTACCGTTAGGAAGTCTTTCTGTCTCTATTGTATTTGTACAGTGGTATTTACCGTTAGGAAGTCTTTCTGTCTCTAGTTCTCTTGTGGTATTATCTATTGTTTTTGTACAGTGGAATTTACCTTTCGACTTATTCGAATTTCGACTCGATCGATATGTATGAATTAGATTAATGATATCCGTTTCCTGACGTTGATTATGGTTGAACGAAGTATGGATCATACGAGAGCACGCGAACAACGTAGTTTAATCTGTTATTAAAATGATAGCAAATAAACAAATAAATTTATTTTTATTTTCTCCTTTAATTATTTATTCATCCAAACATCAAAATATGTCATAACTCCAATCAAATACATTTGTACTCACGTCGTTCCGTCCAGTACGCGTGTACAATACCCTTACTGACCAAGCACATATACATAATATATTTTACGGAACGACAATAAAACGAAATTAAAATTTGCCTTTTATACGCTACAAGAAACATTACATAAAGCTACAGATCACATCAATATATGCCATTATAGCTAATAAGCTCACAGCTGTAGCTTCGGTTTTGTGATTGAATGGACTAGCCGCCACAGAGAGACGAAACGTGTTGCAAATACAATATTGTCCCATTAGAATTTAATTTCTAACGTAATTCTATCATATTATGGCAAACATTTTCGTGACGTCACTGGGCAAACTAACCGTTATCGTAAGGCGAACAATGTGTTAAATTCGCCAGGTTTCTATCTAAACTTGGTAATGATTTTAGGGGTAGTTAGAGAGACGTTTTGTAACGTCAACGTTACAAGCAAAATGAATTGCATTTTATGATGTACGGTATCTAATTATACCTTTCTGTATATTTGTTATAGAAAAGAAATGATGCTGCTTGTCACCGCCCTATTCATAGGGGGTATGTCAGTTCTTCACAACAACGGAATGATGGTGAGAGGGGAAATTAAAAGTGTTCGTAAGTTGATGATACTACATTTCATGTCTCTACTAATAGTTGTATGACGTTGCCTATAGGTTAAGTTGAGAATATCACATTTCATGTCTCTTCTGAAAGTTGTATGAATTTGTCTATAGGTTAAGATGAGAATATCACATTTCATGACTTTGAAATCCAACATAAATACATTCATCTGGTCAGTGTAGAACCGTGTTCCGTCATTTCTGTCTGGAGGGCTTCAGTTCTCTTGTGTGTAAGGAGGGCGAATTACCCATCGGTTCAAAAGCAGTCACACTAAGTATGACATATCAAATCCGATCCATATGATAAAGATAAACCTTATTGTATATCAGGCTTGTATAAAAATATCTGTAATGATTGTTTAAATGTTTAAAACAATTATACTAGACCATTATCTTGAGAAATAGTTTAAAACAAATTAGGAAAATATTTTCTATGTTATAACTAGTTCATATTTTATATTTTTCCACACCCTTTCCTTTTCTCATATTCATATAAAATACGACTGATGCTGAAATTGTTATACAAATACATCCATATTTTTTGGTATTTTTACGAGAAAAAACGAAAGTCTGAGACATGGTAGCAACAATAAAAAACCGTCAGTTTACTTTTAACTTAATTCAGAATGAAACACATCATATAACTAAAAAGATACATAAATTTATCCTCATTCATTTGTGTTAAATTATAACGAGTAGAACATATACTTTATGCCTGTCTACTACAGAAAACGTCATAATATTTCCTATATTTATCCACTCCAGAAATAATCATGATATTTCCTACACTTATCCATCCCAGAAAAAACATCATATTTCCTACACTTATCCATCCCAGAAAAAACATCATATTTCCTACACTTATCCATCCCAGAAAAAACATCATATTTCCTATACTTATCCATCCCAGAAAAAACATCATATTTCTTATACTTATCCATCCCAGAAATAATCATCATATTTCGTATTCTTATCCACTCTGGAAAAAACATGATATTTTTAATGGATGTACCCATCTACTAAAATATGCATTTCTTATACATATTCACTCCTGAAAAAATCATAATATTTCTTATACGTATCCACTTCAGAAAAAAATCATACAGAATTTCAATTATGTACAATTTAGCAGTAATTTGCTGATATATATAGCATATAGTTAACTTAATTTCTCAGCCATATTTTCGTACTTTTCTGGCAAACAACTTACTTTATTTTCAATTGTTTAACCGCTTAATGGTCGAACATAATTCCACAATTGACTGATATTAGTAAAAAAAATCGATATTGCCTTCTACTTCGGAGTTCTGAAACTTTTAAGTTTTGGGTTACTTTCTGAATTAATATATTATCAATATATGCTCCTGAGAAACATATTTGGTCTACGTTCCTGGAAACAGGAAGTTCCAAAAGCATGAGAATTAATGCTTCGGGGCGTCAAACACGGACTACTTGGTGAAAGATGAGTGCGTTACCACTGCGCCACCCGACCACCCAAGACACATTAATGAAATATTTACCAAGAACATAATCGAACTAGTCGAGAAACGCTGTCTATACGGATCATTTGGAGTTCTGAATCAAGGAGGAAAAACAGTCAAATAACCTTTACTCAATGCATGATCAGATTTTATCATTAGTTTCCATGTGTGATCTATAGGACATCACCAACAAGTCCGACATCCTTCACAAAGTAGTAGACTTACTTCCTGTAACTTCATATGACTAAACAGATCCCCTTGTATTCATACAATAACAAATATCAGTCGACATTCCAGGCTTCACTTGTTTTTAGTCGACATTATACTGACATAATGTATATATGTTTTCTTTCAGATATCAATACGTCCGAAAGTGCAAATTACAGAGGCTTTATCACCACAAATAATAATGGAACGCATAAGATGGTTATGGTATCGCGATTCGACGTCAGTTGCTTGCATGCAGATGAGAGTTGCAAAAACTTCGGAATGAAGATACCCGGAAACAATGGTATTTACTGGATAAAACGTAAGGCTATATCAATATTCCTCACTCAATCTTATAAGATGATACTCTATACGCATAGAACACTTCTAGATCGAAAAAAACATTATATCTGTCTTGCATTACCAAATACCATTACACTTCAAAATTTAAACAAAAGAGATTACCCTCATTTCTATCTAACTTTTATACACATGACTTCCTTCATAAAAATAACATCAATACACACAACACACTTCATCAATGAATAATCTTAAAACACACAACACCATTCAAGAATAATTTACCTCTATACAATCAACACTATTCACTGATAAATAACCTCTATACATAAAGCATCCTTCGTTAATAAATAACGCATATAAACTTTATACTTACAGCACCTTCCATTGATAAACAACCTCTATACACAAAACACTCTTCACTGATAAATAACCTCTATACACATAACACTATTCACTGATAAATAACCTCTATACATAAAAACACCTCTTCATTAATAAATAACCTCATATACAACACTTTATTGATAAATAACACCTCTATCATTGATAATAACCTCTATACACAAAACACTCTTCATTGATAATAACCTCTATACACAAAACACTCTTCATTGATAATAACCTCTATACACATAACACTCTTCATTGATAAATAACCTCTATACACAAAACACTCTTCATTGATAATAACCAAAAAACACACTTTCATTATACACATAACACTCTTCATTGATAAATAACCTCTATACACAAAACACTCTTCATTGATAAATAACCTCTATACACAAAGCACCTTTCATTGATAATAACCTCTATACACAAAACACTCTTCATTGATGAATAACCTCTATAAAAAACACTATTGATAAATAACCTCTATACACACAACACTCTTCATTGATAAATAACCTCTATACACACAACACCCTTCATTGATAAATGACCTCAATACACTCAACACTATTCACTGATAAATAACCTCCATACACACAACACCCTTTATTGACAAAAAACTCTATACACTCAACACTTTTCATTGATAAATAATCTCTATACACAAAACACTCTTCATTGATAAAAAACCTCTATACACATAACACTTTTCATTGATAAATAACCTCTATACACAAAACACTCTTCATTGATAAATAACCTCTATACACAAAACACCTTTCATTGATAAATAACCTCTATACACAAAACACTCTTCATTGATAAATAACCTCTATACACAAAACACTCTTCATTGATAAATAACCTCTATACACAAAACACTCTTCATTGATAAATAACCTCTATACACAAAACACTCTTCATTGATAAATAACCTCTATACACAAAACACTCTTCATTGATAAATAACCTCTATACACAACTCTTCATTGATAAATAACCTCTATACACAAAACACTCTCTCACAAAACACTTTCATTGATAAATAACCTCTATACACACAACACTTTCATACAAAACACTGATAAAAAACCTCTATACACAAAACACTCTTCATTGATGAATAACCTCTATACACAAAACACTCTTCATTGATAAATAACCTCTATACACAAAACACTCTTCATTGATAAATAACCTCTATACACAAAACACTCTTCATTGATAAATAACCTCTATACACATAACACTCTTCATTGATAAATAACCTCTATACACAAAACACTCTTCATTGATAAATAACCTCTATACACAAAACACTCTTCATTGATAAATAACCTCTATACACAAAACACTCTTCATTGATAAATAACCTCTATACACAAAACACTCTTCATTGATGAATAACCTCTATACACAAAACACTCTTCATTGATAAATAACCTCTATACACAAAACACTCTTCATTGATAAATAACCTCTATACACAAAACACTCTTCATTGATAAATAACCTCTATACACAAAACACTCTTCATTGATAAATAACCTCTATACACAAAACACTCTTCATTGATAAATAACCTCTATACACACAACACCCTTCATTGATAAATAACCTCTATACACAAAACACCTTTCATTGATAAATAACCTCTATACACAAAACACTCTTCATTGATAAATAACCTCTATATAAATAACCTCTATACACAAAACACTCTTCATTGATAAATAACCTCTATACACAAAACACCTTTCATTGATAAATAACCTCTATACACAAAACACTCTTCATTGATAAATAACCTCTATACACAAAACACCTTTCATTGATAAATAACCTCTATACACAAAACACTCTTCATTGATAAATAACCTCCATTCACACAACACCCTTTATTGACAAAAAACCTCTATACACATAACACCCTTTATTGATAATAACCTCTATACACACAACACTCTTCATTGATAAATAACCTCTATACACACAACACCCTTCATTGATAAACACAGCCACACTGTAGAGTATAACAAATAACAGTCTAGATAATCACAAAACACTATAAACATAGCCATCTGTAAATATAACAGTTATTGAATCTATAAACATAGCACACATGTGATAAATAACCTCTATACACAATAATAATAAATAACTATTCACACAAAACCTCTATACACATGATAATAACCTCTATACACACAAACATTGATAAATAACCTTATACACACAACACCCTTCATTGATAAATGACCTCAATAAACTCTTAATCTAACCTGTATACAAATAACAGTCAGGGAATATATAAACATAGCCACCTGTAGGGTATAACAAATAACAGTGAGTAAATCTATCAACATAACCACCTGTAGGGTATAACATATAACAGTCAGAACATCTATAAACATAGCCACCTGTAGTGTATAACAAATAACAGTCAGAGAATCTATAAACATGGCCACCTGTAGGGTATAACAGTCATGGAATCTATTAACATAGTCACCGGTAGGGTATAACAAATAACAGTCAGGACACCTATCAACATAGCCACCTGTAGGGTATAACAAATAACGGTCAGGACATCTATAAACATAGTCACCTATAGGGTATAACAATTAACAGTAAGGGAATCTATAAACAAAGCTGTCACGATTCATATTTCGTCCGTAAGTATTTAATATGTTTTCCGGATATTTTATTGGCCGTATCCAATACCCGGGACGTTAGGCACGCGCAGGTGAGAAATCGGACAGTCACTACGATAAGACGTGGCAATCTTTACTGGCCGAAATCCAGACATTGTTTACGCAGAAACTACCCAAGAAACGGGGTAAGCATTGACTCTTTCTTGAGTTTTCTTATCTTTGAATCTATACCTGTATTTTTCCTTATTTTTCTGGGTTTTAGTATTATTACATCGTATAGAGTGTGCGTGCATTGTTTAGGCTAGTAGGGTACAGGTGCGCGCTAATCATGCGTGACATGTTTACGTTTTTTTATTTCGTAAGAACAATACTATTTCTACCTTCTCATATATGCGATTGCCATAGTTTGTTTGTACTTTTGAATGGTAAATAGCTTTCTCCTAAGTCGATAACAAGGTTAATTTTGCTATCATGTATAAGAAATACTGGTCAGTTTAACTTGTATATGTATAGAATGAAGTTGATCAGTGTTAAGTCATTACAACCAAAGTATTACGTTCTCTTTCATGTAAACTACACTAATTTTCTTTTGGCATACATACTTGACTTTTGTTACGCTTATATAACCATGTTATAATGTCATATACTTACACATATGCGGTTAATAGTACATGTATTACATACATGTCTGTTATCATAGAGAATGATAGTTGTGTTTGGTGTGTCATTTTGTGATTGTTGTTTGGAAGGTGTTTAAAACATTAGGTATTTCTATGTCTTTATGACATCTGTATTTTACAGATGTCTGGTTTCAACGATGGGCCTTTGACTCGTCCACGAACGGCCATATGATGTGGATAAGACAGTCAGCAGTGGTTTTGTGAGACCATACTGGCTCCACGGTTTTATCTCGCCAGACTTCCTACCCTAAGTGCACGGAAGCAAGTAGGAGTCGGAGACTTAGGGACCCAAGAGCTGCGGCTTCAGTGGTCATCATAACTTGTCATGGAGCAGAACGACTTGTGTTGTCTTTGCCATCGCTGGTAATATGGACCGCGGGTACAACCAGGTTTCCGTGACGTCATTGTGCGGAGATACGTCATAGTGAGGTGCTTTTCATGATACATGTATACTATATGAGCTCAGTAACGGGAAGACATACTCCACGACTAGGAGGACTTAAGGACTTGACCGCACCACATTGATTCTTCGGACGGCCGTGGTTTTCATAGTGACATTGATATTTGCATTGTAAATATTCATCTGTGTGGAAGTCATCATTTAGATGTGTGTGTGTTAGTGGATGTGAAGAATGATACATTATGTATATAAATGTGTAATGTGTAGGTGTAAATAAATTATACATATTGTACGTGATTGTCTCCCTTGTTTGTATAAGTAGCGTCATCGCTCTCCTACACTACAATTTTGGTGGCAGCGGTGGGATGTATCGTTGATGTTACTTAATACGATCAGGTTCACGATCGCACCATACAGAAATTGAAGTTTAGGGTAGGTGTTAGGTTAGTAAACCCGAATTCTTTTCCTCTAAGCTGTCCCTACTTTACTCTCTACGAGAAGACATTAACCTCTTCAACGAAGCGGTACGTATAGTTGAAGGAAAAGAAGCCGTTCTTCATGGTAAAGGTAAGTGAGCATGCATATTTTCTTGCTTTGTTTTTTTGTAATTTCTTCTATGTGAACTTAGTGTTAGGTATTCTGTACTGTAGCTAGTAATAGCTGAAGGAATGGCAACTACGCAGGAACTGATCGCTCATGGTAAAGAGTTGAAGTTAGAGGGTGGTGCTTTACTAGAATTTGTAAGCAAACAGCAGGCGTTGCAACGGCAAGATAGAGCGGAAATGAGGGCACAACAACAGGCGGAAGCTGAGGCACAGAGAGAACACGAGAAACAGATGGAGGAACTCAAGCTGCAAAGAGAATTAGCCATTGAGAAGGAAAAGCGAGCGACTGCTGAACGAGGGGATTCTTTGCTTAAAGAGAGGCTGGAGATGGAGGAACTCAAGCTGCAAAGAGAATTAGCCATTGAGAAGGAAAAGCGAGCGACTGCTGAACGAGAGGATTCTTTGCTTAAAGAGAGGCTGGAGATGGAGCAACAGGCTGCCCTGAAGGAGCATTTAAGGAAGTTAGAGTTAGCAGAAGTTGAAGACAAGAAACCCCTTGGTTCGTATCAGGCAACGTCGACTTCTACTACGAAGGGTCCAAAGTTACCCCCATTTGAGGAGGGGAAGGATAATATGGATGCATACATCAGCAGATTTGAGCGCTATGCCGTAGCCCAGAAGTGGGAAAAGGCAAATTGGGGAGCCAATTTAAGTGCTTTGCTCAAGGGTCGTGCACTTGATGTGTTTTGCAGACTTCCTGTGGAACGTGCTTTGGACTATGATATGTTGAAGACAGCACTCTTGAAAAGGTTTGAGCTTACCGAGGAAGGTTTTCGTAAGAAGTTTAGATCTGCTAGACCAGAAGCAGGTGAGACGTTTTCACAGTTTGCCATCAGACTAGACAGCTATTTCCAACGGTGGATTGAGATGGCTGAGACCACAAGGGACTTCGCTTCATTAAAGGACCTCATGATCAGGGATCAATTCTTACATTGTTGTGGTAAGGAATTGTCATTATTTCTCAAGGAGAGAGTACCACGTAGTCTTAATGAGATGTCGAAGTTAGCAGACCAGTTCGCTGAAGCCAGGAACACTACATCAGGTTTGATGACTGGGAAGACTGGAAGTAATAGAGGGGACAGACTTCATGCTTCTAGTCAGAACAACACAGCCAAATCTGATAAAGCTGGGAACAGCAACAAGACTTGCTACGCCTGTGGGAAACAAGGCCATATGTCTTACGACTGTAAGAATAAGAAGACGGGAAACAAGCAGATAGCAGCTGTCAGTGCTCAGGATAAGCAAAATTTATCTGCTCAGAGGCACACACGATCATCCCCAAGAGGCAAGGGATCTGGCACACGTAAGGTGAAAGTTCGTGAGAAGACGGACGGCACTGTGATGAGTCTCAGTGACTCCTGTGACAGTGAAGGAGTGGTAAGGCGTCGACCCGTTACTAGGGGTTATGTTGGCGACCAGCTAGTGACAGTTCTTAGAGACAGTGGTAGCGAAGGTATTGTCGTACGGAGAAGCCTTGTAGAGCCGAGCCAGATGACAGGGAGGACACAGGTGTGTTACTTGGTGGACAAGACTCCTATATACGCGCCGGTGGCAAAAGTCTTCGTGGATACACCTTTCTATACGGGACATTGCGAGGCATGGACACTAGAGACGCCATTGTATGACCTTATTATAGGGAATATCTCCGGAGCTAGAGAACCTAGTGATCCAGATCCAGACTGGAGGGTGGAAAGGCATGTCATGCAAGCAGTTGAAACCAGGGCACAAAGGCGAGGTAATGAGGAAACCTACAGACCTATGAAGGTACCTGCTCCACTTGACGACGAAGTAAGTGTAGAAGAGCTTAAGAGACAACAGCAAAACGATCCTTCACTAGAGAAGGTTAGGACGTTCGCAGAAAAGGGGGATGTCTTTGAGAAGAAGCCAGGAATCTTGTCGTCGTATTATGAGCGGAAAGGGATTTTGTATAGAAGGTTTAAGAGTGAGAAGTTTGCGGGAGGTAAGGAGTTCAAACAAGTTGTCGTTCCAGATAAGCTGAGGGTTAGAGTGATGAAGATGGCACACGAGTCCATTTTAGCTGGACATCTCGGTATAAGGCGGACGGCACAGAGAGTATTGACGGAGTTTTTCTGGCCAGGACTTCAGGCTGATGTAACAAGATTCTGCAGGTCATGTGACATTTGCCAGAGGACGTTTCCAAAGGGCCGGGTACCAAAAGCACCGTTGGGTTCCATGCCGCTAATTGACACACCGTTCAAGCGAGTCGCCGTGGACCTAGTGGGACCACTTGACCCTCCAACACAACGAAAGAACAGATACATCTTGACAGTCGTAGACTACGCGACGAGGTATCCGGAAGCTGTACCATTACCAGGGATAGAAGCAGAGAGGGTGGCTGAAGCCCTTGTGGATATATTCAGCAGGGTCGGGATTCCATCTGAAATGTTGACGGACCGGGGCGCCCAATTTACGTCAGCTGTGATGGAGGAAGTCAGTAGGCTATTATCCTTTCGACGCTTAACAACCACACCATATCATCCTATGTGTAATGGCCTAGTGGAAAGGTTTAACGGAACGCTCACGCAGATGCTACGACGGATGTGCGCGGAGAGGCCTAGAGACTGGGATAAATATATAAATGCACTTCTGTTCGCTTACCGCGAAGTCCCTCAGGAAAGTATGGGTTTTTCGCCATTTGAGCTTCTCTATGGCAGGACCATCAGAGGACCTATGATGATCCTCAGGGAGTTATGGACAAAGGATTTGGATGACGACGAAGAAGTTAAGACAACATATCAGTATGTCGTCGACCTCAGGGAAAGACTGAATGAGACTTGTCGGATTGCCAGTGACAGCCTGAAGATGTCGAAAGTACAACAACGGAAGTACTACAACAGGAAGGCCAAGTTGCGGGACATGAAGAAGGGTGACAAGGTCTTAGTTTTACTTCCCACAAAGGCGAATAAGCTACTGATGCAATGGCGGGGACCATTCATTGTGGAAGGCAAGAAAGGTAGTATGGACTATCAGGTGAGAATGCAAGACGGCAAAGTCAAGACTTTACATGTCAACCTTCTGAAGAGATATGTAGACAGGGACACTTCAGAGAAGGCGAGACGCAAAAGAAAGAAGGAACCAGGTGGTGATGCTCAAGAGGGAGTTGCCTGTATAGGAGCTGTTGTCGTTGAAGAAGATGGCGATACACCAACGGAGATGAGACACACTGTGGTAGAAGCGTTTCCGAGACAGGAAAGGAAAGAGACTGTGGGTGATGTCGTAATCAACAGTGATTTACCTTCAAACCAGGAGGTTGATGTGAAGCGGTTATTGGAAGATTTTGAGGATATACTTACCGATGTCCCAGGACGCACAAGTGTTGTCGAACATGACATACTTACCACTACCAAGGATCCTGTAAAAGTCCGACCATACCCGATACCATTCAGCACGAAGGAGACGATAAAGGAAGAGATCGACAAGATGCTCGAGATTGGTGTAATAGAACCATCCTCTTCCCCTTACGCTGCTCCAGTGGTGATCGTGAAAAAAAAGGACGGGACTAACCGGTTTTGTATAGATTTCCGGCAGCTCAGCCGCGTCACAGTGTTTGATTCTGAGCCTATGCCGAGCACGGAAGACATGTTTTCCAGACTGGCAGGATACCACTACTTTTCGAAGTTGGATTTGACAAAAGGTTATTGGCAGGTGCCAATGGCTGAGTCAGCTAAGGAGAAGACGGCCTTTATTACACCTGTAGGACTTTTCCAATTTCGGGTTATGCCATTTGGATTGGTAAATGCTCCGGCTTCATTTTGTAGGCTCATGAGGAAGGTTTTGAAAGGATTGCAGAACACCGACAGTTTTGTGGACGATATCCTGATATACACCCGGACATTTGAAGAGCATTTGATTGTCCTGAAGGAACTTTTTGAGAGATTGCGAAAGGCGGGTTTGACTGCGCGACCTTCGAAGTGCTTCATGGGATTCCGATCACTGGACTGTTTAGGACATGTCGTTGGTGATGAGCGTTTGCAGCCACAACCGCAGAAGATAAGAGCGATAGAAGACGCTCCCAGACCTGGAACAAAGACGCAGCTGAGATCATTCTTGGGATTAGTTGGCTTTTACCGGAAGTTTATCGCAAACTTTGCTGCTATTGCCGTCCCACTGACAGAGTTGACGAAGAAAGGACTACCCAACAAGTTAGAGTGGGGAGATCCGCAGGAGAAGGCATTCTTGACTCTAAAGAAGGCTTTGACTTCGAAACCCATTTTGAAGCTGCCAGATCTTCACAAGCAGTTCATACTAAGGACAGATGCGTCCGATTCGGGGTTAGGCGCTATTCTTCTGCAGATGGAAGAAGACCAGAAAATGCCGATTGCCTATGCAAGCAGGAAGTTGCTAGCACGCGAACGAGCTTACGCGGTAGTTGAGAAGGAATGTCTCGCCATCGTGTGGGCTGTACAGAAGTTTGAACAGTATTTGTACGGGAAGGAGTTTGTACTCGAGACATCACCAGCCCCTTGTTTATCTCCAACGTGCTAAGATCGCAAATGGACGTTTGATGAGGTGGGCATTACTTCTTCAGCCATATCGCTTCAGAATTTCTGCAATCAAAGGAAAGGACAACATTGGTGCCGACTATTGCAGTCGAGTCTTGGAAAAGCCAGGAGAATACTTTTCTATTGCCCGAAATATGTCTCGTCTGATTTGAAAAGTGTAAAACACTTTCTTGGAAAAGGGGGATTTTGTCACGATTCATATTTCGTCCGTAAGTATTTAATATGTTTTCCGGATATTTTATTGGCCGTATCCAATACCCGGGACGTTAGGCACGCGCAGGTGAGAAATCGGACAGTCACTACGATAAGACGTGTCAATCTTTACTGGCCGAAATCCAGACATTGTTTACGCAGAAACTACCCAAGAAACGGGGTAAGTATTGACTCTTTCTTGAGTTTTCTTATCTTTGAATCTATACCTGTATTTTTCCTTATTTTTCTGGGTTTTAGTATTATTACATCGTATAGAGTGTGCGTGCATTGTTTAGGCTAGTAGGGTACAGGTGCGCGCTAATCATGCGTGACATGTTTACGTTTTTTTATTTCGTAAGAACAATACTATTTCTACCTTCTCATATATGCGATTGCCATAGTTTGTTTGTACTTTTGAATGGTAAATAGCTTTCTCCTAAGTCGATAACAAGGTTAATTTTGCTATCATGTATAAGAAATACTGGTCAGTTTAACTTGTATATGTATAGAATGAAGTTGATCAGTGTTAAGTCATTACAACCAAAGTATTACGTTCTCTTTCATGTAAACTACACTAATTTTCTTTTGGCATACATACTTGACTTTTGTTACGCTTATATAACCATGTTATAATGTCATATACTTACACATATGCGGTTAATAGTACATGTATTACATACATGTCTGTTATCATAGAGAATGATAGTTGTGTTTGGTGTGTCATTTTGTGATTGTTGTTTGGAAGGTGTTTAAAACATTAGGTATTTCTATGTCTTTATGACATCTGTATTTTACAGATGTCTGGTTTCAACGATGGGCCTTTGACTCGTCCACGAACGGCCATATGATGTGGATAAGACAGTCAGCAGTGGTTTTGTGAGACCATACTGGCTCCACGGATTCATCTCGCCAGACTTCCTACCCTAAGTGCACGGAAGCAAGTAGGAGTCGGAGACTTAGGGACCCAAGAGCTGCGGCTTCAGTGGTCATCATAACTTGTCATGGAGCAGAACGACTTGTGTTGTCTTTGCCATCGCTGGTAATATGGACCGCGGGTACAACCAGGTTTCCGTGACGTCATTGTGCGGAGATACGTCATAGTGAGGTGCTTTTCATGATACATGTATACTATATGAGCTCAGTAACGGGAAGACATACTCCACGACTAGGAGGACTTAAGGACTTGACCGCACCACATTGATTCTTCGGACGGCCGTGGTTTTCATAGTGACATTGATATTTGCATTGTAAATATTCATCTGTGTGGAAGTCATCATTTAGATGTGTGTGTGTTAGTGGATGTGAAGAATGATACATTATGTATATAAATGTGTAATGTGTAGGTGTAAATAAATTATACATATTGTACGTGATTGTCTCCCTTGTTTGTATAAGTAGCGTCATCGCTCTCCCACACTACAATTTTTGGTGGCAGCGGTGGGATGTATCGTTGATGTTACTTAATACGATCAGGTTCACGATCGCACCATACAGAAATTGAAGTTTAGAGTAGGTGTTAGGTTAGTAAACCCGAATTCTTTTCCTCTACGCTGTCCTTACTTTACTCTCTACGAGAAGACATTAACCTCTTCAACGAAGCGGTACGTATAGTTGAAGGAAAAGAAGCCGTTCTTCATGGTAAAGGTAAGTGAGCATGCATATTTTCTTGCTTTGTTTTTTTTTGTAATTTCTTCTATGTGAACTTAGTGTTAGGTATTCTGTACTGTAGCTAGTAATGGCTGAAGGAATGGCAACTACGCAGGAACTGATCGCTCATGGTAAAGAGTTGAAGTTAGAGGGTGGTGCTTTACTAGAATTTGTAAGCAAACAGCAGGCGTTGCAACGGCAAGATAGAGCGGAAATGAGGGCACAACAACAGGCGGAAGCTGAGGCACAGAGAGAACACGAGAAACAGATGGAGGAACTCAAGCTGCAAAGAGAATTAGCCATTGAGAAGGAAAAGCGAGCGACTGCTGAACGAGAGGATTCTTTGCTTAAAGAGAGGCTGGAGATGGAGGAACTCAAGCTGCAAAGAGAATTAGCCATTGAGAAGGAAAAGCGAGCGACTGCTGAACGAGAGGATTCTTTGCTTAAAGAGAGGCTGGAGATGGAGCAACAGGCTGCCCTGAAGGAGCATTTAAGGAAGTTAGAGTTAGCAGAAGTTGAAGACAAGAAACCCCTTGGTTCGTATCAGGCAACGTCGACTTCTACTACGAAGGGTCCAAAGTTACCCCCATTTGAGGAGGGGAAGGATAATATGGATGCATACATCAGCAGATTTGAGCGCTATGCCGTAGCCCAGAAGTGGGAAAAGGCAAATTGGGGAGCCAATTTAAGTGCTTTGCTCAAGGGTCGTGCACTTGATGTGTTTTGCAGACTTCCTGTGGAACGTGCTTTGGACTATGATATGTTGAAGACAGCACTCTTGAAAAGGTTTGAGCTTACCGAGGAAGGTTTTCGTAAGAAGTTTAGATCTGCTAGACCAGAAGCAGGTGAGACGTTTTCACAGTTTGCCATCAGACTAGACAGCTATTTCCAACGGTGGATTGAGATGGCTGAGACCACAAGGGACTTCGCTTCATTAAAGGACCTCATGATCAGGGATCAATTCTTACATTGTTGTGGTAAGGAATTGTCATTATTTCTCAAGGAGAGAGTACCACGTAGTCTTAATGAGATGTCGAAGTTAGCAGACCAGTTCGCTGAAGCCAGGAACACTACATCAGGTTTGATGACTGGGAAGACTGGAAGTAATAGAGGGGACAGACTTCATGCTTCTAGTCAGAACAACACAGCCAAATCTGATAAAGCTGGGAACAGCAACAAGACTTGCTACGCCTGTGGGAAACAAGGCCATATGTCTTACGACTGTAAGAATAAGAAGACGGGAAACAAGCAGATAGCAGCTGTCAGTGCTCAGGATAAGCACAATTTATCTGCTCAGAGGCACACACGATCATCCCCAAGAGGCAAGGGATCTGGCACACGTAAGGTGAAAGTTCGTGAGAAGACGGACGGCACTGTGATGAGTCTCAGTGACTCCTGTGACAGTGAAGGAGTGGTAAGGCGTCGACCCGTTACTAGGGGTTATGTTGGCGACCAGCTAGTGACAGTTCTTAGAGACAGTGGTAGCGACGGTATTGTCGTACGGAGAAGCCTTGTAGAGCCGAGCCAGATGACAGGGAGGACACAGGTGTGTTACTTGGTGGACAAGACTCCTATATACGCGCCGGTGGCAAAAGTCTTCGTGGATACACCTTTCTATACGGGACATTGCGAGGCATGGACACTAGAGACGCCATTGTATGACCTTATTATAGGGAATATCTCCGGAGCTAGAGAACCTAGTGATCCAGATCCAGACTGGAGGGTGGAAAGGCATGTCATGCAAGCAGTTGAAACCAGGGCACAAAGGCGAGGTAATGAGGAAACCTACAGACCTATGAAGGTACCTGCTCCACTTGACGACGAAGTAAGTGTAGAAGAGCTTAAGAGACAACAGCAAAACGATCCTTCACTAGAGAAGGTTAGGACGTTCGCAGAAAAGGGGGATGTCTTTGAGAAGAAGCCAGGAATCTTGTCGTCGTATTATGAGCGGAAAGGGATTTTGTATAGAAGGTTTAAGAGTGAGAAGTTTGCGGGAGGTAAGGAGTTCAAACAAGTTGTCGTTCCAGATAAGCTGAGGGTTAGAGTGATGAAGATGGCACACGAGTCCATTTTAGCTGGACATCTCGGTATAAGGCGGACGGTACAGAGAGTATTGACGGAGTTTTTCTGGCCAGGACTTCAGGCTGATGTAACAAGATTCTGCAGGTCATGTGACATTTGCCAGAGGACGTTTCCAAAGGGCCGGGTACCAAAAGCACCGTTGGGTTCCATGCCGCTAATTGACACACCGTTCAAGCGAGTCGCCGTGGACCTAGTGGGACCACTTGACCCTCCAACACAACGAAAGAACAGATACATCTTGACAGTCGTAGACTACGCGACGAGGTATCCGGAAGCTGTACCATTACCAGGGATAGAAGCAGAGAGGGTGGCTGAAGCCCTTGTGGATATATTCAGCAGGGTCGGGATTCCATCTGAAATGTTGACGGACCAGGGCGCCCAATTTACGTCAGCTGTGATGGAGGAAGTCAGTAGGCTATTATCCTTTCGACGCTTAACAACCACACCATATCATCCTATGTGTAATGGCCTAGTGGAAAGGTTTAACGGAACGCTCAAGCAGATGCTACGACGGATGTGCGCGGAGAGGCCTAGAGACTGGGATAAATATATAAATGCACTTCTGTTCGCTTACCGCGAAGTCCCTCAGGAAAGTATGGGTTTTTCGCCATTTGAGCTTCTCTATGGCAGGACCATCAGAGGACCTATGATGATCCTCAGGGAGTTATGGACAAAGGATTTGGATGACGACGAAGAAGTTAAGACAACATATCAGTATGTCGTCGACCTCAGGGAAAGACTGAATGAGACTTGTCGGATTGCCAGTGACAGCCTGAAGATGTCGAAAGTACAACAACGGAAGTACTACAACAGGAAGGCCAAGTTACGGGACTTGAAGAAGGGTGACAAGGTCTTAGTTTTACTTCCCACAAAGGCGAATAAGCTACTGATGCAATGGCGGGGACCATTCATTGTGGAAGGCAAGAAAGGTAGTATGGACTATCAGGTGAGAATGCAAGACGGCAAAGTCAAGACTTTACATGTCAACCTTCTGAAGAGATATGTAGACAGGGACACTTCAGAGAAGGCGAGACGCAAAAGAAAGAAGGAACCAGGTGGTGATGCTCAAGAGGGAGTTGCCTGTATAGGAGCTGTTGTCGTTGAAGAAGATGGCGATACACCAACGGAGATGAGACACACTGTGGTAGAAGCGTTTCCGAGACAGGAAAGGAAAGAGACTGTGGGTGATGTCGTAATCAACAGTGATTTACCTTCAAACCAGGAGGTTGATGTGAAGCGGTTATTGGAAGATTTTGAGGATATACTTACCGATGTCCCAGGACGCACAAGTGTTGTCGAACATGACATACTTACCACTACCAAGGATCCTGTAAAAGTCCGACCATACCCGATACCATTCAGCACGAAGGAGACGATAAAGGAAGAGATCGACAAGATGCTCGAGATTGGTGTAATAGAACCATCCTCCTCCCCTTACGCTGCTCCAGTGGTGATCGTGAAAAAAAAGGACGGGACTAACCGGTTTTGTATAGATTTCCGGCAGCTCAACCGCGTCACAGTGTTTGATTCTGAGCCTATGCCGAGCACGGAAGACATGTTTTCCAGACTGGCAGGATACCACTACTTTTCGAAGTTGGATTTGACAAAAGGTTATTGGCAGGTGCCAATGGCTGAGTCAGCTAAGGAGAAGACGGCCTTTATTACACCTGTAGGACTTTTCCAATTTCGGGTTATGCCATTTGGATTGGTAAATGCTCCGGCTTCATTTTGTAGGCTCATGAGGAAGGTTTTGAAAGGATTACAGAACACCGACAGTTTTGTGGACGATATCCTGATATACACCCGGACATTTGAAGAGCATTTGATTGTCCTGAAGGAACTTTTTGAGAGATTGCGAAAGGCGGGTTTGACTGCGCGACCTTCGAAGTGCTTCATGGGATTCCGATCACTGGACTGTTTAGGACATGTCGTTGGTGATGAGCGTTTGCAGCCACAACCGCAGAAGATAAGAGCGATAGAAGACGCTCCCAGACCTGGAACAAAGACGCAGCTGAGATCATTCTTGGGATTAGTTGGCTTTTACCGGAAGTTTATCGCAAACTTTGCTGCTATTGCCGTCCCACTGACAGAGTTGACGAAGAAAGGACTACCCAACAAGTTAGAGTGGGGAGATCCGCAGGAGAAGGCATTCTTGACTCTAAAGAAGGCTTTGACTTCGAAACCCATTTTGAAGCTGCCAGATCTGCACAAGCAGTTCATACTAAGGACAGATGCGTCCGATTCGGGGTTAGGCGCTATTCTTTTGCAGATGGAAGAAGACCAGAAAATGCCGATTGCCTATGCAAGCAGGAAGTTGCTAGCACGCGAACGAGCTTACGCGGTAGTTGAGAAGGAATGTCTCGCCATCGTGTGGGCTGTACAGAAGTTTGAACAGTATTTGTACGGGAAGGAGTTTGTACTCGAGACTGATCACCAGCCCCTTGTTTATCTCCAACGTGCTAAGATCGCAAATGGACGTTTGATGAGGTGGGCATTACTTCTTCAGCCATATCGCTTCAGAATTTCTGCAATCAAAGGAAAGGACAACATTGGTGCCGACTATTGCAGTCGAGTCTAGGAAAAGCCAGGAGAATACTTTTCTATTTGCCCGAAATATGTCTCGTCTGATTTGAAAAGTGTAAAACACTTTCTTGGAAAAGGGGGATTTTGTCACGATTCATATTTCGTCCGTAAGTATTTAATATGTTTTCCGGATATTTTATTGGCCGTATCCAATACCCGGGACGTTAGGCACGCGCAGGTGAGAAATCGGACAGTCACTACGATAAGACGTGTCAATCTTTACTGGCCGAAATCCAGACATTGTTTACGCAGAAACTACCCAAGAAACGGGGTAAGTATTGACTCTTTCTTGAGTTTTCTTATCTTTGAATCTATACCTGTATTTTTCCTTATTTTTCTGGGTTTTAGTATTATTACATCGTATAGAGTGTGCGTGCATTGTTTAGGCTAGTAGGGTACAGGTGCGCGCTAATCATGCGTGACATGTTTACGTTTTTTTATTTCGTAAGAACAATACTATTTCTACCTTCTCATATATGCGATTGCCATAGTTTGTTTGTACTTTTGAATGGTAAATAGCTTTCTCCTAAGTCGATAACAAGGTTAATTTTGCTATCATGTATAAGAAATACTGGTCAGTTTAACTTGTATATGTATAGAATGAAGTTGATCAGTGTTAAGTCATTACAACCAAAGTATTACGTTCTCTTTCATGTAAACTACACTAATTTTCTTTTGGCATACATACTTGACTTTTGTTACGCTTATATAACCATGTTATAATGTCATATACTTACACATATGCGGTTAATAGTACATGTATTACATACATGTCTGTTATCATAGAGAATGATAGTTGTGTTTGGTGTGTCATTTTGTGATTGTTGTTTGGAAGGTGTTTAAAACATTAGGTATTTCTATGTCTTTATGACATCTGTATTTTACAGATGTCTGGTTTCAACGATGGGCCTTTGACTCGTCCACGAACGGCCATATGATGTGGATAAGACAGTCAGCAGTGGTTTTGTGAGACCATACTGGCTCCACGGATTTATCTCGCCAGACTTCCTACCCTAAGTGCACGGAAGCAAGTAGGAGTCGGAGATTTAGGGACCCAAGAGCTGCGGCTTCAGTGGTCATCATAACTTGTCATGGAGCAGAACGACTTGTGTTGTCTTTGCCATCGCTGGTAATATGGACCGCGGGTACAACCAGGTTTCCGTGACGTCATTGTGCGGAGATACGTCATAGTGAGGTGCTTTTCATGATACATGTATACTATATGAGCTCAGTAACGGGAAGACATACTCCACGACTAGGAGGACTTAAGGACTTGACCGCACCACATTGATTCTTCGGACGGCCGTGGTTTTCATAGTGACATTGATATTTGCATTGTAAATATTCATCTGTGTGGAAGTCATCATTTAGATGTGTGTGTGTTAGTGGATGTGAAGAATGATACATTATGTATATAAATGTGTAATGTGTAGGTGTAAATAAATTATACATATTGTACGTGATTGTCTCCCTTGTTTGTATAAGTAGCGTCATCGCTCTCCTACACTACAAAAGCCACCTGAAGGGTATAACAAATAACAGTCAGGGAATCTATCAACATAGGCACCTGTAGGGTATAACAAATAACAGTCAGGGAATCTATAAACCCGGCCACCTGTAGGGTATGAAAAACAACAGGGAATCTATCAACATAGCCACCTGTAGGGTATAACAAATAACGGTCAGGGAATCTATAAACAGCCACCTGTAGGGTATAACAAATAACAGTCAGGGAATCTATAAACATAGCCCCCTGAAGGGTATAGCAGTAAGGGAATCTATGAACTTAGCCCCCTGTAGGGTATAACAAATAACAGTCAGGGAATCTATAAACATAGCCACCTGTAGGGTATAACAATAAGGGAATCTATAAACATAGCCACCTGTACGGTATAGCAAGTAACAGTCATGAAATCTATAAACATAGTCACCTGTATGATATAACAAATAACAGTCAGGGAATCTATAAACATAGCCACATGTAGGATATAACAAATAACAGTCAGGACACCTATAAACATAGTCACCCGTAGGGTATAACAAATAACAGTCAGGGAATCTATAAACATGGCCACCTGTAGTGTATCACAAATAACAGTCAGAGAATCTATAAACATGGCCACTTGTAGGGTATAACAAATAACAGTTAGAGAATCTATAAACATAGCCACCTGTAGGGTATAACAAATAACGGTCAGAACATCTATCAACATAGCCACCTGTAGGGTATAACAGTCATGGAATCTATCAACATAGCCACCTGTACGGTATAACAGTCATGGAATCTATAAACATAGTCACCTGTAGGGTATAACAAATAACAGTCTGGGAATCGATTAACATGGCCACTTTTAGGGTATAACAAATAACAGTCAGGGAATCTATCAACGTAGCCACCTGTAGGATATAACAGTAAGGAAATCTATCAACATAGTCACCCGTAGGGTATAACAAATAACAGTCAGTACACCTGTCAACATAGCCACCTTCATGATATAACAAATAACGGTCAAGGAATCAATCAACATAGTCACCTGTAGGGTATAACAAATAACAGTCAGGGAATCTATTAACATAGTCACCTGTAAGGTATAACAAATAACAGTCAGGGAATCTATCAACATAGTCACCTGCATGATATAACAAATAACAGTCAAAACATCTATAAACATAGCCACCGGTAGGGTGTAACAACTAACAGTCAGCGAATCTATTGACATAGCCACCTGTATGATATAACAAATAACAGTTATGGAATCTATAAACGTGGTCACCTGTAGGGTATAACAAATGACAGTGAGGGAATCTATAAGCATAGCCATCTGTAGGGTATAACAAATAACAGTCAGAACATCTATAAACATAGCCACCTGTAGTGTATAAAAAATAACAGTCAGAGAATCTATTAACATAGCCACATGTAGAATATGACAACTAACAGTTAGGGAATCTATAAGCATGGCCACCTGTAGGATATAACAGTTAGGGAATCTATAAACATAGCCACCTATAGGGAATAACAAATAACAGTCAGGGAATCCAGAACCATAGCCACCAGTAGGGTATACTAAATAACAGTCAGGGAATCTATAAACATAGCCACCTGTAGGGTATACTAAATAACAGTCAGGGAATCTATCAACATAGCCATCTGTAGGGTATACTAAATAACAGTCAGGGAATCTATCAACATAGCCATCTGAAGGGTATAACAAATAACAGTAAGGGAATTTATAAACATAGCCACCTGTAGGGTATAACAGTCAGGGAATCTATCAACATAGTCACCTGTAGGGTATAACAAATAATAGTCAAGGAATCTATAAACATAGCCACCTGTAGGGTATACTAAATAACAGTCAGGGAATCTATCAACATAGCCACCTGTAGGGTATACTAAATAACAGTCAGGGAATCTATCAACATAGCCATCTGAAGGGTATAACAAATAACAGTCATGGAATCTATAAACATAGCCACCTGTAGGGTATAACAAATAACAGTCAGGGAATCTATCAACATAGCCACGTGTGGGATATAACAAATAACAGTAAGAGAATCTATAAACATAGCCACCTGTAGGGTATAACAAATAACATTCAGGGAATCTATAAACATAGGCACCTGTAGGGTATAACATATAACAGTCAGAACATCTATCAACATAGCCATCTGTAGAGTATAACAATAAGGGAATCTATAAACATAGCCACATGTAGGATATAACAAATAACAGTCAGGACACCTATAAACATAGCCACCTTTGTGATATAACAAATAACAATCAGGGAATCTGTAAACGTGGTCAGCTGTAGGGTATAAAAAAAGTCATGGAATCTATAAACATATCCACCTGTAGGGTATAACAGTCATGGAATCTATTAACATAGTCACCTGTAGGGTATAACAAATAACAGTCAGGGAATCTATCAACATAGCCACCTGTAGGGTATAACAAATAACAGTCAGGGAATCTATCAACATAGCCACCTGTAGGGTATAACAAATAACAGTAAGTACACCTATCAACATAGCCACCTGTAGATTACAACAAATAACAGTCAGGGAATCAATCAACATAGTCACCTGTAGGGTATAACAAATAACAGTCAGGACACCTATCAACATAGCCACCTGTAGGGTATAACAAATAACAGTCAGGGAATCTATAAACATAGCCACTTGTAGGGTATAACAAATAACAGTCAGGGAATCTATCAACATAGCCACCTGTAGGGTATAACAAATAACAGTTAGGGAATCTATAAACATAGCCACCTGTAGGGTATAACAAATAACAGTCAGGGAATCTATCAACATAGCCACCTGTAGGGTATAACAAATAACAGTCAGGGAATCTATCAACATAGCCACCTGTAGGGTATAACAAATAACAGTCAGGGAATCTATCAACATAGCCACCTGTAGGGTATAACAAATAACAGTCAGGGAATCTATAAACATAGCCACCTGTAGGGTATAACAAATAACAGTCTATAAAATAGCCACCTATAAACATAGCCACCTGTAGGGTATAACAAAGAACAGTCGGGGAATCTATAAACATAGCCACCTGTAGGGTATAACAAATTACAGTCAGGGAATCTATAAACATAGCCACCTGTAGGGATAACAAAAAACAGTCAAAGGAATCTATAAACATTGCCATCTGTAGGGTATAGCAAATAAGAGTCAAGGAATCTATCAACATAGCCACCTGTAGGGTATAACAAAGACCAGTCAGTGAATCTATAAACATAGCCACCTGTAGGGTATAACAATAAGGGAATCTATAAACATTGCCACCTGTATGGTATAACAAATAACAGTCAGGGAATCTATTAACATAGTCACCTGTAGGGTATAACAAATAACAGTCAGGACATCTATCAACATAGCCACCCGTAGGGTATAACAAATAACAGTCAGGGAATCTATCAACATAGTCACCTGCATGATATAACAAATAACAGTGTAGGATATAACAGTCAGGGAATGTAAATAACAGTCAGGGAATATATAAACATAGCTACATGTAGGGTATAACAAATAACAGTCAAGGAATCTATAAACATAGCCACCTGTAGGGTATAACAAATAACAGTCAGGGAATCTATCAACGTAGTCACCTGTAGGGTATAGCAAATAACAGTCAAGGAATCTGTTAACATAGCCACCTGTAGGGTATAACAAATAACAGTCAGGGAATCTATAAACATAGCCACCTGTAGGGTATAACAGATAACAATCAGGGAATCTATCAACATGGCCACCTGTAGGGTATAAAAAATAACAGTCAGGGAATCTATCAACATAGCCACCTGTAGGGTATAACAAATAACAGTCAGGGAATCTATAAACATAGCCACCTGTAGGGATAACAAATAACTATAAACATAGCCACCTCAGGGAATCTATAAACATAGCCACCTGTAGGGTATACCAAATAACAGTCAGGGAATCTATCAACATAGCCACCTGTAGAGTATAACAATTAACAGTCAAGGAATCTATAAACATAGCCACCTGTAGGGTATAACAAATAACAGTCAGTGAATCTATAAACATAGTCACGTGTAGGGTATAACAAATAACAGTCAGGGAATCTATAAACATAGCCAGGTGTGGGATATAACAAATAACAGTAAGAGAATATATAAACATAGCCACATGTAGGGTATAGCAAATAACACTAAAGCCACCTGTAGGGTATAACAAATAACAGTCAGTGAATCTATAAACATAGCCACCTGTAGGGTATAACATATAACAGTCAGAACATCTATAAACATAGCCACCTGTAGGGTATAACAAATAACAGTCAGGGAATCTATCAACATAGCCACTGTAGGGTATACCAAATAACAGTCGGGGAATCTATAAACATAGCCACCTGTAGGGTATAACAATAACAGGAAGAGAATGTATCAACATAGCCACCTGTAGAGTATAACAGTTAGGGAATCTATAAACATAGCAACCTGTAGGGTATAACAAATAACAGTCAGGGAATCTATAAACATAGCCACCAGTAGGGTATAACAAATAACATTCAGGGAATCTATCAACATAGCCATCTGAAGGGATTAACAAATAACAGTCAGGGAATCTATCAACATAGCCATTTGTAGGGTATAACAGTTAGGGAATCTATCAACATAGCCACCTATAGGATATAACAAATAACAGTCAGGAAATCTATCAACATGGCCACATGTAGGGTATAAAAAATAACAGTCATGGAATCTACAAACATAGCCACCTGTAGGATATAACAGAAAACAGTAATGGAATCTATAAACATAGCCACCTGTAGGGTATAACATATAACAGTCAGGGAATCTATAAACATAGCCACCTGTAGGGTATAACAAATAACAGTCAGGGAATCTATAAACATAGCCACCTGTAGGGTATAACAAATAACAGTCAGGGAATCTATAAACATAGCCACCTGTAGGGTATAACAAATAACAGTCAGGGAATCTATCAACATAGCCACCTGTAGGGTATAACAAATAACAGTGGGAATCTATAAACATAGGTAGGGTATAACAAATAACAGTCAGGGAATCTATAAACATAGCCACCTGTAGGGTATAACAAATAGCACTCAGGAAATCTATAAACATAGCCACCTATAGGTTATAACAAATAACAATCAGGGGGTATAACAAATAGCAGTCAGGGAATCTATAAACATAGCCACCGGTAGGGTATAGCAAATAACAGTCAAGGAATCTGTGAACATAGCCACCTGTAGGGTATAACAAATAACAGTCAGGACATCTATAAACATAGTCACCTGTAGGGTATAACAAATAACAGTCAGGGAATCTATAAACATAGCCACCTATAGGGTATAACAGTCATGGAATGTACAAACATAGCCACCTGTAGGATATAACAAAAACCAGCCAGGACATCTATAAACATAGTCACCTGTAGTATAACAAATAACACTCAGGGAATCTATAAACATAGCCACCTGTATGATATAACAAAATAACAGCCTGGACATCTATAAACATAGTCACCTGTAGGGTATAACAAATAACACTCAGGGAATCTATAAACATAGCCACCTATAGGTTATAACAAATAACAGTCAGGGAATCTATAAACATAGCCACCTGTAGGTTATAACAAATAACAGTCAGGGAATCTATAAACATAGCCACCTGTAGGGTATAACAAATAACAGTCAGGGAATCTATAAACATAGCCACCTGTAGGGTATAACAAATAACAGTCAGGGAATCGATAAACATAGCCACCTGTAGGGTATAACAAATAACAGTCAGAGAATCTATAAACATAGTCACCTGTAGGGTATAACGGTCAGGGAATCTATAAACACGGCACCTGTTGGGTATAAGAAATAACAGTCAGGGAATCTATAAACATAGTCACATGTAGGGTATAACAAATAACAGTCAGGGAATCTATAAACATAGCCACCTGTAGGGTATAACAAAGAACAGTCGGGGAATCTATAAACATAGCCACCTGTAGGGTATAACAAATTACAGTCAGGGAATCTATAAACATGGCCACCTGTAGGGTATAACAAAGAACAGTCGGGGAATCTATAAACATGGCCACCTGTAGGGGATAACAAAGAACAGTCGGGGAATCTATAAACATGGCCACCTGTAAAGTGGTAATCTGTAACCTGTCACTAATTATGTATTCTTCGCAACATGTTAAGAGGCGTTCTATGGAGAAAAGAAATTAGTGTGTTTAAAATAAGGTGGGTTTCGATACTCTTGTTCCCAAAAGGGAAATTACATCAATTTCTTTGAAGAAATTATTCTTTGTAGAAAAACCAAGATTTTCTCCCTGCTTTGTCTGATGGACCCTTCGATACGAAGTGTTTTTGAATAAATGGTTGTGCTGATCCTCATTTGAATGAAAAAGGTGGTACCAAGTAGAGAAAATAGATACAAAACTTCTGATTTATTTACCATTAGTTTGAATAAAGTAATTTCAGCCCAAGTAAACCAGATGGGAAATACAAACCCTATGGGTCTCTTGTTATTCTGTATTTGTACGTGATGAATTCCCGGCTGGGCTATAACATGACGGAGGGAGAACAATGTAATCACGGTGCCTTAACAAGGCAAGTTCGTGTCTCTTCGACAAATTGTCTTAGATTATATTGTCAACCAATATGTTAAGTAGGAACGCCGGAGATGATTTTTCGATGATTTTAAAGATAAGCAATCTTGTGACAATACATTGTAAGTGAAATCACTGATATTTGGAAATGATTGATAATAAAACACTATCGTTCAGATTTTAAAATGCCTATCAGGTATTCTCCTGTAGTTGCTCTTAACTTTTATACAATAACTTGATAACATCATTTATTTTCATCTATTTTCACCTTTCAGGCATCTTGCTGCAAAACGAAACTCAACAATTTTGGAGAAAAAGTAAGTTCAAAGCTTGTCATGACTTTTTCTATCATAATATTAGAAGAGGGTTACATCTAAAAGGGTAATAGCGGTCATTATGACCGGGTGAAGATACATGTTATATGTGCTGGTGTTTACCAAGATATGTAAGATCTTAATTATCTGTTTGTATATGACAATCAGAAGTTACCAAGATATGTAAGATCTTGTTTATCTGTATGTAGATGACAATCAGAAGTTACAATGCATGTAAGATCTTGCTTATCTGTATGTAGGTGACACCAACAGTTGCACTAATGCTGTCCACCACAAGCGAGTCATTTGCAAACAACCTGGTAAGATGATATTCAATAACAGATTGTGAAACATACATATCACTTCACTTATAATACTGATACAGAGGTGTTATTTACCCTCGCTATTCTAGGTTAAAGTCCGGAAGGACTATATTTTGATGAAATACATTTCTAATAAAAAGTGAGAACAAAACAAGTGACATTGATTTTCTCGAATTTGTTTTAGTCACCAGCATGTTTCGACTGAGTGATATGACATCCGGCCATCTAGGATTCACTTTAAACAATGTCTGGAATACCTTATGCATCAACCTTACCTTGTCAAAAGAGACAAAACTTGGAATTTGTCGCAATCACCGTTCGAAGTTATATAGTGATTTCAGGTACACTTCCTTTATCATCACTTTATCAAATAAATCATGTATCACACACGGATATCAGTTGCCATGAATACAGGCAACACGACGTCAGTAACAGTCCCTGTTGTTTTTGTTTCGTTTAAATTATAAATATTTATATATCCTACTGAGAATATAAAAGAGTGATGATAGAATTATTTTGTAAGAATGTGAGGCATTTTTAATAATTATCACCATTATCTTTTTTTTGTTTATCGGTTTCTTTCTCTATAAATATACTTTATTCTGATTGCACTTCTTTCCATTTAGACAAGGTCTTTCGTATGCTGACTATGAAACTCATGAGAACGATGATAACTGTGTCAAAACTCCGCTGAATTGTTCAGGTAATTCATTCAACAAAATACTAGTGACATTTACACGTTAGCAAATATCTTACACAGATGCAGAGAGCGATTTACGATAATATGTGTGAAAACTTAAGTGGTTGAAAGAATCAAACAAAAACCGTAAAACAACATTTGTTATAAGACAGTTCTGTCGCTAAAACTTTTAGTACATAACGGAATGTGAACTTCCGAAGTGATGACTGATTAGAAGAGCGTCTTAAAGTTTTATATTGATAATTTGAAACGCAAGTTACCAACCTTAATTGAAAAATAGCCAATCAGGATCAAAGCCGATTTCCTTTCCTGTTAATTGGCCCCGGTTAATTAGCGTTAGAGATTTTTTTTTCAAATGTGAATTAAACAAAATTTGAACACTTTTAATATTTTAATTTCACAGCTGTAGATAAGTCGAGACAGATCTGATCAATATATATAGTTTGAGTTTAACTTTATTTTGAACACACATCTATATATTAAGTGGCATTCTCGTCCCTCATAATGTATTGCTATGTCACACTACGCATGTAATTACTCTACATTCTAAGTATAAGAAGTTAGAACAACGAAAAACTATTTGTGAATCTTGATGCGTTTTTTAACCGCAAGTAAGAGATATGAAGGTTATTTATTTAATGTTGCATCATACGAATATTTTAAATAACTGGTATCAGCGACAAAACCAACAAAAAAAAACATGTTTCTGATATTCACATTTTGACAGTTATTCATTCCATCATTGTTTTACTTACGCTACGTTAAAAAATAAAATAATTTCCATTCATTGGACGGTATAAATGTACTAACCGAACAACCCGACAAGTGATAGCAAACAAGCCGATTCCATTTTGGTTGCAAATGTTGTAAGCCTTTCGTTTACCAAAGTGTGAATATTGATTTTGTTGGTAAGGTGAAATAGAGAATACACAATGGAAATATAGATATTTAGTGATAAGTCCTAAGTGTTTTTTTTTTTTTTTTTTTTTGATAACTTATCTTTTTTTTTTTTATTCAGTAAAGTCCTAAGTGTTGCCTTCCAATAAACAATTCGCTAACAGTACATCTTTCCAGTCGTCATTAGTAGATTTGTTCATATATTAACATCACTGTACAGGAAGAATTCCTTATGTCGTCATTATTGACGTACAGGAAGAATTCCTTATGTCGTCATTATTGACTTACAGGAAGAATTCCTTATGTCGTCATTATTGACTTACAGGAAGAATTCCTTATGTCGTCATTATTGACTTACAGGAAGAATTCCTTATGTCGTCATTATTGACTTACAGGAAGAATTCCTTATGTCGTCATTATTGACTTACAGGAAGAATTCCTTATGTCGTCATTATTGACTTACAGGAAGAATTCCTTATGTCGTCATTATTGACTTACAGGAAGAATTCCTTATGTCGTCATTATTGACTTACAGGAAGAATTCCTTATGTCGTCATTATTGACTTACAGGAAGAATTCCTTATGATGTCATTATTGACTTACAGAAATGATTTCTTATGACGTCATTAATGACTTACAGGAATGATTTCTTATGACGTCATTATTGACTTACAGGAATGATTTCTTATGACGTCATTATTGACTTACAGGAATGATTCCTTATGACGTCATTACTGACTTACAGGAATGATTCCTTATGACGTCATTATTGACTTACAGGAATGATTCCTTATGACGTCATTACTGACTTACAGGAATGATTCCCTCTTACATCATCAGTGACTGACAAGAAGTTTTCTTTTTGACAACCTGTGCTTGCAGATATTGCATTCAGGCATTGAATGAAATATCCAGGGATCGTGAAACATTAGTTACCTTTTACGACAACGTATAGGTTATTTATAATTTATGTATAGGAAAGCAGATAGCGAATGTTTTTTGTGTTCACTCAGGTGAAGAACCACAAAATGCTACCATCAATAACGAGGAAAAGTACATGGAGAATGAGGATATCAATCTGAATTGTTCGGTTATCGGCGGCATACCAAAGCCAGTCATTAAGTGGATGAGACAGACAGAGTATCTGAACTCCACTTCTAAATGGAAGGCTAGAAGAGAAGACATTAATACAGAGTGTCTATCATCTGAAATTGTCCCGTGATGATAACAAGACATTAACATGTCTTGTTTTATACAAAAATAACACCATTAACAACATTTCCATCACAGTGACAGTATGGTGTGAGTATTTAATACGTATGATTTATTCTAATTGTCCTATTTCCATGTCTTCACATAATATCCGAGAAGGGAGCTAACTTATTTTCATCAACAGATGTTGAAGTAGACAGGAGATCGTTCTTTTTCAAATTCTTGAGCATCTTCACAATTCATGTGTTATGCCCTATAAAGTCTAATGGAACCTTTGAAAATAATCAATCAAGTATGTAGCTAATACTATTTTCATAGCTGCAACACGTAATACAGTCTTTAAAAATATTAATTAGCCTTTTGAGTATTGAGAATTTTACATAAGTTGTTATTATGATTACACGCTTTTTAAAACAGACCTTTTTTATTATATAGATAAACCCATTGTGGACGTTACGGAATATGTTGAGGTTGATGAAACAGAAAATGTTGTGATGAAGTGTAATGTGTCTTCGAATCCACCAGCAAACATCACATGGTCGAATCCACAAGGTCATATCATAGCAATCGGACAGACCTTGAACATTACATATATTTCTCGAACTGCCATCGGTAACTACACCTGCAATGGAACCAACATCATTGGCGAGGATGCAGACACAACGATTTTACATATAAACGGTAATCAGACATGTCGTGTAAATATATATTAATGGTAACCACAAAAAACACAAACCAGACATGTCGTGTAAATATATATTAATGGTAACCACAAAAAACACAAACCAGACATGTCGTGTAAATATATATTAATGGTAACCACAAAAAACACAAACCAGACATGTCGTGTAAATATATATTAATGGTAACCACAAAAAACACAAACCAGACATGTCGTGTAAATATATATTAATGGGCCTAAATCTGGGATTTTTTTTTTTTTAACAATCCTATCAAAATCTCAGAAATTGTAATCGTAAAATAGAATATGTCTGTCAGTGATCAGTAAGAATTTTACATACATGTCATCGATCCGCGAACGCGGTAGCTAATTTTTTAACCACAGCTTGTAGTACCCGGACGATTGCGATCACTTTAGATGTGTGTGCTTTTTTTAGACAGATGAGTAATATCGTTCTTGTTGACACAATCGCAGGCAATTTAAATTTATTACAGGTATACAACTTTAAAGTGTCACTATACTTACACATTCATATACATGTACATTTCAAATACCAATGAGATCAATGAAACACGCACTGATCCGTATCGACAGTACCACATTCCGCACATAGATCAAATTGTCAACACTAACAATAGTTTATCTGCGAAATCGACCAGGAAGTACATGTTCATTGTATAGAATAATCAATTATTTGTTGACCTGCCTCGCTAATAACGTTCAACAGGCCGAAACAATCACATTTACATGTAATGTAATAACATCAGATAGTTGCACAATATAACCGGAACGTGCACTTTTTGATAAAAAAGCAATGTAATCTGGCATACCTTTATTTAGGACCGAAACTGAAAGATTTAGACATATTTTGTTTTCCTAATTTCTTTGTTACTTCTTTTCGTAATATCAGAGTTATCTGCTCTTGTGAGCAGGAATGAATTGTTGGGTCATATGTTTGTGAGGACAACACCATAAACTTATTGCGAAAACGACGTTAATATTTTCTAACGTAAACTGATGACGTAACAACTAAAATGGCGTTAAAATTAACTGCCCCGATGAATTATATGTAACTTTTCTGAGTTATGTTATAAAGAAGCACATTTAATATGTTTTCAGTTCATTAAAAAAAGATCTTCTATTAATAGAAACACGTGTAGAAGGATGTCAAACTTTTATTTTAAAAGGAAATCAAATATAAAAAGAGGAAAGAAAGATATTGATATGTGTATACACGAGTAAATAGACTTTTAGTTTCTCTGCGTTTATCATGATAGGAGATAAACCTGGATCGGAGTAAAAAGGAATGGAAGAATAACAGTACGTTACTAAACTAAACAGCACTTTCCAATAAGTTCTGTTCACAAGATGTACAAAACAGCTAAAATTTTAACGCACTACTCCTCTCGACTGCCAGAGACTGTTTCAACTATTTTTTTCAAAGAAACGCGGTTGGTTTGGCAAAAAAAGGTACAGCCAAAATTAAACAGCTTTTAGTGAGGGGGGGAGGGGGAGGGGGGAGGGTGGGGGAGGCAGAAACTGAATTTCATTTCATATTCTTTTTGATAGTTTTTTCAGGAAAATCATCAATTCTGTTTGGCAATAACTCTGAAAAAGTTCATACCTAGCGGTGATGTCCGGAACAATGTTGGGATTTGGGTTTCGGCTTCCTATGATGACTTTTGCGATCTAGAAAACGCTCATTCCGTTTATTACGTTTCGTTTTATATTGAACATGTTTCGATTTGTTTCTGTAGCTCCTCCTAGGATGTGCCTGTACATGCATGGATCCACAGAAGAAAATCAGACGGTAACGATTAGGTGTGCGGCCACTGGCATTCCAACTCCTACTATCTCTTGGCAAAAAGATGGCAACCGGATCAACAATCAGTCTTCTCAACACAGAATAATATCTCAGGTCAGTTCAGTAAACCAGTACCTGATCTTAAGCAACCTGACGGTGTCCGGCGTGGACAGTGCACACGATTCAAGATACACTTGTAACATCAACAACAAGAATGGAAACATTCAGAAAACGATCAGAATTCGTGAGTGTTTGTCTTTCTTTCTTACACATACATAAGCTACGATATAATTTTGATGTATGATGTATGAAATGTGATGTACGATATCATTTTGATGTATGATGTAAGAATTTTGATGTATGATGTAAGAAATGTGATGTACGATATCATTTTGATGTATGATGTATGAAATGTGATGTACGATATCATTTTGATGTATGATGTAAGAAATGTGATGTACGATATCATTTTGATGTATGATGTATGAAATGTGATGTACGATATCATTTTGATGTATGATGTAAGAAATGTGATGTACGATACCATTTTGATGTATGATGTATGAAATGTGATGTACGATATTATTTTGATGTATGGTGTAAGAAATGTGATGTACGATATCATTTTGATGTATGATGTATGAAATGTGATGTACGATATCATTTTGATGTATGATGTATGAAATGTGATGTACGATGGTGTGGTGGTGGTGGTGGTGGTGTGGTAATAGTGGTAGTGGTGATGGTGTGGTAGTAGTGGTGGTGGGTGTGGTGGTGGTTGTGGTTGGTGGTGGTGGTGGTGGTGGTGGTGGTGGGTGTGGTGGTTGTGTGGTAGTGGTGGTAGTGGTGATGGTGTGGTGGTGGTGGTGGTGGTGGTTGTGTGGTAGTGGAGGTAGTGGTGATGGTGTGGTAGTGGTGGTGGTGGTGGGTGTAGTGGTGGTGGTTGGTGGTGGTGGTGTGGTAGTGGTGGGTGTGGTGGTGGTGGTGGTTGTGTGGTAGTGGTGGTAGTGGTGATGGTGTGGTAGTGGTGGGTGTGGTAGTGGTGATGGTGTGGTGGTGGTGGTGGCTGGTGGTTGGTGGTGGTGGTGTGGTGGGTGTGGTGGTGGTGGTGGTGGTGGTGGTGGTGGTAGTGGTGGTAGTGGTGGGTGTGGTGGTGGGTGGTGGTGGAGGTGGTGGTGGAGGTGGTGGTGCCAAGAATCATTCTTCTTGTATGTAATTGACTCTAGGTGAAGAACACGCTTGAACCCCCTTTTGCATTCTAATTATCTTAAGTGAATTATAAACGAAAATCCATATACAAAATGAAAACCAGACACACATTTATATGAGTATTTTTTCCTTGTTACAGATAGGAAGTTGTTAAGATGCAGGTGTCTGGCTCGGTATTTAAAGAGACCTATTCCTTTAAACTACACATCTGATGAAGTACATGAACTAATTGAAAAATCTAAAGAAGAACTGTCTGTAAAGAAGCCGAAACAAAAAGAAATGAAACTGAAATGCGCCAACAACGAAAGTACTTCCGAAAAATACATTGGTTTTCTGGGTATACTTGGGATTGTTTCAGCTGTTATGTTTGTTCTTGCCCTTGACCTTCTTGGATTCAAATATAAACTAGACATAGCAAAAGAAAAGAAACGTATCGCGAAGAAAAAACTAGAACAGAAAAAATATAAACGCGCCATCTTAAAATCCAACAGACGAATAACACCAGAGGTAGACGATACATCAAGAAGGGCAAATGGCGATCAGGAAGTAACGACAACCGTTTAAGTTTTCCTCAAATGAAAGACAACTTCTCAACTAAATTTGCTTTCAAGTAATTAAAGAAAAACACATTTCACACCCAATCAAAAACACAAAATGACTAACAAATATTTACCGTCACAAGACTATCAAACTGTCTAAGTCACAGGACTAACGATCATCTACATCGCAAGAATTTCAACCATCTAAATAACAAACAGACAGCTTTAGAGAGATTTCTTGCGAATGTTGTAAACTTTTACTTTTTACTGCATGTTTTGATATGGTATAAGAAAATACAGCAATGCTGCAGAAGGTTCTACATCAGCTGCATCTTCAATTCTAAAGAAAAGTATCACATCAGTCTTCTCAACAATTCTACTGGATATTTCCACATCAGTTTTCTCAACAATTCTGCAGGAAATTTCCACATCAGTCATCTCAAACATTCTACAGGAAAATTCCACATCAGTCTTCTCAACAATTCTACATAAACGTTCCGCATTAACCTCCACAACAATTCTACAGGAAAATTCCACATCAGTCTTCTCAACAATTCTACAGGCAATTTCCGCAGCAGCCTCCTCATCAATTAAATAGAAATGTTCCACAGCAGCCTTCCCATCAATTCAACAGAAACGTTCCACATTAGCTTCCTCATCAGTTCAACAGAAAAGTTCCACAGCAGTCTTCTCATCAATTCAACAGAAACGTTCCACAGCAGTCTCCTCATCAATTCAACAGAAACGTTCCACAGCAGTCTCCTCATCAATTCAACAGAAACGTTCCACAGCAGTCTCCTCATCAATTCAACAGAAACGTTCCACAGCAGTCTCCTCATCAATTCAACAGACACGTTCCACATTAATATCCTCAACAATTCTACAGGAAAATTCCACGGCAGCCTCCTCATCAATTCAACAGAAACGTTCCACATTAGCTTCCTCATCATTTCAACAGAAAAGTTCCACATTAATCTCCTCAACAATTCTACTGGAAAATTCCACATCAGTCTCCTCAACAATTAAACAGGAAAATTCCACATCAGTCTCCTCAACAATTCAACAGAAACGTTCAATATTAGCCTCCTCATCATTTCAACATTTCCACATCAGTCTATCCTCAACAATTCTACACATTTCCACATCTCTCTCAACAATTCTACAGGAAACATTCTTCCACATCAGTCTTCTCAACAATTCTACAGGAAAATTCCACATCAGTCTTCTCAACAGAAACGTTCCACATCAGTCTCATCATTTCAACAGACACGTTCCACATTAATATCCTCAACAATTCTACTGGAAAATTCCACATCAGTCTCCTCATCAATTCAACAGAAACGTTCCACATTAGTCTCCTCATCATTTCAACATAAACGTTCCACATCAGTCTTCTCAACAATTCTACAGGCAATTTCCACATCAGTCTCCTCATCAATTCAACAGAAACGTTCCACAGCAGTCTCCTCATCAATTCAACAGAAACGTTCCACAGCAGTCTCCTCATCAATTCAACAGAAACGTTCCACATTAGCCTCCTCATCAATTCAACAGAAACGTTCCACATTAGTCTCCTCATCAATTCAACAGAAACGTTCCACATTAGCTTCCTCATCAATTCAACAGAAAAGTTCCACAGCAGTCTCCTCATCAATTCAACAGAAACGTTCCACAGCAGTCTCCTCATCAATTCAACAGAAACGTTCCACAGCAGTCTCCTCATCAATTCAACAGAAACGTTCCACAGCAGTCTCCTCATCAATTCAACAGAAACGTTCCACAGCAGTCTCCTCATCAATTCAACAGAAACGTTCCACAGCAGTCTCCTCATCAATTCAACAGAAACGTTCCACATCAGTCTCCACATCAATTCAACAGAAACGTTCCACAGCAGTCTCCTCATCATTTCAACAGAAACGTTCAATATTAGCCTCCTCATCAATTCAACAGAAACGTTCCAATTCAGCAGTCCACATCCTCATCAGGCAATTCAACAGAAAATTCGTTCCACATCAGTATTCAACAGAAACGTTCCACAGCAGTCTCCTCATCAATTCAACAGAAACGTTCCACAGCAGTCTCCTCATCAATTCAACAGAAACGTTCCACAGTCTCCTCATCATTCAACAGAAACGTTCCACATTAATATCCTCATCAATTCTACAGGAAAATTCCACATCAGTCTCATCAATTCTACAATTCAACAGAAACGTTTTCACAGCAGTCTCCTCATCAATTCAACAGAAACGTTCCACATTAGCTTCCTCATCAGTTCAACAGAAACGTTCCACATTAGCTTCCTCATCAATTCAACATAAACGTTCCACATCAGTCTCCTCAACAATTCTACAGGAAATTTCCACATAAGTCTCCTCAACAATTCTACAGGCAATTTCCACATAAGTCTTCTCAACAATGCTACTGGAAATTTCCACATCAGTCTTCTCAACAATTCTACAGGCAATTTCCACATCAGTCTCCTCATCAATTCAACAGAAAAGTTCCACAGCAGTCTCCTCATCAATTCAACAGAAACGTTCCACAGCAGTCTTCTCATCAATTCAACAGAAAAGTTCCACATCAGTCTCCTCATCAATTCAACAGAAACGTTCCACAGCAGTCTCCTCATCAATTCAACAGAAACGTTCCACAGCAGTCTCCTCATCAATTCAACAGAAACGTTCCACAGCAGTCTCCTCATCAATTCAACAGAAACGTTCCACAGCAGTCTCCTCATCATTTCAACAGACACGTTCCACATTAATATCCTCAACAATTCTACAGGAAAATTCCACAGCAGCCTCCTCATCAATTAAACAGGAAATTTCCACATCAGTCTTCTCAACAATTCTACTGGAAATTTCCACATCAGTCTTCTCATCAATTCTACAGGCAATTTCCACATCAGTCTCCTCAACAATTAAACAGAAACCTTCCACAGCAGTCTCCTCAATTCAACAGAAACGTTCCACATTAGTCTCCTCATCATTTCAACATAAACGTTCCACATTAATATCCTCAACAATTCTACAAGCATTTTCCACATCAGTCTTCTCAACAATTCTACAGGCAATTTCCACATCAGTCTCCTCATCAATTCAACAGGAAAATTCCACAGCAGTCTCCTCATTAATTCAACAGAAACGTTCCACAGCAGTCTCCTCATCATTTCAACATAAACGTTCCACATTAATATCCTCAACAATTCTACAGGCAATTTCCACATCAGTCTCCTCAACAATTCTACCACATCAGAAAATTCAATTCATCCACATCAGTCTCTTCAAAAATTCAACAGGAAAATTCCACATCAGTCTTCAACAATTCAACAGAAATTCATTCCACATTAGTCTCCAATTCATCATTCTCCTCATCATTTCAACAGAAACGTTCCACATTAGTCTCCTCATCAATTCAACAGAAACGTTCCACATTAGCCTCCTCATCAATTCAACAGAAACGTTCCACATTAGCCTCCTCATCATTTCAACAGACACGTTCCACATTAGTCTCCTCAACAGTTCTACAGGAAAATTCCACATCAGTCTCCTCATCAATTCAACAGAAAAGTTCCACATTAATCTCCTCAACAATTCTACTGGAAAATTCCACATCAGTCTCTTCAAAAATTAAACAGGAAAATTCCACATCAGTCTTCTCATCAATTCAACAGAAACATTTCACATTAGCCTCCTCGTCATTTCAACAGAAACGTTCCACATTAGTCTCCTCAACAATTCTACAGGAAAATTCCACATCAGTCTCCTCAACAATTCTACTGGAAAATTTCACATCAGTCTCTTCAACAATTAAACAGGAAAATTCCACATCAGTGTCCTCACCAATTAAACAGGAAAATTCCAAATCAGTCTGCTCAAAATTTCTACAGGAAGGCTCTAAATCAGTCTCCTGAACAATTTTACAGGAATGTTCCACATCAATCTCCTCAACAATTATACATAACAATTATACATAAATGTTCCATATCAATCTCCTCAACAATTCTACAGGAATGTTCCAAATCAGTCTCATCATCAATGCTACAGGAATGCTCCACATTAGTCTCATCAACAAACGGCAGGAGATTGCACATCAGCTTCCTCAACAATCCCTCAGTAGTTTCCACACCAGTCTCATACACAATAAGTTACAAATCAGTCTCCTAAACAATTCGGCAAGAGGTTCCACATCAGTCTCCTCCACAATTCAATAGAAATTACGTTCCGCATCGGGCTCCTCAACAATTCTACAAAAAGTTATTTATTATAAGTCTCCTTAACAATCGGCAGGAGGTTCCACATCATTCTACACAATTCTACAGAAAAAATTACACGTCAGTTTCTTCAACAAACAACTTTTCAGAAAAGTTCAAGACCAGTCTCTTCCATAATTCTACATGAGGTTCAACATCAGTTATCTCAACAATTATACAGAAATATTCAAAATCAGTCTCCTCCACAAGTTGACAATAAGTTCCGCATTAGACTCCTCACCAATCAGTATGAGGTTTCGTATTAGTCGCCTCCATCGTTCTACACATCAGCCTGAGTAAATGCCATACAAAGAACACAATATCGACATTTTTTTACCTTCAGTGTAAATTATATCATTATGTGTGCATGTCACAAACTCTTGAAGCTGCATGTATGTCTCACCTTGCATTAAAATGAATACGTGTATCAAATGTAGGAACCAAGTAACAAAAGATGTACATTTTTGATACAAATAGAATCAGTAATTTGTATATGTGTATGTCATAAAATGCACACGCGTACGTGCATGTCATGTATTTTAAACATTTCAACCATGCCTACAGGTTTTTCAAGTCTTAAATTCATTTTGCATCACATATGCACGTGCATAATACGTGTGTGAAGCGTCATATTTATCAATTTGACTGCAGAAATGCTCTGCTACATCATGTTTTTGGATTGATATTAGTACTCTGTATATGATAAAAGTACATGCGTGTACAGTGTGTGTCATTATGAATATGACAATTTATCACAGCCCGTCTGTTATCTAGTGAATTGGTGCATGCCACTAGTATAGAATACCCTAAAACGTTTTCCATTGGCTGTGCCAGTCAGAAATAGATTGTGATGTCATAGTATAGATAATGACGCCTTGAATGGCGCAATAAAATGGCTGCAAAGGCACACAAAAATCAAAACTTCTGGGACTCCCATTTATAAAATCCCAAATGAAATTGAAACTTAATTGAGATCCTATCACACACACTGTACATGTTTGTGTAGTAATATCACGGACTTATATGATCGCGGACCGTGGTAATATGGCGTGCACGGACTTGGCATGCCATATGGTATATATGTACCCGTATTATTATGTTGTATAGCGTTATTAAAACATACGTACATGAGTTTATCAAAGCTCGTGTGATATACCTAATCATCTTGTAAAATGAAATTAGCTCTCTTGTAGCAAGGATATAAATTTGCAACAACCATATATTTTGAACGCATCAGTTTGAGATTTCAGCGGATTGCCTACGTTAGAGCATCCTTAAACTTGTAAAAACGAAGGGAGACAACTCTGTCGCCCAAACGAACGCAAAGATGAGTGGGAACAACCTTGTAGCCGTGGTAAGTTTGTAGCTCTGTTATGATAAACATTCTGTATCATTATTAGTGGCTTATTTTTAGTCATATTGAGTTATTTCTATTCTTTGCGAATAAGAACATTGTGTAATTCAATAGGATATGTGTGTTTTAATGTCAAAACTGTTCATATATAAAAGAAAACATAGAGTTCCATTTATAAATTATGACTGACATCAGAGACGTATATAACACATGTGTTATATACCTCTCTGCTGACATGCATATGTTTTTACTCTCAGATTTATCAGGAGGATCACGTCACTATCAAATCATTCTTTATCATATTAACGAAGAACTCGTGCCCTTATCGACCAGACTCCTTGCACGAGCTGAACAATTTTGACAAAGTTATTTAGTCTAACAGGAATTTTCCATGGTGTGATTCAACTTCAGTCTAGATATCTATATATTAACTGCATTTTATTTGTAATTCATTTGTCGTCTATGCTTTATATATGTTAAACGACTGAAGTGTTTACTACTTTATACTTTTCTTGTCTGAAGTGAAACGTCCAGTTTGATTAAAGGGAAGTAACTCTTCATTATTAACTATTTTTAAGGTAACCGGTGCTAACAAAGGCGTGGGTTTTGCAATAGTTCGTGGTCTATGTAAGCAGTTCAAGGGCGATGTCTTTTTAACAGGTAAGTTAAAGCAAATAAGAGCGAAAGCTGAAAAAAATGCAGGAATTAAACTATACATGGGATTGTTATATATCAGAAAATAGTAAAATGACTTGGAGTACACATAATTATACAAACATACATTCTTACTAAATCTACACTATATTTTGTACTTATTACAACAAATGAAAAACCGAAGCTCAATACTGCATTACACACCCTCTTCACACACTGGGCAAAGCACATTTTTGTATTTATCTCGCACAATCGCATACCTTGTCATATAACTTTGTTTATGAAGTACAGTATCAGTAAAAAATCAAAGTAGCCTTCAGACTGTTAGTAACAATCACTAGCTAGACATTCCAATAATGTTAGAGATTTACACAGTGAAATGCTTCAAACAGAAGCCCCATAGCAAGTTGGTGAATACACACAATGTAAAACTTTGAATTGATAAAATAGCTGATCATGACCAGCAAGCTTTTATGTTTTAACTTTTATAACAGATGTAAGTATGAAACAGAATACATGTAATTCAATCCTGTTATCAATATTTAGCTAGAAATGAGGAACTTGGTATCAAAGCCGTGGAGGATCTGAAAAAAGAGGGCTTGCACCCAAAGTTCCACATTTTGGATCTCACAAAGCCCGAAACCATCAATAAACTTAAGATATTCCTCCAAGAAACATACGGAGGACTGGACCTACTGGTGAACAATGCTGGTATAGCCTATAAGGTAAACCTAGAGTATCAGAACATTAACTATAACTACTTAAGTAAACACTATAGAATAACTATTGCATAGATTAATGTTGTTTACTATAAGGACAAATCATGCTAAGTAAACCTGTCAAAATTTTGAAATATCTATATGCTTTTTTGTATTTGGGACTATACAATAATATTTCAAGCAAATTTATTCGAGGGCCTATTGATCGGTTGTGTGTCACATTGTAACTATGATGCTATGAATTTATCTTCAAAATATTATTTTGCTGGACATTCTAGGTTTCATCTACTGCTCCATTTGGAGAGCAGGCAGAGGTCACAGTTAGAACCAACTTTACAGGAACACTAGACGTGTGTGAATCACTATTTCCCATACTTCGACCACATGCACGGTACATGTATTGTTAATGATTAATCGCTGTATTTTTTAAATTGCCATTTATTATATAAAAAAAAATCATAGATAAAAGGAAAGAAACAGATCTAGACAGACACAAGCCTTCATAAAGAAATCTACATGTTCCTTAAATTTGATGAGGCATTGTTGAAATGCAGTAAGTTTTATCATTTTGCATATAACAATGAAGTTGAACAAAGATGGTTTCAGGACAGGGGTGATAAATTTTAGCTGAGACAAAAATGTTTTGTTTCTATTCATAAAAATTTAAAACTGTATTAACATCCTTTTTGTTTTCTGACAGAGTGGTTAATGTCTCTAGTTTGGTCTCACTAAGTGCAGTGAAAAAGTGCAGTGACAAATTGAGGAAAAAATTTGTGGATCCAAACCTTTCTATGGAGGAACTCAAATCTCTTCTAAATGACTTTGTTGTGTAAGTATTTATGGTAGTGTATAAAGACGTTATCATATGATCAATTTAGCTTACCTGGTCAGAAGGAC